>NW_026596100.1:2546538-2663204 GCF_907164565.1 Psammomys obesus | reverse complement strand
AAGAAAGAAAGAAAGAAAGAAAGAAAGAAAGAAAGAAAGAAAGAAAGAAAGAAAGAAAGAAAGAAAGAAAGAGGAAGGAAGGAAAGGAAAGAAAGAAGGAAGGAAGGAAGGAAAGAGTTCCCTTCTATAGTACTGAGCTGTTTGGCCATGGCCCTGGGGACAATCCCCCTGATAGTAAAGTCCAATGGGAGATGTTACAAAAGAAATGGAAGCTATAAGGATTAGTTATGTAGAAAACAGGACTCATAAAGAACTATGGTTTGCCCAATAGAATCTAAGTAACAGAATACTGCAAATTTCAAGAGATAAAGTAAAAATTAAATAATGAGAGGCTGGGTCAGCAGCTCAGAGGTAGAACTTGCCTACCATGCCTGAGGTGTAAGATTCAAGTTCTTGTTTTAAAAAATGACGAGGGAAAAAAGGAGGAGAAAGAATAGAAGGTGAGGGAGAGGAAATTATAAAAGCATGCTGTCAGTTCTACTGTAAAGTCTGTTTTCGAATCACAAGCTTATTTATTGCAAAAGGACAGAACTCGTAGGGCCATCTGAGCGGCTGGAGCGGTGCACTCAGGAGTTAAGTGTTGCTCTTGCAGAGGGCTGGGTTCAGCACCCAGCTCACAATTGCTCTCTCTACTCCAGCTCTAGGTGATCAGACGCCCTCTTCAGGCCTTTGAAGGAAACTGCACCCAAGTGGCACACACATTTTAGAAGGGTGGGGGACAACATGGGCATGAAATAGACAATGTTCACTGCGAGAAATGAACTAGGTGACCACAGGAAATTGTGGCACAAAAAAATCAAGCGAGCTGGGAGTTCACATGGCACATGAAAGCACAGATGTGAAATGCATTTCACCTGTGTGGCATGACTTGGGTGTGAGCCATATTCACCCACAACTGTGGATTCATCTTTCTGTCCGATTCCAGATAACCCTGTTATCACTTCACCATAACCTTCTTTGCTTGTTAATCAGCATACAAAGTAACATGTTTCAGTATTTTGTTTGTGGTTGATCCTCTCCTCCTCTATTTCCTGGTCCCTCTGCTCATTTGAAGCCTTCTGACTCCAGGATTCTCTTTTCCCCTTTAATGTCACATCTTTTATCATCTTTCCCTTTTTCCTCTAAGCTTCCCTCCTGCACTCTCTCCCCAACAAATACACACATGAAATCAGAAGCTAGCATCCACGTATGTGATAGCAGATGCTTCTTGTCTTTCTGAGCCTGGGTTACCTTATGGTTTAATATTTTCAAATTCCATCAATTTGCCTGAAATTTTCACAACGGTCTTTTAGTTGATGGCTAAATAAACTTTCACTGTAGTTCAACTATAACTTTCTGATGTTAACTCCCACAAATAAGCCTGCGCTGTATGTATATACACAATAGTATTCTTACGTGATTCTTAAGCGTTTGATGCACGTAGAAGTTTTGAAATTTGTTCCTGATCCTATTTTCCCATAAGTGATAATTTTGTGAAGTGCAGTGAGTTCTAAAACCATGTATGCTGGACTGGTGGGTGGCTTGGCAGGTAAATGTGCTGTTGCCAAGCCTGATGCTCAATCCCCAGGACCAACATAGTGCCAGGGGATAATGGGCTCTCCCCAGATGGTCTTCTGACATCCTTCACACAGGCATTTCCCCAGGCCCCTCCCTTGCAGGGAAAAAGTGTAATAAAATTTTTGAAAAGCATGTATGTCACCGCATAGCAGAGGTCACTATAAATAATATTTTGTTGCTGTATTAAAGGTCAAAGAGAGGGCAGAGGACAGTCAATAGCATTTTAGTGGGTGAAACAAATGTTTGTAGATACTTCCTACCAGCATGCATCTTGCTGGGTAAAAACAGTCTTTGTGGCTGTTGGTGCTGTAAGCTGCCATCCCACCTCTGCAAGTCACTGTCATCCTGATGTCACCTCCTCCAAACCTGTCCCAATATCTTCCAGCTGTGCCCACGATGCAACAGTGTGTCCACTGCCTGTCCATTTTCGGTCCACACCACAATTCTGTTTACTAACAATCCTCATTTGCTATATTTTGAGCAATTCAGAACCTGCTTTGTACATGTGTTAAGAGCCTGAATGTATGACATACTATCTAAAACAAGGAAGTGCCCAGAAATTTAAGTGAAGGCAGAACAAAGGAATGTCATTTCTGTTCATTATCACTAACGGCTTGAGTACACTGCTTTGTACAGAGCAGGTACTTAAAAGATACTTCCTGGGTGAAGAAACGGGAAAATAGTGAGCATTCGAGAATCGGAAAAATAGCATGGAGTGTTATGTCTTGGAACACCAATGTCCTTGCTTGCTGGCATAACATGTGTCCTACAGCTCTGTAGGGGGGAGGATGACAATACAAGTATATAAAGGGACAGCTCTGCTAATTCCAGCAGAGGCTTTCGGACTCGGCCAGTCAACTCCTCAGCCTTCTAGCCAGGCACCCACCATCTTGAGCATCTTCAAAGAGCATGAAGATGTAGATTTAGAAAACACTTAATATCTTATTACCAAGAAACCCCTTCAATGTGAAAACAAGTCCTTCCTTGCTTTTTCTTACTACGTCTCCCTTTTCTATAGTACATGGATGGGGACCTGGTCAATATTAGAATGGTAAGTTAGCTTCTGTTTACTGTTAATAGTCTTGTCTCTGCACTTTCCCTTCTTAAAAATATTTTCCCATATGACCTTTTACATTCTAAGATATTTTTGTTTTTCACTTACAGACCTTTTTCTTAAAATGTGGAAACTCATCAAAAAAAATAGTTTAATAAAAGCTTATACAATTTCAAACACAACAAAGAATTACTTCCTAAATTCTCCAAATCTTAGAGACACATGAGTTTTACAGCATGTTTTGCTGAAAGCAAGCTAGCTCCAACTACTGCTCTGTGCCTGTTTTATGTTATCCCTGAACACAGGGAATTTGAGGGACCCTGTCCTCTCACTCTGGACAATGGCTCACAGTGCTGTGCTTTTGGACCTGGAGACTGTCCAGGATGCACCCCCTTTTCTTAGTTTTCTGTGGCTCTCAACACAGAAATCTACGTAAACCTACTGCAGAGCCAAACTACCCAGGAAGCCTTGTTTCCAAACAGACACCTCTGTCCCCACCCGCCTCAATTTCAAAGTGTGGTGTACCACCGACATGAGCTCCTCTCAAAAGATAACAAATTTGTTCCCTAGTTCTCAAATGTGATTTATATAATTTATTACCATGATTTTGAATTTCAGTTCTAGCTTCCCAAGTGTTTGTTACTTGTGTTAGCTTAGTGTAATCTCCAAACTTAGTTAAGTATGCCTTTAATTCTGTCATCCACGCAATAATGAAAAGCAGAACAGAACCTATCACGAGCACTAGGGAAGAATCCTGATAGTCTCCAATCAGAGGCTGCTGTGCTTTATGATAAAGACTTTAGGGGAGGACCACACTCACCTAATTCTCACTAGATCTAGTTAAACACAAATCTCACCTATTGATAGAGACTGCATTTTATGGAGCTGAGAAAGCTGACACTAGCATGATAATGATTCTCTCCATTGCTATCCCTTAGCCTGTGTGGGTTAATAATTAACCACAGATCAACTTCTATCACTTTAGGTATTTACAAAAGAGAAAAATAAGATTATAACCAACATTTAGTACCGTTACAGTTTATTTTTAATGTACATATGTGTGTATATACACACATATAGGCTATGATGAATCCTAGGACGTTTTGCCAGCCACTCAGGTATTTAAGGCACCACCTCCAGTTCTTAGCGGAACTTTTAAAACTTCAATAATTGGAGCTGGGGAGATAGTTCAGCTAGGAAATTGCTTGCCTTGCAAGTGTGAGGTCTGACTTTAACCTCCTGTAAAAATCCAGTAGTATGTACCTGTAAGCCCAGGGCTAGGAGGTAGGCAGCTAGGACACAGGAGGTGGGCATCAGTCCCAAGGATGACACCTGATGCTGTTCTGTGGCCTCCACACATATCTGCACATGTACACATGTACACATGTACACACACACACACACACACACACACACACACACACACAACTTTGGTAACTGACTAAACTTTTAAAATGTAGAATTAAATTCAATGAAAAGTATAAACTGCAACAAGTTTTAATTAATGTAAGAATACAGATAAGAACCTGATAAAAGTAGAGGACTGAGCCCAACGGATGAGGAATCAAGTGAACTGCACCGAGGGAAAAAGAAGTAAGCTGATGCAGCTCACTGGTGGGGTTCAATATGGGGGCTCTGGGGTAATCCCTAGAGCAAAACCACAAACAAGAATGACCACCAACAACAGAAAACAAGAACCAACCGAACCAAACCAAACCATAAAGATTCAAGCAATGAAAGTAGCACTCAATGCGACGTGCACACAGCTAAGATCCTCACACTGCACACTGTGCTACAGAGTTCAGAAAGAGTACGGAAATCACACCTTAATTGGGGTAGTTTTTCTTCACTGGCACTTTTAAACTATCAAAGTGAACTGAATTTTCCCCTAAGCAGATCTGATGCGGATTAGTTTCTGTGAGACACTTGGTCATGGGTGGTGCACTGGTAAGAAACACAAGCACCACGTGTTTGCACAACGCAATGCCATGTAAGCAGTATTTACTGATGGAAAGTTCAACTGCTTTAGAGACTTTCTTAGGTGGTTACTTTAAACTTTCTTTCTGCTCCAGGTTGTTACACCACGCCACTGCTTGTTACCTATTTATAAACCACACACAAACAACTCCCGGGAGAATTATAGCTGTTTATCGCAATCGGCTCAAGTGTTACTGGATGTTTGACAATGGGATACTCCAACAGAAAAGGGAGCCTATATCAAAAGAAGGAGAAAAAAACCCTGAGCTCTGATGTTCAGCAAAGAGTTAGTGAGCTGACCTTGGAATTGTATAAACACAGTTCCTTCCCATTTAGTTTTCTGCTGGCATAGACAGTTCTGTCTGCACATAATGTTAATGCATCATTTATTTATATCAAAAGCTTCCCCAGACAAGAGTCCTAAAAATACACCAAGATGACAGTCTTTGTTCCAAGAGGAAAAGGACCTGATAAAGGTTTCATTCCTAAATATGCTATTCCATGAAATTCATCCTCTGATATTCAGTTTCTAGTCATTGAGCCATGAGTTGCCTACAAATATGCTCACATTTGTAGCTCCTCCTTCCTCTTCTGCATGCATTGTCTCTGACTGTGCATTAGCACCTCCAGGAAAGCAGAGGTGGGCAATGCAAATGACCAGTTAAGATGATTTCCTAGAATATCTACAAAATTTACTTCCCTTCAGAAATTTGACTTTTTCACTATAACTATTGCTTGCAATAAGTTTAATTAAGATTAAATCAATGCCACATAAACAAGTTCTGTAGAGAAATACTCTGATATGTGTTTTCAAATCCATCATCATTTCATAAACTATTTTTACTAAATAACACCAAATGCTCGAAGTTTTTATTCTATGTCATATTCAAGATTAAGGATGTAGGCAAAAGTATGTATGTGTTTGTGTTTATTTGTTTTGCCAGCATTTATTATATTAAAGAAAATATTAACACATTATTGCTTGGAACTTTTTAAAATAATTTATTTAATCTTATTTTATGTGCATTAGTGTGAAGGTGCCAGGTCCCTTGGAATTGAGGTTACAGACAATTGTGAGCTGCCATGTGGGTGCTGGGAATTGAACCCAGGTCCTTTGGAAGAGTAGACCGTGCTCTTAACCACTGAGCTATCTCTCTAGCCCCTGCCTGGGACTTTTACTTTCTTATTATATAATGGTTTTCATTTAGGGGTTTAGCATTAGTGGAATGTGATTTAAGAACTGAAATGGACAACATGAATTTCCTGTGTTTTTTTTTGTACAGAATTCTAGAAATAAAATAATGATGAGTCATGGAATCTAAGTTAATCTAGAGGTTAACAGTTCACTTTCATAATGATAATTCAAGTTTCAAAATAACAAGCGTATTAATAAGATCAAAGTTTTTGTTCATAAAGTTTAATGAGGAATCTTGCTCTTACCTTGTTTTGATTCTTCTAAGTCTGTTTTTTAAAAGAAAACTTGAATATGATTCATCTAATATGGCAACATGAAACTTTGTTGGTGAAATGCTTAATACTCAAAATAAAGGGTTATACCAATTGACATATTATAAAGTGGCTGTCTATTATCAAAATGAATATACATATTAGTATGCTCAAACCCTTTGCTTAATAACATGAACAAGGGACTCAAAAGCGGTAATATCTACAGAGAGACTAGAACTTGTGAATGTTGGTATTTGTGAGTTTTATCTACTATTTCTAAATCTTTCAACTATTATGCTACAAACAGATGTCTATTTTAAGAGATAAAAATTGTTAACATACAAACCTTTAAAGTCATATGCAATTCTGAGGATTTGGGTGATTTCGTTGGTATTCTCCAAGGGAATGTGGATCTCCCGATGTATGTGTGGTGAGTGCTGGTGTCTCTGGCATCTGACGTGCCACTGAGAAGAATCATGACTTTATTTAAAAGGTCTAGCTCATCTCTGCTAGTTATGTAAGGTATAAAAAACAGTCTTGGTATTAAGAAAGCTCAACTTCCTAGAATCTGTTGTCTAACATTTCCCTTCTCATTGCTGGTTCTCCCCCCAATATCAGCACAAGAATGAAAATAAACTATTTGAACTATTGTGCCTACTTGAAACTAATATCTATTATTCAGCCAACTAAAATTTATCAACCAACCTTGTTAATTTTATCAAGTACTACAGACTGTGCAAAAGTGAAGACAGAAAAGCACCAGCATATCTCTCTCTGTCATGAGTCATTATGTTGAAAGCCTAAGCCAAGTGTGGTGATGTCCATGACAGAGAGTTAAGGTTATAGGGGACAGTTCATGATTCTCTATGATTACTGAGGTTAGCTTTTTCCCTGTTGCTTTTGGAACATGTCAGGCTATGACAGCCACTTTGAGAAAAATAAAAGATAAAAGATATAATGAAACAGAATTCACCATGAATAAGTATACTGGGATCTCAAGTTGCAATAGTTAGAAATAAAAGCTGGCTTTAGTCTCAAGAACTCTGTGTGTGTGTGTGTGTGTGTGTGTAAGGAGAGGGCCTAATAAAAATGAGAATATAGCAAGACAATAAGAAGTATTCTAAATTCCAGTCATTTACACTCTCTCTCCATCCCCAGTATCATGTCTGACTGAGACAGTTTTAGAATCCACCAGAGAAAAGGGTTGGAAATTTAAAGCGTAAAACATTAAAAAAAGTTATCCCTGAGTACTATCTAGGGGCAAGAATATTAGTTGTGTGAGGGATGGGAGGAAGTACATCTTATTATCCACAGGGAATCATCTTTCTGAGAGGGGTTCATGAAGAGCTGTGTGGCAAAATCAGGAGCCACTAATCTGCACATTTCATCCTTTTTTTTTTTTTTGGTGAGATTCAATGTGTGTTTAAGAGGGAATCCTAGCATAGAGTCTGTTGTTTGATTAAAGTTTAATAATATTTCTTGAGCGCTTAACTTCATGAGATACAGAGAGGTAATTAAAGGAGGGTTTAGTGACAAGAGGTAAAAGAAAGCGGCTGCAGGTCTTCACGAAGGTGTGAGCTGGGAAGGGCAGCTGGAGACCCAGCCTAGAAGAGATCATGGGCGCTCGGAACCTTGAAACGTGTTAGCAAATCACCCGGGGCGTGTGAAGGCAGGTTGCTGCTTCCCGCTCCTGGAGTTTCTGACTCAGTTGAGCTGTGGAGTGGCGCAGGTATTTGCATCGCTCCGTTTCCAAGTGGCACTGCTGCAGCTGGATGGGGCCCTCAACATTTGTGAAGTACATTTTGGGCCCAGTGGGGTTTCGGTCCTAGGTCTTCCTAAATATGTGGCTGCTGACTGATTAACCTCTCCCTAACCCCAGTTTCTAATTTAGAAGATGGAGCTGATTATGCCCCATGAACACTGCACAGGACGATATACATGAAGTGATTATTCTGGTCTTTAACACGCATTAACAGCTCCATAGGCTCTCGTCATCAATCAATAAACTCAGAAGCTCAGTGACCTTTACACATAAAGTATGTGTAGGTCTCCTTGTATTAGATGGAATTACATATATGGAACAATTCCCACAGGATAGGATAATATCAAAGCAAGTTGGGTATAAGGTAGTTTTAGTTGTCTTTCAGATGAATTATTGAACTGAGCTAATAGTATCGTTAATATCTCCTTAAATTCAGAGTAATTCAATCACAGTTGGCACATCAGTGCTAAAGGAATCCATGGTAACCACGCAAAGTAAACATCCGCCTACACATTAGTGCCAGCAATTATTTGGCATTTGTTACGTTAGTTAAACTGTGTAATAGTGTGTGAGAAATCAGTTTCTGCTTCCTTGACCCTTTGGAAAACCTTTTTTTTTTTTTTTTTTTTTTTTCCAGCCCAGGCTCCCTTGCAGGGAATCTCACAGCTGTGGCTCCATGCACTTATTCTGAAAGGCTCCTTTGAGAGGTGGGGTAGCAAACGTTAAGAATCTATCACTAGGGCTAGATTATTGATAATGATCACGTCTATTTTGAAGACAGCAGCTAACTTCCTTTATCATTAACAAGTATTTCTCAGGAACACAAAGCTATGCCACAGAGAACACAAATTTTTGGTGCACATGGCAGAGCAGAAAACAAAGAGTAGTTTTCAAATGACTTTTTTTTTCAAGAAATATAACTGCTTTTCTTTAGGATTTATATAGAAAAGCAAAGAGATTTAGAAAATAAATAATCTTGAACAAGGACAGTGTTAAATGTAAACACATCTTGCATGCTCTGATGATCCTTAGATTTAATCCTTTTCTGAGGCCCTGGAGGATAGTCTTATTTGAAGCAGACCAAGAGATGTCAATCAATTGACACAGCTCAGTTATGAAGCAACAGCGAGATGTAGCTGTCAAATGAATCTTAAGTCGCAGTTAGAAAAAAATTTGGGCCCAGAGGGGTGGGGGGTGTTCCAGTTTTATTCTGAAAAATTCAGAAAACTAAACACCAAGTAGAGTGTG
This sequence comes from Psammomys obesus, assembly GCF_907164565.1. Taxonomy (NCBI): domain Eukaryota; kingdom Metazoa; phylum Chordata; class Mammalia; order Rodentia; family Muridae; genus Psammomys; species Psammomys obesus. The sequence continues at coordinate 2,654,160 of NW_026596100.1, read as the reverse complement.
AAGGCACCTAAAACTGAAAATCTTTTCAGGAATGAAATGGTGAGGAGAGGGTGTTTTCCTGGAGTGACGGACACCGAGGCCCACCACGTTCATCTCCTTCTGTGGGAAGATATTTGAGGGTAGGAGCAAGGATGAGGAAGTCGCCCCCTGCACGAGGCTCCAAGTGCTCCACTGTTGTAAAGGACTTTGTTCTCCTGCCTGAGGAAAGCAAACCCCCCTGCAGGACAGCTCACCTGCAGCAGAGGCATTTGGCTTCCATCCTAGCCCACCATGGCACAAGGACAAGGAACACTGCTCAGGAAAAGCAGCTTTGCTCTTCTCGCCCCATGGGAAGGAGGACAAATCAGCAAATAAATAGTACGAGCATGCATCTATCCCAGAGTTTCACCTGCCTACCTCCCCTCCCCTAATCCACACTCATTACCGCTGAGATATGTCTCCTTCTAGGGAAAACGATGCTTGAATTTAAGTTTGATAGACAAAATGTACAACATGATTTTCTAAAAGAAGGCCAATGGTGAAAAATGTTTTAAGTGACTGGTAGATCTCTGTGCCATGTTTTCATGTAATGGAGTGTAGAAACCCAACTATAATTATAACTGAATGAGGAGAGTTTCATATAATGTTCTTTGGGAAAATTAAATAAAAGGCACAAAGAGAGAAAACATATTTGAATATAGGGTGCTCTGCACTTAACATCAGAAAGGGGGTAAGGAGAAGTATTTTTCACTGGTAGGTGGATGATATATAAATGGATTTTCTTTCATTTGCAACAGAAAGTTAAACAGGAGTTTGTACGTTAAGGTACGCCAGGGCATACTTTACAGAATTACTGTACTAGACCATCAATGCCTTTTCTGTACAAAACACTTTTATATTAGGATGTCAAGGAAATGTACCAGGTTCATAAAGATACAAATCCTCCAGCATCAATAATGTAAGTAGCAAGTGAGCACTCTGCGCTGGCATATTTTCATTCACTGCTTTGATAAGTATAATCTGTGGCCATGAACTTGCCACAAAAACAACCATAGTTCAAAATGAACCTTTCTGTTGCTGAGAACTAGAGGTACACACACCCATTTGCTCCAAGTGCTGCCGGGCTATACTTCATTTATGCGGCTTTTAGGTTAATTGACAGAGCACACAGACATGGTTTCCACAAACCATTTTTACTGAGCATATATCCTGACTACAATGTCACATTAAGAAATGGAAGCCAATCTGTCTTCATGTCATATTTAATAGATTTCTAGTGAACAGCCCACAAGTACTCCTTCTAACAGGTGGTAGATCCTATTAATGTCCTGCTGTGCTCTCCTAATTAAGGGTCTGGTAGCATCTCCGTGATAATCAGGACCCAGAGAGTGAGCAAAGGGATCGGTTTGCATGGGTCTTGGCCAGGACAACAGGGCTATCCTTTACCCCATTACATTACAGCCCATGCATATTCACTGACAGTTCGTCTGAAAAACAAAACAAAGAAAATCCTCAAAAATAAAAATAAAAAAATAAAAAACTCTGGAACATTGGCTATGGTTTCACTGGCAAACCATTTTTACTGACCCCTTTCTTTTCCTGGCTTTCTTGTTCCTTCAGTCAGTCTCTGTGCCTTTCCTTTATTTCTCTGTCATTGAGAGAATGAACTGGTTTTCTTGCAGTTCTCACTGATGCTGTTTCCACCTGGATGTGGTGTTGGCCCCGCTGTTTCTTCCAGGTGTGACTTGCCTGCCTTTGACCTGCATATTACCTATGTATTTTTTTTTCTGTTTAATATCAATTAACTGACTTCATAAATAAAACCAACATCAAATAGCAAAGAGAATGGAGATGTTGGAAAGGATAAGCCTCTTTCTGTAACTTCTGGAGTGCATCCCAAAGGCACACTCGTAAGGACACACTAACATCCAATCCAGACGGGAAGAGCCTCAGTGGGACTGGTACTTTGCTGTGTTTCCCAAGTCATTTTGGGGGATGCATCATATTCTACCTGCACAGTCCACACCAGGAATGGAAAGGCGAAAGACTGGGTATGGCATAGATTAACAGGTACAGGGGAGAAACAGGAAAGAAAGGACCACGAGAAACAAGGGTGGGTGGAGCATCTGGATTGGTTTAATTTGCTTTTAAAGGGAATAAAATTAATCTGGATCACAAAGAGAAGAAATGAGAGCCATTTCTCATCCTCCAAGATGAGTCCTTTTCGTCAGTCATTTCTATCAGTATCTGGTGAGCAAGTATAGTTTTAGAAATTTGTGTAAGTAAGGTTTTCAATCTTCAGATTTCCTAATCTGAACGAGGTGTCCCAGAGCAGAGAAGGTACAGGGAAGAAGTTACATGGGCCAACAGATTAGCAGCAGTGCTGTTCTGAGGGTTGACTTAGTATTTTAAAACACTTTCAAAGTATCAGAGTTGAGTTTCTATTGTACTTAAACTTCAAGCTATTGTGACTTATGGCTTTATAACTTAAACTGTACTCAATTATTTTGTTTAGAATATTCATACTCTGTGTGCTATTAAGAAATGAGGACATGCTGTTGAAACAGCAGTGCTCACTGAATCTTCAGAGTTACAGTGTCCAGTTCCAGGATAAAGAAGCCAGTTGGATGGCTTCAGTTCTCAGGTGCCTGTGGGCTCCTGGTCCTCACGTGCTTTCCTGCACACCACAGCCATATGTGCAAGCATGCCCTTCCCCTTACTGGCTACAATTCAAGCATGGCTTTGTTTCTCCAAAGCTGAGAGCCTCAGTAGCTGTTGAGTCAAAGTCAACTGAAACTGAAATGGTTGCCATGCCATCCAAGTGCCTACTTGCTTTACACTGGAGTTAACTATGCCTTTGAGGTAGATGACACTCGGCACACGGCTATTCACTGCAGCACACAGTAAGCGCATGTGCATAACTTTATCATATGTGCACTGGGAGGCAGGAAGAAGAGTGTTCTCTGCTGAAGTTGCACATACTTTCCTAGAGTAAGAACTTTATCCTAACCTTTTGCAGAAAATCAGAATGAATTAGCATGGTGCGTACGATAACCCGCTATGTCATCATGCCAGGAGTTTGACCAATCCCTTTTCACGGAAGCCTGAAAATGTCAAGTTCATTTTCAAACCCATGGCTAGTTTCATCTACTTTAAACCAAAAGTGACAAAATAGGAGTTGACTGGGGGGAAAATTCGGCAAGCCACTGTTCTTAATATTTGATAATCCATGTGAAGCAGGTATACCACAAACCGCTGTGACAGAACACAGATGACAGATAAACTCCTGTGACCAAATTCATTGGCAATAGATGCCTCAGTCTTGTGATCCCATTTCGGGTTTTGAAAGAATTATCTGCACCTTTGGAGCACTCCACGCCTAAGGGTGATTAGTCCTTGTGCTGCTGGCACTGGCTGATCTGGCACGCTGCCAAGGTCTCAAGAGAAAGCTGCAAGTGAAGGTGCTGCAGACTATGGATTTGTTCCAGAGTTACCCCAGAGAAGCTCCTGGCTTTTCTGCTCAGAGTGCATCAGACTGAGATCTAGTCCCCCTGTGCCTGTTCTGCGTTTCCAGGCTGCTCTAAGGAGCCCTCCACTCGACCTCTTGCTTTCTTCATTTTCGTCATATTGCTGAGAAACAAAATAGGACATGGCATTTCTGTCAGTTCATTTATGCCTTTCCACCCTTACAGCTGCTTATACACGTCAGAATGGTGAAACAGGTGACTCACTCCAAAGGGAGCTCTTAACATTTCCCAACAGTGCGAAACAATAACACCATGTGAGAGGCAAATGGCAACCAGCTAGAAATCTGCAAATAGCCAAAGAAAAAAGGCCAAATGTTAAACAGAACCTGAAAGCTGCTAATTAAATGACTGCTTATCATACAAGTTGCTAATTTTAAATGGCCTGCCATCTTTGGGGGATTTTCTCCGAAACAATACAACACTGTTTGTGATGGGAGTGGAGGAAGGTACAGATGGCACCCACAGTCTCTGCTAGAGTTATAAGATGGGGGCAGGAACATCCAAGGCTACACAAGGAAATCCTGTCCAAAAAACAAAAAACAAAACCAACCAAACCAAACAAAACAGAACAACAAAGACTGGGGCAGGAGACAACTTTGGAAGATTATGCTAATGCCTGATGTCGTTAAAGGATGTGACATTTCTGATCAGAAATATAATCTGCACCCTTGTCCCTCACTCTACCAAATGATCGGAACAACTGAGAGAAGATACACCTATAGCTGGAGGAAACACTTCAGTGACCCTTGCTGTATGGTTTTAAAACAAAAATCTTCTTACCTTTGAGAAAGACAAGTAAGAAAACCTGAGATAGACAATTATTCTAATAGAGATTTCTTATTGTCATGTTTGGTTTCTAATTACAAATGATGTCAACTCTGACAAAGGAATTCTCTCTTTTTGGGAAAAAAAATTGTGAAATTAAATGTAAAGGAAAATAGTTAAATGTTAGAACAAGAGAACAGAAACTGCAGATTATTTCAGACAGATCTATCACTTTATCTGCAATATGACTAAGACTGTAAACGTTCCCTTTTAACTCACACACTTCACCTTGTAGGGGTGGACTTTAACTATTGAAATATTTTTATATTTGATATACAAAATAAAAGCCAAATGAGTCATATGGATTGTGAACTTCTTATGTCTACTATCTGGTTAATTTTTAAATTTATATTTACTCTTTATTTTAAAAAGAGAAAAAGAACAGCGCCCTTAACCATGGACCCAGAGATCAATCCTCACTTAGAAAGACAAATGGGATGGACATGGGAAGTAGGAGAAAACAAGTAACAGGACAAGAGTCTACCGCAGAGGGCCTCTGAAAGACTCTACTCAGCAAGTGTATCAAAGCAGATACTAATCCTCATAACCAAACCTTCCTTAGAGTGCAAGGAATCATATGATAAAAGGGTGAGTTAATATGACCAGGAAAGGACAGGAGCTCCACAAGGACAAAATATATCAGGGCATGGGGGTCTTCTATGAGACTGTTTCTCCAATCAAGGACCACTTATGGATATAACCTAGAACCCCTGCTCGGATGTAGCCCATGGTAGCTCAGTAACCAAGTGGGTACCCTAGTAAGGGGAACAGGGACTATTTCTGACATGAACTCAATGACTGGCTCCTTTACCTGCCTGAGGGGGGAACAATCTTGCTAGGCCACAGAGGAGGACATGGCAGCCAGTCCTAAAGATACCTGATAAGCTAGGGTCAGATGAAAGGGGAGGAGGATCTCCCCTAGCAGTGGACTTGGAAAGGGGCAGGGAGGAGATGAGGGAGGGAAGGTGGGATTGGGAGGGAATGAGTGAAGGGGCTATGGCTGGGATACAAAGTAAATAACCTGTGATTAATTTTAAAAAATAAAAATTAATTAAAAAAGAGAAAAAGAAAGGATAGATAGCAGAATCTTTATTTGGTAATTAAAACCCCAGCATTACAATGACTGGTCGTCTAAACTTTCAAAATATTCCTGTTTTATTCTAATAATAGGACTAACAACAAATAAAACACAGATATATAATAAAGCAGGTGGATGAGTTTTTCTTCAACACCAAAATCTATCCCGGAAGAAAAAAATATGTTCAAATAAAAGAAAATGTTACGAAGTAGACACTTGTGTAAATTCCTTCACATTCAGTGTCCATTAGCAGACCTTAAAGACATGCCTCACAATCAGTGGCTGGGTGTGAGGAACGAGGAAACAGCCTTGGCGTGTGCTCAGGTCATCGGGTGAGGTTAGCCAGTGACCACTTCCACACGTCTTCGAACGATAAAAGATAATACTTGCACGGTGTTTAAATCATCGTGGGACAGATCAGTAGAAACTGAACTGCTTTGGGTAGCTGAGAGGATTATTTTGTTAATTGATTATATCTTAGTTAAAAGAATAAAACATTGGGTTTTGTTTTGTATATACATGTTTCAAAACACACATAAAAATCTACCAGTAATAACTTAAAAATCATCAGTTTTTTTTAAACACAGAGAAAATTTCAATATATTTTCCATTATTTTACAAAAATAATCTTAAAGGGATCAAATGACAGAAGATTCAGAAGTGAGATTCAAAATATGCCCTGTAGGCAAATCATTTACAGCATTCTCAAGTTTTGGGACTAGTGTGAAGCCAAGTCACTCTGTCTATATGGGAGCCTAGGAAGATAGCTCCTTTCAGTTCATTACCACTTATTCCTCTGCTTCGGAAACAGATTAATCTGGGGACTCATTGGTCAACACTTTCTTTCACTTCTGCCATTTAAAACTTTTTCAATCATTTTCCCTTGAAGATGTCACACAGGGTGCTGACACTTCCATAAGCACAATCAACACCTGTGGGGCAATGAAAATGTTGATATGCGATGACTCTAAAGGTGGATACAAATACTCTTTTTCCTAAATAGTTTATCTTTAAAAGACTTTTAGAAGTCTTTTTTTTTTTTTTTTTTTTTTTTTTTGCAGGGGACCAAAGAAATAATTCTTTTAAAGCACCATAATGTATTTAAGGATCACATGAATGAAATGCCAAGCTAGCAAGCAGTGAGCACTATCCACTACTTGTGGATAGTGAAATTGTTACTTATATGAATTAGAAGAATTAAATTATTCAACTAGATATGATACTATATTTGACATTTTAAAGAGTGTATTAATTAAAAACAAAGAGACTAGTCTAGAGAGATAGTTTGGTGTGTCCTGATTTGCACAGGACCTACATTCAGCTTTCTACAGGGCTCACAACTGTCTCTAACTCCAGCTGCTGGGAATCTGATGCCGTCTTCTGCACTGCATGCACCTGAAGTGATGTGCGCAAACCCACAGAAAGACACACTCATATGCACATGAGAGGAAAAAAAAATCACTCTTTTAAAAAAGATAAAACACATGACCATCTCTCCCGTTTTGTTTAGCTTAATGAAGGGGATGCTTAACAATGGAATTTAACATCAAGATTAAAATTTCCCATAGCCAGAAATGCAACTGAGCAGAGTTTTGTGTCAAGAAGTTAACTCCCGATTACATGTGATAATGAGAAGGGGAACGGGGAGCTCCATGTGTGTACACACACAGGGCCCCGGAGAGGTGCGTTTGGCATTCATACTGTTCCTAGTGACTCCCTGAACTAAGAAAAGAAACTAGCTCATTTATCCACCGGGGTTCCTCTACTGGATCTCTGTGAGAACAGCCCATCACTGCTGTGCTCTACAAGGTGGCTCAGAAGTTATTTCCCAATCCTGCTGCATTTTCCTACATAACAGTGTGTGGGTTCCAGAACTGTGCCCAAGCGCATGTGCTATGGACAGAACTTTCAAAGAGCTTTTCTTTAGCTCTGGAATTGCATGGTTTCTCCTGGCCTTTGCCAGTGAGAACAGGAGGAAGACAACTTGGTGGCTTGCTTAAGACCTTCCTGGCCATCCCTGTCCCTTCAGCTTGGGCAGCACAACTGGGGCTGTTGCCTCTGGGAGCAGAGGACTGTCATGGTGTAGGAGTTTGACTCTTCACTCTGACAGTTACTGATTGTGTTTGGCTTGAAACCCATCTGAGCCTAAGTTAGAAAAAAGAACCTTTCACATCACTTTTAAAATCGGAGTTCTCTGTTAGATTTTGGGCTATGTATGTTCACCATTGTTTATCAATGAATACTGCCTGGTGAAGACTGATGAAAGGGAGTTAGTCTCTAGATACTTTGGGATGTGGGCACTGTTCAGTCCAGTTCAGGATGTAACAAGGGTGGATTTTACGTTCTGTATGTACTTCCATTTTACATGGAGGCATTCATGTGCTTGGTTTCAATGATTATGGGAAGCACTGTTTTAGGAAATATGCAGAATTTGTTGCCTATAAATCTGGATTAAGGTTCCATAAGAGAAAACTGCATTTTGGCTTTCTGCGTCTTAGTTTCCTCATCTGTGAAATAGAAATAATAATTCTGTAAGCAGGTGATAAGAATTGATTGAGTTCACAAATAGGAAGCCTGCTTAGAACAAGACAGGGACAGAGCAGTAGGTGTCAGGTCAAAATAATTTCTATTATTTTTTAACATAAGAAGTGTGCTAGTTTCTGTAGCAAGCAGGTAACTGAGAGTGCAATGCAAACATGAAAGATGAAAATCCCTGGCCCCGGAGGCTCTGTCTTTTGGCATCTTACCCATGTATCTTCTTGGATCTACTAGGATTTGTTTCTTCCAAGAATTCTGATATGAGCTGTCATGTTAATGATCCATTTTTTATCATAAAATTAACACTAACTCTCACAAGAGTGCTAGGTCCATATCTAAGGCTCACGGACTAAATCTCTTCCTTTATTTAAAAAGAGTTAATGTTATACCTAATGTTGGAGTTTGGAGTTTGGCTTATTAACAAGGGGTTTCAAGAAGTGACTTACTGAACATGAATTAGAATGTAGCTGGCTGCAGATAACTGGAAGCCAACAGCACAAAACAGCTAGTCTTTCTCTCGGCTCTGTGTGTGTGTGTTTCTATGTCTAGCATCTTACTCTGCTAGCCTCTGGTTTGTCCAATGTGACCACACAGCGGACAGGCAGACAGTGGGCAGGTAGCAGGTGGAGCATGCCTCTGGTCTTTCCGAGAGGAGAAACGGTAGAACAAACAGCTGAGTTCAGGGTGTAAGGCTGAAGCTTCTATGTTACTGGGTGCCTAAGTGATGACACGGAAAAGAGATCACATACAAACACTCACACACATAAATACACACACACACAAACACATACACACAGAGGCATTAAGAGAGAGGCATAATTTTTAAGAAAGCTATCTTATCTTGACCAGTGAAACCTAAATATAGCCAATTATAAAAGCCACAGGAAAAACAATAAAGACATTTAGAAAATCATAGCACTCTGGGCCGATACTTTTCTCTGGTCTAGCCTATCCTCCCCCTGCCTTCTTCTAGTCTAGCCTGCCCTCTCTTCTGCCTCCCACAACAGATTTATAGGTCTGATATAGAGGCAGTCACCTGAATACCCTGTTCTTCACAACTACAAAGTATTCCAATTTCTGAAAACATTGAGTGAACTGGTTTTAATCTGACTTTAGATATTACCTAGCCCCAAACTCCACTGAAACTGATGTAACCACTCTGGCATAGGACCTGGAGGTGGTTTATTATTATTATTTTTTAATTAAAAAAGCATTTTTAATATAGATTGTATTTATGATAAAGAATGTTATTTAGTATATTTATAATGTGTTACCTTTAAGCCAGGCTAACTAAATATACTACTTCATATACTGACTACTTTTTCATAAAACATATAAATATTTTTAATATTAGCCTGAGTTGGATAATGCAGGTTCTAGTAGAAGGCATTATTGATGAATAGTTTATTAAAACCTGTCTGATCCCTGTACTGCAAGACAAATAGCGCATTTCATTGTTATTACCAGTAATGTTTAGCATTGAGTGAAGCGTAAATACAACCTTGTGCATATAACCAATGATGGATAACACTGAAAACATACAAAATTCATACCAAGTTCATACAAAATTCCACGTGATAACTGTGTTAGTTAAACATCATTCTCTTAGGAAGACATGGGCCTGCTGATGAAGTGTGTTTAAATGAGGATGCAGGGTTCTTAATGATGTAAATAGAAATTCCTTTTTATGATGCTCACAGTCCCTATGAGGCTTAGGAACTGAAGAGGACAGCACAGTGAGGCTCCCGTTTGTACGGAACCATGGAGAGACAGGAGAGTCGAACAGGAAGTTCTCCAGGTAGGTGAGGAGATACTTCTCTAGTCCTTGAGCCACAACTAAAAAATACTTCTTAGCTTCCCCACTTCCCACATTCTAGTATCATGCCAGGGTCTGGCGCCACATGTCCAGGGAGCGACAAAAAGGAATGCAACAGAGTGAGCTGAATATCCTCAACTGCTGTTCAGAGAACACAGTATGGAGGAACACTGTGCTAACAGTAACATATGCCATCACCAAAGGAACACGATACATGGAGACGTAGATGTGTGCAGTGGCCTATCTCATCCCTGTGACTACCTCCCGAAACAAATGTGGATATGAGGAATCTTAAAGACAAACCAAAGTGGCACAGGCTTTAGGAAGGCTGGGTGAAAGTTCTGAGTGTCCTGAGGGGAACTGAGCTATACCCACAGTAGCTCACCCTCCGAGAAGAAGCCCACAGGCTTCAGGCCACGTTCCTAGGCCACTGCTTTAGTTCCCAGGCTTTCAGGTTCACACTTGCTGACAGGCTGAGAGAGCCTGATTGTTAGTCCTGGGCCACAGCACTGTTCTAAAGAGGACGTCCTGCTGCCCTCCTCCAGCTCCTGCTTTCTTTGTGACTGAGAGTTTCCCTCCCAATAAATTCAGAGCTGAGTGCGGTTCCAGGAGTCGGGGAAGAGGACTGTGTTGGTTTTAGCAGTTTACTGTGCTCTTGCCTGGGTGAAGCTATAATACACAGAAGAGAAGGCAGCCATTACAGGCGTGAGTTCCCTCTCTAGTCCTGGAGTTAACATGTGTCTTCAGATCTGTTTTTCCTTCTAGTTTATCTCTTTCTGTCTTTGGCAGTTAGAAACTATTTATTTGGGGAGAAAAAATAATCTCTGAACTGTTTATCAGTTATTTTATAATTCTCTTTCCTCAGCTTGGAAAATGAAGAGCCAATGTGACTTACTTTCAGGGATACTGTGGATAAAACATACTTTTGCCACACATAAGTATATCATTCCATTGCTTAAGGTTGGGAGATTTAATCTAAATCTTAGTGAAATAGAATCTGCTGGACTCAGGATATCAGAATTTCTTTTAAATGAAGTCAGAGGACAGATGAAATGTGATTTTACTTCTTTGAAATGTCTTTGGCTACATAGGGAGATTGAGGCCAGCTGGGACTATATAAGCCCTTGTTTCAAAAAAAAAAAAAAACAAGTTTAAAAACAACCAATCTCCTAAAAATACTGAAATAAAAATTACACACACAGAAATATAGACATTCATAATGATAACCCCTCCCCCTGTGAGCCTTTTTAAAAGTAATGTAGTGGGGCAGGTATATAGGCCATTGAATTTTGATATTTTTCTCATACTGAGTAAGAATTGGGTAAAAATTCTCACTTCAACTACACTGTTACATGATGACAGAGGTAATTTTCTGTGCGAAAGTAGAGTGTATCACCAAGTACCCTGTACTCACATGGAAAGGAAAGTGTTAAATGTGGAACAAAACATTTTTTCTGACTTTTAATTTGGTTTACCAAAGTAGGCTATGACTTTTCCAATTTCTATCATTATTTATTTAATATGTGTGAATCCTGCCACAATCAAGTGGATTTCTCCTTGCCCTTCCACAGTGGAAACTACTACAATGTGTACTTCAGTTCAGAATGTGTTTTAGCAGTTAAAAGCTCTACAACGCAAGTATTACAAGAAGTAAGGAAAACAACAAATACTTTCAGGTAGCTAATATCTAGCCAGCCGATTTCAGTAACCAAACCTAGCCCAGCTGAGGTGGTAATGCCTCCACCTGCTCACCTGCGAGACGGCACACTGCCACAATTGTTTCAAAGCAAACCACAGAACATGCCATTTAATGCTGGCCAGCATTGCATCGAGCATTTAGGCTGCATCTGAAAAATTCATGGTTTGTTTTTTTTTTCCAAGATCTGTCTCTAGTATTTTTCTAACTTCATTTTTTTTCCACATTTTAATCCACATATAAGCTTGTTGGAAGGGAGAAGAGGCTCTTAGCCAGGCATGAGGAAGGCAGTGCCAGAGCATTCTCATCAATGTGCCTGTTCTGATGTGCTCTGTTCTTCATGCCTGCTGAAGAGACCAGCAGACGAGAAAGCACAGACCCTGGCTGTGAGTGTCCCGGGGAATATGAGTATATGCAAATACAGTTAAGCAAAACCGCTAATGTCACAGGCAACTTAAGTGTCGGGGCAGTTTCTTTCTACTTACAGCTCACTAAACAAGAAATTGGGCACAAATGTGTTTCCAGTGTGCCTAAAAGCTAAGGGCCACAGAAATGAGAATTATTTTTTATGCCTTCCCCAAGATACTTAATCTAATAAATATTCTAATATATGGAATACATTATATATTATATTATGTTATATATAACATATTCTATATTTTCTAGTATATACATTCTAATATTATATTCATACACACACACACACACACACACACACACACACCCTAGAGCTTTTCATTTTTACATGTAATTTAAAAATACAATACTTGCCTTTGTAGTGGCTAATACCAATGGTAAACTTGGCAGAATCTACTCACCTGGGAGAGGCACATTTGGGGAGCTCATGAGTGAGTTTACAGATTGGGCTGGACAAGGTGGAAAAAACTACCCCAGTGTGGACTGCGTGAATCTATGGGCAGGCTCCTGGACCGCATAAAAAGGAGCTGGTGAGCGTGCACCAGCGGGCACCTCTCTGAGCTTTCTGCAGGCTTCGGCTGCCATTGCTTCCTCACCAAGAGGGGCCACATCCCAAAGAATACAAGAACAAATAGCCCTGCTTCCTTTAAGTTTCTTTCTGTCAGGCATTTTGTTGCAGCAACAAAAAGACAACTAATACAACATTGAAAAAGATTGTACATATCTTATTATCACTATTCAGAAACTTTCTGGTCACATCAGAATTTGCTTCTGTCATGGTGCTATATAACAAAGTATAACAAATAAAAAACAAAATAATGTGGTAAGTAAGAATTTATATCTGATAATGCTCTATTGGATCAGTTTCACTGACGCGTTTATCCCACTCAATCAATCATCTTCTTGACTAATGTCCTTTTTTTAAGAATACAGGTTCCCCTCAGCACCCTAGATAGTGCCATGGTACACAGGTTTAAGAACTGATCAGTAAGTGGTATTCTCAAAAGTATGTTAAAATCATACTGAAGATATGATTAATTATATATATATTTAAAAATTAATTTTCAAGGTAAGATTGCATCTTATTAATCAGGAAAGCTTGGAAAATACAGCCAACACATTGACATAAGCTAGAATGTCTCTTGATTATTGCCAGTAGTAACTAGATTCATTAGATGTTAGAGATCATCATGAATACTGTTTAAAAAAGAAAATCCCCCATTTTGATGTAAAAAAAAATCAAATGTTTTAAAATTTGAATTTAAAAAAGTCAATAAGATAATTTTTCTATTAATATTCTATAATTTTAAGGCTGAAATTTTTTTAGTAGATATAAATCTTTTCATGTTGTGTATTTATATGTGTGTATATTCATGTATTTGCATGCTTGTATGTGTGAGTTCAGCCTCTTGGTCTCCCTTTGAAGGTACACATGAGCATGTATGTTTGTTTGTGCATGTGTGTGTGTCATCAGCCTCCTACACTACCCTTGAGATGATGGGTAACTAATTCATAGTTTACCTTCAGGTTAAAAGTGGTACTAAAATTATATTTGTTCTTGCGGTACTAAGGACTGAACCTATTCTATGCCTTGAGCATAGAAGGCAAAAAATGTACTACTAAGTTAGATAACCAGCACTAACATTATATATTTGAAACAGTCAATATAAAAAGCAATAACTTACCATAAAGTTACATATGTTTAAAAATAAGTTTAAAAAGGCTAAATTAATCTATGCTTTTATGAGTCATAATACTGCTTACACTAGCTTAGAGGGCATGAGTGAAGGGGGCTGTGGCAAACTTGAAATGTGTGTTGATCTGGGCACCGGGTTCTCGGGTTATGTTCAGCTTAGAAAGTTGTGTATTTGTAATAAATGTACATTTTTCTCCATTACATATCATGCACCACTAACAATTTTTTGAAGTTAAAAAATAAAAATGCCCTTAGAGCATTATACATGTCCCTTAGAATATTTTGCTGTTGCTGTATTTTACAAATTAAAGCAATACTGTCATATTCATAGATACACATAAAATACAGAGCTGAATCTCGTCAGGGCAGGACAGGGCTAAGTATTTCCCGTTTAACCTAGTGTGTTTAAGTTCACGGTCCGGTGAAAGCATTAAGAATAATATTGCATACAGCTTAGCTTCCACTAAGACTTAGGTACGGCTTCATGAAGTCTTTCCTATGGGACATTTAAACTATCAGGTGATTATTGCTCCCCAAACCATGGCTGTATGTCTCAAATTCCAGTGTGCTTTTTTTGAGAGATGGACTAAATTTTCCTTTCTCAAAAAACAAATGTCCCTGGAGAATGCATGTGCATCAATGTAACTAAAACCTACTGAAATTTCTGAAGGCTTTAATATATTATTCAAGATCTTTAAAATACTTACATTTGAAAAATGGTATGAGTTTCATACTAAGAAATTCAACTGATCTGGTCTCATTTAAAGTTTAATTTAATAATATTATCAAATAAAAATAAATACTATTAAATAAATTAAATAAATAGTATTACACCAATCAGCATTTAAATTAGTTCTGTAAAACCTACTTCAAGGAATAAAAATAATAATAATAAAGAATGCTGTCCTTCTCATAACCAACCTTCGGCAGAGTGCAGGGAAACATATGAAAGAGGGGGAGTTTGTATGACGCGAAAAGGATAGGAGCTCCACAAGGACCAAATATATCTGGGCACAGGGGTCTTTTCTGAGACTGACACTCAACCACGGACCATGTATGGATATAACCTAGAACCTCTGCATGGATGAAGCCCGTGGTAGCTCAGTAACCATCTGGTTTCCCACAGTAAGGGGGACAGTGACTATCTCTGACATGAACTCAATGGCAGGCTCTTTGACCTTCCCCCTCCCCCCATCCCCCAAGGGAGGAGCAGTCCTGCTAGGTCACAGAGAAGGACTTTGTAGCCAGTTCTGAAGATACTTGATAAAACAGGGTCAGATGAAAGGGGAGGAGGTCCTCCCCAATCAGTGGACTTGCAAAGGGGCAGGGAGGAGATGAGGAAGGGAGAGAGGGTTTGGGAGGGAATGAGGGAACAGATACAGCTGAGATACAGGGTTAATAAAATGTAAATAATAATAATAATAATAATAATAATAATAATAATAATAATAATAATAAAAGAATGCTGTCCTTAAACAGAGTAAAAGTTTAAGACATGGAATATGGAAAAATAAAAATATGGAAAAAGGAGACACTTAAAGACTTAAAAGAAACAAGAATTCAGGATGCAAGGCTGATGAGGTATAGTGTGGAGCTCAGTTTGTAAGAACAGTCCAGTACAGAAACATCCTTCCAGCTATGGGCAGATGTGCTGAGACAGAGGACGCTATTCTGCTCTATGACCTGCTATGACACAAACCTCAGCATCCTAGATTATGTACCAATGGCCATATCTTATGACAAATGACATAAGTCTAATGAAAGGTTCTCCTGTGTACCATGGCCCAGCGTCATGTCTCATCATAGACATCAGTTTGAACTGTGAAGAATTCCTCTCCAAATCCAGCCTCTTTGCCACACCAGCCTAAATTCTTCATTCTTTCTGAAACCTCATCACACCCAGCTCTCACTTAATCTTCCTTCTCTGAACTGTTAGATGTTAGAAAGAAAACTTTTATAAGAGACTATGCTACAAGTTAAGCTTTCAATCTTGTTAGATGGGAGAATTGTAACTCCTGCATTTCATCATTGTATGGCTACAATGTACAGAGCAAGGAAAGGAAGATCCTCTAAGCAATTAGTTCATCTTCACACACAACAGAATCTGGTTCTGAATTCAGGCCTCGTTTACTTCAAAGCAACTACACCCTCTGCCTTCCAGCACAACATGGATCTGGAGAAGAATCTGGTGCTATCATCTGAAAAACACATGAGATCTTTCACCCGTGCACATTCCCAAATTGTCCAGAGCTGGGACTAGATGCCACCACCCCAGAGCTTTGTTCCAAGCCTCCTTGAAAACTGAAGCTCACAGCTTCCGGTGATGAGCAATGCAAACTAAGAGTTAGCACAGTATACTGGAAGGATATGATTAAGGGCTAAAGATGCAGTAAATTCAAATCATGTTCCTGTTATTTACTTCTTAGCCTTAGGCAACAAAGGACATATTTCTGCCAGAGCATAACAGTAATAAGAGAGATGTGCAAAGTCTACAGGACTGAAGAGATGGCTCAGCGGTTAAGAGCACTGATTGCTCTTCTAGAGGACTGGAGTTCAATTCCCACCACCCACATGGTGGCTGGCAAATGTCTGTAACTCCAGTTCTAGGGAAATCCATCTTACCAGGCATGCATGTGGTATACATATCTGCAAGCAAAATAACCAAACATATAAAATAAAAAAATAAATATTTTTTTTAAAAGTCTAAAATTGTTAAGACTAAGAATCAACAAATGCTAAACTACCAAGATCACACTCAAACTAGTCTCCTAGTCCCCACACTACCAATTTACATGTAACCCTGAGATCCTATATTGTAATTATTCTCCATCATTACACAAACAGTCTCACCAAAGAGCAAAGTTCAGAAGTTGTTTATGTACACTCTCCACAGTCTATCTATCACACACAGTGACCGAGGCCTTCCAGGCACCTGGGCGAGGGACAGTACTCTCTGCTACCCACTACTTTAAGAGAATCATGGCAATGACAAATCTGAAAACAACATCAAGAATTCATTATCAAGATCCTCGGCGCCATACTCCCCATGTCCCAGGTCTGCGAGCAGCCATACCGACTCCGCACAGTCTCCCAGCCACTGTCTGTATGGCCCACCCAAACCCTTGGTGACAGATAATAGACCATATTATAGCCACCAAAGTCCAGCAGACTCCCCAAACAAACTAGGCACACCAGGTGCCCTGCCTCCCAGGTCTTGAGACCACAGTGGTGGGCCCCAGGACTTCCTGGAAGGCATCTGGACCAGCATCTCAGTCTCCAGCTGCAGCTGGACTTCCTAACCTGGTGGCTACAGCAGCACTGAGTTGGCAGAGCTCTTCAGTCCTCCTGCATATGACTAAGCAGGTCCAAACCAGAGAGCAGAGAGCCCAGATACCCCGATCCTTGCCTATGTGACCTGCTTGAGAGTGAATATGCCCTCAAGAGCCTGAAGAGCCCCAGATCCAGGGTCCTTCTAAACTAGTGGCCAGGCATCGGACCCCTCCCACCCACACACCCATTGTGGGAAACAGAGGGACTCTTGGGACATCGAAGCCCCTGCTTGGCAGGTCCAACAGTGGAGTTCAGGCGGATAATGCTGGGAGCTCAGACAGAGCCAAATACCAGTGGCCTGTAGGATACTGAGGTATACAGAGAATTTGCATAAGGAATTTGCGCAGATTATCACCAGTGCCTGCTACATCTACAGTGCATGCACAAGTAACTCCTTAGATGCCTGGAAGGCAGCGCTCTCCCACAGGCTGAAGGGTTCAACATTCTCTATCACTCTGTCCCTCAAGGCATGCTTCCACACACATGCTTGTTCCCATTTGTCCTTCTGTACCCACAGACTTTCCTCCCACAGGTACAGCTGAAACACCAACATACACTCTGAGGCCACGGGACCTCTCTCAGCTTCCTGAAGAATTCTCCAGATGCTGGAGAGAGACAGTACCAGTCTGAACTGCAGAATCCAGGAACAAACAGGGAAGGTTATGGATAAGCCAATGGCCAGGGGTCAGCGAAAGAACACATCCAACAGTAATCAGGACATCATGGCTTCACCAGCAACCCCCAAAATTGATGGATATTACAATTCATTGGAAACACAGTAAAATGATGCTAAAGCTATGCTCACTCAATTATTTGAGGCACATAAAGAGGAAACAAACAAATCTCTCAGAGCAGTAGCCATAAAAATACAGACAGTTAAAGAGGAAACAAACAACTTTCTCAAAGACTTGGCCAACCAAGTAGAGGCAAGGAAAGAGGAAATGAACAAAATTCTCAAAGAAACATAGGCAAAGATAGCCAAACAAATAGAAACACAAGTAGAGATAGAATTAATGGCATATAGAGAGGAAATGAACAAAAAAAACAGAGACCATCATAGAGAGACAGGAATTCACATTCAAACAGATGAAGGAAATGGTGCAAGGCATGAAAACAGATCAGGTAGAAAGACTGAATAGTCCTATATCCCCCAAGGAAATAGAAGCAGGCATCAAGCGTCTCCCTTCCAAAAAAAGCCCTGGGCCAGATGGATTCAGTGCAGAATTCTACCAGACCTTCAAAGAAGTGCTAACTTCAATTCTCATCAAACTATTCCACAAAATAGAAACAGAAGGAACATTACCAAACTCATTCTATGAAGCCACAGTCACCTTAATAGCTAAACCACACAAAGACCCAACTAAAAAAGAGAACTTCAGACCTATCTCTCTTATGATCAATGATGTAAAAATACTTAATAAAATATTTGCAAACTGAATCCAAGAACACATCAAAGATATGATCCACCATGACCAAGTAGGCTTCATCCCAGGTATGCAAGGGTAGTTCAACATACGAAAATCCATCAATGTAATCCACCACATAAACAAATGAAGGAGAAAAACCACATGACCATCTCCTTAGATGCCAAAAAAGCATTTGACAAAATCCAACACCCATTCATGTTTAAAGTCTTGGAGATATCAGGGATACAAGGCACATACCTAAAGATAGTAAAGGCAATATACAGCAAGCCTATAGCCAACATCAAACTCAATCGAGTGAAACTTAAATCAACCCCACGAAAATCAGGGACAAGGCAAGGCTGTCCACTCTCTCCATATCTCTTCAATATAGTACTTGAAGTTCTAGCTAACGCAATAAGACAACTAAAGGAGATCAAGGGGATACACATTGGAAAGGAAGAGGTCAAAGTTTTATTGTTCGCTGATGATATGATAGTATACATGAGTGACCCCAAAAATTCAACCAGAGAACTCCTTCAGCTGATAAACACCTTCAGCAAAGTTGCTGGATATAAAATCAACTAAAAAAAAATCAGAAGCCCTCCCCCAAAGACAAAAGGGCCGAGAAAGAAATCAGGGAAACAACACCTTTCACAATAACCACTAATAACATAAAATACCTTGGGGTGACTCTAACCAAGCAAGTGAAAGATCTGTTTGAGAAAAAAACTTTAAGTCTCTGAAGAAAGAAATTGAAGAAAATATCAGAAGATGGAAATATCTCCTGTGCTCATGGATTGGTAGGATTAACATTGTGAAAATGGCCATCCTGCCAAAAGCAATCTACAGATTAAATGTAATTCCCATCAAAATACCAACTCAATTCTTTACAGACCTTGAAAGAAAGATTCTCAGCTTCATATGGAGAAACAAAAAACCCAGAGTCTCCAAAACAATCCTGTACAACAACAGATCATCTGGAGGTATCTCCATCCCCGATCTCAAGCTGTACTACAGGGCAACAGTAATAAAAAACTGCATGGTATTGGCATAGAAACAGAAAGGAGGATCAATGGAACTGAATAGAAGACCCAGAAATAAACCCAGATACCTATGAATACTTGATTTTGACAAAGAAGCCAAAACCATTCAATGGAAAAAGAGACAGCATCTTCAACAAATGGTGCTGGTCCAACTGGAGATCTACATGCAGAAAAATGCAAATAGATCCATATTTATCACCCTGCACAAAACGAAAGTCCAAGTGGATCAAAGACCTCAACATAAAACCAGACACTCTTAATCAGTTAGAAGAAAAAGTGGGGAAGAGCCTAGAACTCATTGGCACAGGAGACAACTTCCTGAACAGAACACCAATAGCACAGGCTCTAAGAGCAACAATCAATAAATGAGACCTCATGAAACTGAAAAGCTTCTGTAAAGCAAAAGACACTGTCATCAGAACAAAACGACAGCCTACAGCCTGGGAAAGGATCTTCACCTACCCTATATCTGACAGAGGGCTGATACCAGAAGATATAAAGAACTAAAGAAGTTAAAAGGCAATAAATCAAGCGATCCAATTAAAAAATGGGGTACAGAGCTAAACAGAGAATTCTCTGTAGAGGAATATAGAACGGCAGAGAAACACTTAAAGAAATGTTCAACGTCCTTATCCACAGAGAGATGCAAATCAAAACGACCCTGAGATTTCACCTTACACCCATTAAAATGGCTAAAATAAAAAAACTCAAATGACAACACATGCTGGAGAGGTTGTGGAGAAAGGGGAACCCTCCTCCACTGTTGGTGGGAATGTAAACTGGTACAACCACTTTGGAAATCAACCTGGCGCTTTCTCAGACAATTAGGAATAGTGCATCCTCAAGATCCAGCCATACCACTCCTAGGCATATATCCAAAAGATGCTCAAGTACACAACAAGGACATTTGCTCAACAATGTTTGTAGCAGCTTTATTTGTAATAGCCAGAACCTGGAAATAACCCAGATGTCCATCAATGGAGGAATGGATACAGAAATTGTGCTATTTTTACACAATGGAATACTATTCAGCAATCAAAAACAGGGAACTAATGAAATTTACAGGCAAATGGTGGGATCTAGAAAAGATCATTCTGAGTGAGGTATCCCAGAAGGAGAAAGACACACATGGTATATACTCACTTATATAGACCTATAAGATATGATAAACATACTGAACTCTGTACACCTAAAGAAGATAAACAAGAAAGAGGACCCGGGGTAAGATGATCAATCCTCACTTAGAAAGACAAATGGGATAGACATTGGATGTAGGAGAAAATAAGTAACAGGACAGGAGCCTACCACAGAGGGCCTCTGAAAGAGTTTACTTAGCAGTGTATCAAAGCAGATACTAAGACTCATAACCAAACCTTGGGCAGAGTGCAGGGAATCGTATGAAAGAAGGGGGAGTTAGTATGAAGTGGAGAGGATAGGAGCTCCACAAGGACCAAATATATCTGGGCACAGAGGGTCTTTTCTGAGACTGTTTCTCCAACCAAGAACCATGTGTGGATACAACCTGGAGCCCATGGTAGCTCGGTAACCAATTGGTTTTTCCCTAGTAAGGGGAACAGGGACTATTTCTGACATGAACTCAATGGCTGGCTCTTTGACCTCTTCCTCCCTCCCTCCCTGAGGGAGGTGCAGCCCTGATAGGCCACAGAGGAGGACTTTGCAGCCAGTCCTGAAGATAGCTGATAAACCAGGGTCAGATGAAAGGGGAGGAGGTCCTTCCCTATCAGTGGACTTGGAAAGGGACAGGGAGATGAGAGAGGGAGGGTGGGATTGGTAGGGAATGAGAGAGTGGGATACAGCTGGGATACAAAGTTAATAAACAGTAACCAATATTAAAAAAATAAAATTTAATGAAAAAGAAAGAATTCATTATCATCCAAATAATACAGGAGTCACCAGAAGAGGGCAGGAACTTATGACCCCCTTTTATTTCCGTCTGCCTTTCTTATAAGACATTAGATGAACAGTCTGCTGTATTTATAAATGACAGTACAGCTGAGAACAAAAGGAGGAGAGGATTAAAAGATGAAAACCTTAGAAGGGCAAGGTAGGAGGTAGCTGCAAGTCTCTGACTAGGTAGATAAAGAAGTATTCTAGTCACCACCGTAGTGAAACAGATAAAATCGATGTTCCGTGATTGGTTCCATATTTGCCACAGATAAAGAAACTGACATTCTCATATTTTATTGAATTTGGAATGAGCCCACTAAAGGTGGTACATCTGCAGCTACCCGGCCCAGCAGAGATATAGTTACAGAGCACTGAACATGGGCTGTCCAAACTGAGACGTGCTGTCAATGTAAAATGCACACCATTCTTCAAAGGTAGGATGAGAAAAGTATTTTATAGGTAATATAAGCTGAATATTGGCTGAATTGACAGCACTTTCATTATACTGAATTAAATATTATTACAATGAATTTCACCAGTGTCTGTTCACTTTTTTTCAATGTGATGACTAGAAAAATCTAAATTACTTATGACGCTTTCATCTGTGACTTGCATTATATTTCTGTAGGACAGGGCTAGCTTATAGTAAGAATTAAACATATTGCATACAAATAGCAATATATAACAATTACTCTCTTCAGTTTAAACAGGAAGGGCTAAATTTCATTATGAATTCCACTGACAAATTACAACTGAGAAACAGATGTTTATGTGATGTTAAGCAGAATGTAATTATCATGTTAGAGAGCTACATTAAACATTTTTACCTTTTAATATCAGTGTCCGCAGAGATAAGATTTAAAGAATTGAATTCTGGAGGTTGGGGAGATGGCTCAGTGAACATATTTGCTGTGCAAACATGAGGGACTGAGATAGTTTCCCAGAACCCTCCGAAGAGCCTGGCACTGTGAGACAGGACATGGGCCATTCCTCAGACAGTGTAAGCAGAAAAGGCGAGCTCCAGGATCAATGAGAGACACTGCCTCAAAAAACAAGGTGGGGAGTGATACAGAAAGGCACTTGAAGTAGACCTCTAAACTCTAAACACGCAGGCACTTGAGAATGGGTGTGCGTGCATACTCCTTAATTTTAAATATAAATGTGTATAGATCTTATTTTGACATAAATTCCTCGTTTTAAGAGTTTCCCAACTGAGCTGTTTTGACCTTTAGTTATATATCCCAAGTAACGTGTCTAGGAAGCCTTTCTGAATACAATCCCACTGTCATTCATAATATTGGTTTCCTTGCTAACCTCTGCCCAGTAACATCTATTTCTGACATCACTGCTGACTGTCTTTGGAAGACAAATCTGTCCTCTCACTTTCTGCCTGTAGCGTCAGCAACTCCTAGCATTTATAGCAGAAAGTCTAACTCTGGTAAAGCTTTAGCATTGCATTCCAGATCACCTCTACCCACCACTTCTTTTTTTTTTTTTTTGCCCACCACTTCTGACCGACTTCAAGACCCACTCTGCTGCTGCAGATGAATGCCTTGCTCCTGTGAGACCTACTGTCCTGCTTGCCTGCAGTGCACATAGGCCAGTGACTGTTCGAATGGCCTTCTCTGTGCTATCCAGGTAGCTAACAGATGTCATCACATACCCTACTCTCCATCTTAGATTGTATGATCCTGCTGCCCAAGGAAGAACATTTAGAGAGCAAGTAAGCAGGATAAATTTAAGATTAAAAATTTGTTTTTGGTATTGTTAGGATTTGACATAGGGGCAGGTAAGAAATGTCTGTTGCAACAAACATAAAGAAAAAGAGTCTTATAAGCTTGAGAATATGTGTGGGATAACATAGGAAGGGTTTAAAAAAAGGTAGCTAGTGGAATGTGATATAATAGTGGAATGTGATATAATTCTATTTCAACTAAAAAAAAATTAAGAGGAAAGAAAGAAAAAAAAAAAAAAAGAAGTTGTCCACCCTTGGCCTGTCTCTTAGGTATTAGATACATGACTCATATTTTCATGATCTCTAAACTGTACACATTCTTGATCTCCCTTCACCCCTCCCCACCTCTCTCTCCACATGAAGAAGGAAATGTTGGTTGGTCTACTTCTATTTTCTTCTAAACTCTTGGTCTAGAGGACTTTACTCATAATAACTCTGCAACAAACACCCTCTTAAGAATGGTTAAGTGGAGACCAAGATGCCATGGGCTACATCTGTGTAGGGGTTCTAGGTTATCGCCATGCATGGTCCTTAATTGGAGTCAGTCTCAGAAAAGACAGCTGGGCCCAGATTTTTTGGTTCTGTTGCTCTCCTTGTGGAGCTCCTGTCCCCTCCAGGTCTTTCTGTCTCCCCCTTTTTCCACAAGATTCCCTTCACTTTGCCCAAAGTTTGGCCACGAGTCTCATCATCTGCATTGGTACCCTGCTAGGTAGAGTCCTACAGCTGGGATACAAAGTGAATAAACTGTAATTAATAAAATAAATAAATAAAATTTTAAAAAGAATGGTTAAGTGAACACACATGCTCTTTGTTACTTGAATGTGAACTGTCCAAGAGCCAAAGCAAAGAACTGTGATGGCACACCAGTTGAGACCAAGTCAGAAGGAGATAGTGACAGGACATGCGAGCAGAGGATAGGAAATCCTCACAAAGTTAAGAGTTGGAGTACCCTTGAAACCGATACCATGTGGATGAACCTGGAATCTGACAGCCTGCATCTGCATTCTAGCTGAGTAATCCTGACAAGTGAGTCACCTTTCTGGGTCTCAGTTTTCTTATCTGTCAAGTGGATCTACTGTCCTCTACATGCAGTTCTTCTGTGTCTCATCTGCTCCCAAAATGAAAGCATCTTTATTATTACTATTCAGTATATACAAATAACATTAAAACAGCCTCACCCTGCCAACCTTGCGGGCAGGCTGACTTCTGAGCTTACCAGAGTCCTGCCATCTACTTGGCACTGAGGCTTTAAAGGGTTGGGTACAAAGTGAAAGAAGTGGGAAATACGCAAGGCTGAGGAGATCGGACAGGACTGCATTTGCCTGTGAGGGTCAAGACACCCTTTTGTTTGCCCCAGCTACTCTATGAAGGAAACCTGAATCTCTTCTTCACATGGACACCCAGAAGCTAAAATAGTATTCAACAACCAACAAAGGCATCTGATTATTGTTAAAATTTAATGTATGTATTTGGTGGAAACAGGTTTCATAGCATCTTTTGCAAACAGAGTCATAACACTGAATAAAATCTCTACCTTCAACTTTGTATTGTCTCATGACAATAAAAAAAAGAGGTATTATGTACATCACAGCTCAACTCGCTCTCAGCTTCTCAAATGTTGCTTCTCTGTGTTAATGTTTACAGAATGGTAAAAGCACTCAAAAAGCCCTTCTATTCTTAAAATGTTCTATGACTGAAATCAACACCTATTAAAAAGATCTTTCTTTCAAAAATAATTTGGTTTAAAAGAAGAAAAACATAGTGTAAGTAATATTTTAATGCATTTAGTAGCAGTGTCAAACATGACACAGGCTATGATTCTCACACTTAAACACACATGTGCCCACCTCTACTTATCTTAAGAGTATGAAATTGCTGTACATGTTTTCATTCAAATAATTTGCAATTATAAAACTTCAAAGCAGCCAACAGCACAAAAATGTTAGTCTCAAATCCCTGTATAACCCCTAAGGACAGAAGAAAAAACAATTCTCTTCATAGGGAGTGGCGGGTTTAGCTGGTTTTGTAATTTTGTTTTTTATAGTGTTAAGAATTTACTAGTAGAGATCCAATTTATAGAAAATAGAAACAGTGGTTATGAAACAAAGATAGTTTGTATGGATGTTTCAGCTATAGAGTTAGGTAAAGAGAAATATAATCTTCATTGACTCAAATATTTATATCTATACTACTAAAATCTATATTACTATTGTAATGATAATTCACTTTAAATTCTGTAATGATAAGTCATTCAATTTAAAATGAATTTCACTTTGGAGATTTGGTTTTGACTTGTCACGTTTACTAAAATCCATTACATCATGAAAATAAAATTATAGAATATTATCACATAACAAGACTTGTACAATAAGCATGTTTTCCACCCTTTCAAGTCTGGTTACTTTCACAAACAAACAAACAAACACCAAAAAAGCATGACTGAGGCAGCAGGATGGAGGGAAAGGAGCACAGTTAGATAGCGGAAGGAAAAGTCTTTCAGCCTGGAAAAGAGGACAGCGTGGAGGCAGCTGTGTGCCAGTTTCCTCATATAGAAATCGGGGCTTCAGAGGATCCAGCATTTTCTAAGAGCTAGTGAGGCTGGATCACCTTCCAGCCCAATCCTGTCAGATGCCACCAAAATTTCTGTCCCCCATAATCTCCGAACTGGGAGCCAAGCTGCTGAGAAATGCTGCTTGGTAGGAGCTGCAGCATATCACATGGATTCCTGCAAGGGTTTCCACTCCTACTCTAGTTAGCTAGGGAGGTTTTGATTCTTTCCTCATGCTAGCCCCTAAGAACTTAGGTAACACACACAGAGGCTTTGACGTGTTTGCTGAACTCAACACTCTGTGTATGGAAGCATTCTATGCTTGTTTGGGGGATACTAACCCGTGTTCTGCCAGACTACCTGGTGGTAGAGCTACAACAGTAAGCTGTCAGTGACCTTTCTCTCTTTCCATTTGGAGACCAGACTGATAAAATAGGCAGAAACAGTGGTCTTAGTGATTCTGCTGCCTGGCAATGGTTGTTTGTCCTCCAAATCTAAAGAAGCTTGGTCCTGTGTGTGAAGCCTAAGGCCAAAACCTAGCTAATTCTGCTTGTGTGA
This sequence comes from Psammomys obesus, assembly GCF_907164565.1. Classification (NCBI taxonomy): domain Eukaryota; kingdom Metazoa; phylum Chordata; class Mammalia; order Rodentia; family Muridae; genus Psammomys; species Psammomys obesus. The sequence goes on along the minus strand of NW_026596100.1, from coordinate 2,628,060 downwards.
CAGGCTGCTACAGAGGGCTGAGTGTTATCAGGGCCGCCCCATCACGTCTGTGACCTCCCCGATACAGGAACACAAGCCTCATTTCTCAAAAGTGAAGCAGTGGGCAAGGCAAGGCTGGGTGTGGATTGGGGTAAACATGTGACTTCCCATTACTGCAGGATTATTTTAATGTTAACCCTGAGACTGTTTGAAACTTCCAATAGTGTGCACAGAGCTTTCCTTTCCGCATTAGAATTTGTTCTCTGATCTGGGCACAGGGTCTTTTCTGAGATGGACACTCAACCAAAGACCATGAGAGGATAAAACCTAGAACCTCTGTTCGGATGTGACCCGTGATAGCTCAGTAATCAATTGGTTTCCCATAGTAAGGGGAACAAGGACTATTTCTAACAGGAACTCAATGACTGGCTCTTTGACCTCCCCACCACCCAAGAGAGGAGCAGTACTGTTAGGCCACAGAGGAGGACTTTGCATCCAGTCCTGAAAATACCTGACAAAACGGAGTCATATGAAAGGAGAGGAAGAGTCCCCCTATCAGTGGACTTGGAAAGGGGCAGGGAGGAGATGAGGGAGGGAGGGTGGGACTGGGAAGGGAATGAGGGATACAGCTGGGATACAGAATTAACAAAATGTAACTAATGAGAAAAATAAAATTAAAAAAAAAAGAATTTGTTCTCTGGCTAAGTCCTCAAATCTGTTCCCATGATAACTACAGAAGCAAGTACAGATCACATCACTGAGCAGCAGTTCTGTGGAAGCAGAGGCTGCCTGGTTGGGAAACAGCGGAAGTGTTGCTGGGAATGCCACTGCATCAAGCTCTGCAGCTCTGTCACTGGACTAAAACTTGTAGGGAGATAAGAAGCCATGCACCGCCTTGCAAACAGGCCTCTCTTCATTTGTTAGGTGAGGGGAGAGGCAACTATGCCCACTGTGTAAATTGAGGCACAGGCCATGGAGGCTCCTACCGAAGCGGACTGCAGGGCAATACCCCTCAGTGGGCTGACTCTGGCCTTCCAGTGCCCTGAGTGTGCTGTTCCAGGGGGACCTGTGATGGTAACAATGCCCGAGGGCTGCCAGGGTACCCAAATGTTTAATTTTTAGTATTTTGTTTGATTTTAGGACGTCAAAGAAGCCAGAATAAGCAATTCATTTCTTCTTCTCTTTCATCTTTTATTTTATTTTATTTTTAAATAAAGGCTCACTATGTAAACTCCATCTACCTTCAAAATTGGGATCCTCCTGCCTCCACCTCTTCAACACTGGGACTTCAGGTGTATGATTCTATAACTAGCCTACAGCAACGTATTTCTAAAGGCATGAACATTGAAGATATTTTGTTTATTCATCTGAAAAGCATTTTTAGAAATTTCTTTAGCTGTTTTGTGACTCTCCCCACTGCTGTCTGTATTAAATAGTTTCTAATCCTTACATCCTCTGCTGGCAACTATGATTAAGAGAATAAAGCTTGGTGTAAATGAAGGTTTGTAAGCCTGACACCTGCTTTTCCAAGAGTACATTATGCTGGGTTGGTGAGGGGACAGCTGCTACCTGCCAGTTTGAAAGTCAGAATGTGGGGATCAAAGGAACGGAGCATACAGTTAGGTGCCTGATGCATTACCAATAGAATAACTTTACTGAAGACATATTTTGTGAACAGATTCAGCCTGGCTTGGTCATGGCTGCCAGGAGAGGTATGAAGAAAAGCAAGGCACTGAAGATACCCAAGTTTTAGCTTAGTAGCATTACGGACACTGAAGCATTTTTGGAGCCAGGGAAGACCAGTAATAGCTATGAATTTTTTTTTTATTTAAAAAAAATGCTGAAAGTGAACATTCTACTTTGCATTTGGATTTACCCAATGAAAAAGAAATATTTATATAGAATCCAGTACAGGGAAATGGTGCTTTGAAAATAGTCATACTATGGACTCAGTTTTATAATCAGTATTACATACTTAATTCCTCTTACAAGAAGCAAGGATGATCAAGAAAAAAACACCAGGCAAGGCAAGCGGCGGTGTGAGCGTGCAGCGCGTCCTGTGTTAAATTGAAACAGCCCCAAAGTTCAACTTCTTCACTGTTCAAGGAGAAAATCTGCTACTATGTACTTCAGGATAAAGGATTTGCAACTATATGGTGCTTGAGAAATATGCTATTGCTGTAATTTAACTCACTGTATGTGGGCTTCAAGATGCACAGTGGCATTCCAAACCAACTTTTAAAGAAAATTGCATGGAATTTTCAAGACATCAGGAGTGTTCTGAAGAGTTATGCAGAGCAAACGGATTTTTGATAGTTATGAACTCCATTTAGTGCAGCCAGATTGTAGGGAACGCTCTTTTTGCCTCAGTATGGCTAGAATTACTGTTGACAAAGTTTTAATTTAAATTTTTAAGAATTTAAACTGAAGAATATAGGTCAGTGAATTTTCATTCACTGTATAAGTGTCACTACTGGCAGAAAGCAAGCTTTGTTAGTGAAGGACCAATTCTGGCCCCAGAATCCATCTTTTCTGCTGTAGCTGGGATTGAGTATGTCTTAGCAGGAATGATTTGGATCTCAGTCAGTCAATCAGTAGCCTGAACATGCACAGCTAGAAACATGCCTGGCACAGAAGAGAGGCTCGGTTCAGAAAACACTTTAAGTGCATTTGTGAGACTGATCAGAGTTCACAGAAATCACTTATTGCAATCGCAAGTTGAAAGAGGTTCCATCTATCCTAGCAGGTTGTAGATTTATATAGATTTATAATAGTAGAAAATATACCACATATCTCCAAAATATAATTCTACAATTGCCAACTGGTTTCCTGTAGTTGAAAAATACAATAAATACTTGTAGAATCTGCCACAGGCATAACACGTTTAAAAGAGCCTTTCTATAAACCAAGAAAACTCAAGAACTTAAACTAGCTTTCTAATCTAAATACTATTTTGATGAATGCAAACTAAAAATTTGTACTTTTCATAAACTAAGAGAAACAGCTTTCAAATCAATAGGCAAAAAAGATGAACATGTTCTGCGGGAAAGCTGTATAGTTCTATACACTGTTTGGTGCCTACCGCTCTGAAGAGCCCTCAGCGCTGGCATCAGTCTGCCCTTCTGCAGATAAGAAATATGGTGGACATAGGAGCATTTCCTGAAATTGCTTTGGTCCCCCATATTATCAAAGTAATTAAGTGTGGCAGAAATCTATGGGTCCATGAATTTGGGTTCTGGCGGGCAGCTTTGCAATGGTACAGGCCACAAATATGTAAGTAACCAATAATCACTTACAGTGATAAGTACTAGGCACACAAAGCTCTAATGTGAGGAAAAGTCACAATTTATGTGTGAATTTCAGCAAGCTTGATAAACTCACCTCTTTTTTTTGACATTAAGGAGAATTCTTTAATCAGAATACAAGAGGGAAAAATATCTGAATCTATACTAATTTATAGCATTTTAGAAAGTGAGTCGTTTGCAAGCCTTGATTGCAAGGTGTGTTGGAAAGGCAAAGTTGAGAACGAACACTTTGAAGATTTTGTCCAATTTCTTCTGTAAACCAGAGCAGACGGCATGATTCTCAAAAAAAGCCAAGTACATTTGCCTCGCATAAAATAAGACTGATTACATTTCAAGCTTTTCATTTATTTTATAGAGCTAAAAATTTTAAGTTCCTTTTTTTTGTGCAAGATGGGCAGCTTGAATCTTCTCTCTTGCTGTGTGTACCATATATGCACGATATGTTTATATACCATCTACATCACCCTATTATCCTTCTGTTTAGTAGTATAGAGTGCTTTATACTATAGGATCAAAAGAATTTAGAATGTAGAATTTAGAACATTTGCCCCTCATGCAGGTTCAGGGTGCTCCTGCAGATGACTCTTGGGTGACCCGCCCCCATGGAGTGACGGCTCTCACATCAGAGCAGTGTCCCTGGGCTCTGACTTCCAAGCGTAGCTTTCCAAGACTGACTGCAGAGGAAATTCCAAATATACAGAGGCAAGGAAGGGGCTGGATCCTATTAGGGGACTATTGTGAATTTTAAAATCTAATAGTAGAACAGAAGAATCTTTATGAGAAGAAATAAAATATCTTCAAAGCAAAACTGTTTTCTTGGAGAAGCTCCTAAAGCCATATGTGAACAAAGAGGAGATAGTAGAAGAAAGAAAGAAAATTGAGTTGTGTGGGGGAAGGGATACTTGAACCTAAATAACTGGGGTGTTTAATAATATGCCAGTATCAATCATCAAAAACTATGCAACTAGTTTTCTACACATTTTTCTGCATTAAAGAAGTATTTACCATATGAAAATACCATGACCTGTAACAATTAAATTACATCTGTGAATATTATTCATTTTACAAGGATACATATTCCAAACACACACATACGCATGCACGCACCACATCCGACACACACACCAGACACCACATACAACATAAACATCACACACCACAAACAAGAGAAAGACGTCAGAACTTCTTAAAGATGGAGTGAGCTTTGGTTTGTTTATCCTCCTTTTTCAGTTTTAAAAAATCTCCTTTTCTCTGCTTGCTATCAGTCATATTCAGTGACAGCCATGTCACTTTCAGCATGAGAGGCACAGCACATGGCACAGAGGCTGCAGCAGCCAAGCCAACTCAAGTCAACTGTCAAAACAGTTGAAAAGTTCAAGCTATTTATTAAATGTCAGACAATAAACCCTAGAGGAGAAACACGTATGACAGATAAACTGTGTGGTGATTGAGTCTTAAGAGAATGTTTCAGAAAAAGGGTTAATAGGAAGAGTTGAATACTGGAGTTAAAGTTTGATAGGCCAGCCTTTCTGCACATACGATAGCTTTGTGAAACATCCATACTACAGAGAAACCATCAAGAGGTTCTGTTTTTTGGAAGATGGGAGGCAGATAGACTATCCATTCTTGGTCTATAGATACAGAATCAACACACTTGATGAGCTTGGGAGGTCTGATGCCATCCGCCCTAGGACACTCTCCCGGGAGATGCACTGTAGTTTCCCCACCCCTGAGCAGTCATTTACTGGGGTCCACTATGTCATATAGACTTTGGAAGAAGTAGAAATGCACCAAGTGTTTTATAGACCTTTGCTGCTTGAATAATTAAATTCATTTAGTCACAGTCACTGCAGCACAAGGAAGTTTGAAGGCCTGTGGAGGAAAGTGTGTAAGACTACATAGCTCAAAATAACTTTATACTTATTTCCAAGTGGTTCTGTACAAAAGGTCCAAGCAAAATCTGAAAGGATCACCGAAAAGCTGACTGAGTAGAAAAACTATGAAACCACCTTTCTTAAGTCCCCTCCCTTTCTCCGAGAGCATGGACGGCAGCTGTGGATGGGAGAGTGGATGGAATAAACCACAGCTTTCCAGTGTACTGGGCATTCCTGAAGGATGTTGCTGGGTCACAGACACTGGGCCTCTCATGAAGAACACAATATGCTTTAGGCTGGACTTTCTAAGCAGAAAGCCAACAATAGAAGGTTCAGGGTACAATTAGACAAGAAATTCATTAAATAAAAGACAGTTTTTTTAGAAATAATGTCTGAGCCATGAGTTTATCTTGAAGTGAAGTAGATGAGCTGGGTAAATCTTTACATTATGGGACCCTGTCCAATGAACAGAGGAACCAACATGAAAAAGCTTTCAATCTTTTGCCAAAGATAAGACTGTTTGTATATCAGTAAGAAAAAAAAAAACAACTGGGTAAGCTTAAAACAATAGTGAGTAAGTTATTGGTCACATCTGAAAGGTGAATTAAACCATTCAGGATTTTGAAAATTGCTTAGAGAAATGATCATGACCTTTGACCTTTTCTACACATAGACAAGTGAGGGCATGTGGAAGGAGGGAGGGGTCTGATGCCTATGAGGAATGGCTGCTTCCACTCCCCCTTTCCTCCAAGGCTTTCTTATCTCAGAATAGGAGGCCACTAAAGATAAAGCAAGAAGAGGAGGCAGAGCAGGGAGCTACACCAATGACAAATCTGATTTTGACCCTTTAAAGAATGTTCATTAATGGAAACTGAGGCAAATGGTGATACTGAGGCCTAAGGACCTACCGAGTTCACATCTAACATCTGAGGAGAGAACAATTATCCATGCTATTTTGTATGACACAGTTATGCATTTCCAAACATGTATGCATATGAAAAAGCTATGACTTATCCATTGTTATCTGAAGTTGGTTTAAAACAACCATTTAAATGGAGAAATAATACTTGTTTGAGCAGCCAAGAAATCTGGACATCAGCTGCTGTAAGAGGTGGCAGTGATGGCTACACTATACAGATCTGTCTGGGGTCCACATGCTTGCCCACTGAAAAGATATAATGGTTCTAGATCTTCATAAATTCACTTACTACTGTAAAAAATGGAAATTCAACAAAATTTACTTTGTTGGCATTTTACTGCACTGTGTGTGTGTGTGTCTGCATGCACGCACGCCCACGTGCTCATGCACACCACGCCACATGTACAAAGGCTGGAGAACAACTTGTTACAGTTGGTACAAATGAGTCCTAGAGATGGGATTCAGGTCCTTGGGCTTGGAGCTCTTGCCTTTATTTAGTGAGACATGCCATGGGCTCCAGAATATTTAATTTACAAAGAATTATACAAAAAAAAAAATGAAATTAAGAAAGTGATGGGCTGGGGACATAGCTCAGCTGCAGAATGCTTGCCTAGCATGCATGAGGGTCTGGACCAAACATACTGGACATGGTGGCTCACGACTCTAATCTCAGCACTCTGGAAGTGGAGACAGGAGTGTCAGCAGTTCAAGGATATCTTCAGCTACATAGTGAGTGAGGGGGAATCCCAAGCTAGAAGGCTGCCTGAGGGAGAAAAAACATGTTTAACACATTAATGAATATTGAACCTAAAGAGAGTTTCTAAAAGGCAGTAAATGTTCCTGGGCCTATCACTGACCTATGAGTAACTGTGTAAGAAGTTACTTTAATACTAAACCCAGATGATACTGTAGTTCATAAACTGTGCAGCGGCACCACACCAGATCTCAGCTCCCATTTCTGTAGGCTCAAGTATTAACAGTAACTCTTAAAATGGAATGTTTAAGGAATTAATGTAATGCCTACAGAAAATATCAAATAAACCGCAATTATTCTATCATTATTATGATGGAAGTTGACATTTGTTCTTGGAAGAACTATGTACTTCATTAGTAGCTATTACCCAACATAATGTTTCCTTTGCTATAATATATGTTAAGTTGTTGCCATGGGAATGATGAATTAAGACAGGATAAGGCATAACAAAAATTGGAACTTCCCCTAAATTTCCAGATAGAATATTTTCATGAGGTTTCTTCAACATTTGCCTGTGTGAACATGCCATCAGTTTGCATTATTTCTGTTCTTTCTTTAGATTAACCAATGCACACAAACTCATCCATTCAGACACCTGCTCCAAGTCTTCCCCAGGGCCTCACAGTAACTTAGATACCCTCTTCTGCTGCCCCTCCCCCAAATGGTTCCCCAGCTAGGGCAGTCAATGATTCTGTCTTCTCATAAGCCCCTACATCTTGCAGACCTACCTGTTAAACTGATGCCGCCATATTGCTTAAAACTACGGAAAGCTTACTAATCTATGACTATTTCTTCTTATCCATTTCTTAATTTGGGGATCTTCCACAGAGCCCACCAGCAGTGTGCACACTTCATAGTAAAGCTTTGCTGAATGAAACAGTGCAGAATTAAGCCTAGAATTACAAAAGGATTTAAGAATCACATAGGGCAAGTATCTTCCCAGGCTTCCCTATTCACTCCACCTCAGAGATGATCTCTCCTTTCATAGATCTTTGAACAGAGAGCTCATTACCACTCAAGACAGCATTTTCAAAAAGTTGTGGCCACCAAGATGTCCTTTGTACATTTTTTCATTGAACGCTACAAACCACGAAGCTGGCGTTCAGGGTAGGTGTTGCACCGCTGCGTGCAAACTCCAGCGATGGTACACTGACGAGGACAATGATGATTCTCCTTGCATTTGTGCTTAGAGCATGGCCACCATCAACTAAAATGCTTAGTCTGCACAGTAGAAAGCAATGAAATAAAAAAGCGAGCATGTTGCAAAAAGAAAAAAAAAATCCCTTGATTTGAGCTAAGTTTTCCGTATCTATAAAGGAGACTCCTTTAGGGTCCTCCTTGTTGTTCAGCTTCTTGGGTATATGGATTTTTAGTATGTTTATTCTATATTATATGGTTAATATTCACTTAAAAGTGAGTATATGCCATGTGTTTCTTTCTGGGTCTTGGTTACCTCACTCAGGATGATCTTTTCTAGTTCCATCCATTTGCCTAAAAATTTCATGATTTCCTTCTTTTTAATAGCTGAGTAGTATTCCATTGTGTAAGTGTACTACAATTTCTGTATGTATTCTTCGGTTGAGGGGCATCTAGGCTGTTTACAGATTCTGGCCTATTACAAAAAAAGCTGCTATGAACATAGTTGAGCAAATGTCCTTGTGTATGGTAGAGAATCTTTCAGGTATATGCCCAGGAGTGGTATAACTGGGTCTTGAGGGCATAACTATTTCTGAGAAAGCACCAGATTGAATTCCAAAATACTTATACCAGCAATGGAGGAGGATTCCCCTTTCTCTACATCCTCTCTAGCAAGTGTTGTCACTTGAATTTCTGATCTTAGCCATTATGATAGGTATAAGATAACCATACTAAATCTACAGCCCAAAAGCTACATAACAAGGAGGACCCTAACGAGGATGCTTAATTCTCATTCAAAAGGGCAAATAGAGCAGACACCGAAGCAGATGAAGAAAGAGAACAGGATGGGAGCCTAACACAGATGTCCTCTGAAAGACTCCACCCAGCAGGGATTCAAAGCAGATGCAGAGACCCACAGCCAAACTTTGGGCAGAGTACAGGGAGTGTTATGGAAGAAATGTGTGTGTGTGGGGGGGGGCGGGGAATAGAAGGACCCAGAGGGAAAAGGAACTCCACAAGGAGACCAACAAAGCCAAAAATATCTGGACCCAGGGGGTCCTGCAGAGACTGATGCATTAACCAAGTACCATCCATGTAGGAGACCTAGAGCCCCTGCTCAGATGTAGCCTATAGCCAGTTTAGTCTCCAAGCGAGTTCCCTGATAAGGGGAGCAGAGGCAATCTCTGACATGAACTTGGTTGCCTGCTCTTTGATCACTTCCTCCTGGTGGGGTGTCCTTACCAAGCCAGAGAGGAAGAGGATCCGGGCAGTCCTGATAAGACTTGATAGGCTAGGGTGAGAGTGCACTAGGAAAGGGGCAGGGAGGGTAGGACGAGGAGGAGATGAGGGAGGGGTCTACAATCAGGATACAAAGTGAATAAATTGTAAAAAAAATAATAATAATAAAAAGGAGACTCCTCCATTAGAACGTAAGGTTAAAAGCAGCTAATTAAAATTAAACACAGTACTTCCAAATTCAAAAGAAAAGAAACTTTGCAAAGTTTGTACTTTAGATAATAGTTATGTTAAACATAGAATTATAGCATTCAGTTATAAAAAGTTAATTTAGAGCAATAGAATGTATGTAGTGCTTGGAGGTGTAAGACTGTTCATGTGCATAATCATACAAATAGGTTTACATTGAAAATATGGGTTAGGCTATTTCTAACTTAAAAACTCTACTGAAGGCAAAGTTCTGTTCAGTTGGTTATGGTAGGAATTTTTTTCATAGAGAAAATTTAATTTAAAAAATTTTAATAGCTAAAAGAATTAAGTGAACTTAGCAAGAATGAAAAATACTGAGTCAGCATATAAATATTTCTTTTCTACTTATGAGAAAAATATCTGTTAAAATATGTAACACATTTAAAATAGGAGCAAATGCACACAATATACAGAGATGTATTTAACCAAAAGCTATAAAGCATTGCTGATAGAAATTAAATCATAAACACTACATATATGTAAGAGGATTCTTAATATTGTTAAGATAGTGATTCTCCCTTCAACAGAAGTATGGGTTAAGAAGTATTCTTAAAAGTCTTTGTCACTAAATTGGAATGTGGTAGTTTATTATTGAAAATGGCGGAGCCAAGATGGCGGCATCAGGAGAACACCCTGTCTGAGAAGCAGGACAACACACTCCGAGCAGCGACCAGGAGACTGAACTCTGGTCCCTAAAACAACAGCTATCGTGTTTCCCAGGTGAGGGGAGGCTCCCACGGCGTGGGAAGCGGTCGGGTCCACTCTCGGCTGCCCAGCCAGAACCCGAAAGAGAACCCGGCTAATGCGGGCTTTGGGTCTCCAGGCTGGTGCTGCAAGCCTGCTTGTCCAGATCAGTTTCCCAAGCTGATTGGTGGGCACATGGGTGCCTGAGGCTGGGAGTCCCAGTCGCAAAAAAACCCAACGGGGAAGGAAAGTTGCCAGACTGGTCACCGATCACCCAGTCTTTCCCTGGAAGGTCTCTCCGACCTCGGCGGGTACCTGCCGCCATCACAATTGAGCTCCTGCCGCGCACGGATCTCAGCTGTGCGCCCAGCTCAAAATCCCTACTCCCTCTTCGGAGGAGGCAGGAGGCATCCAGCAGAATCTGCCACAAACCACATTGTCTGTACCCCAACCCGAGATCGGGGCTGAGAAAACCCAATCCTTTCGGGCACTCCCCCAAACGCCGCCATAACCCTGCCGCAGTGGAGTGGAAGGATAAAGAGGAGCACAGCGGCTTCACAGTGCAGGAACTCCAGTGCTACCTGCCGCTCCTAGCAAACAAACTACAGCTCAGGATCTGGGACTGTGGTCATTCTACATGTCCTGAGATTATCCTGGGTCCAGCGCAATAAGGTCTAGCAGCAAGTTCTATCACCGGCGACCCCCACCCCCAGAGAAACGCCGCCAGCTCAGGATCGGACTGAGAAGCCCCAACCCCTGCTGGCACTCCCCTGAGAGCACCTCCATAAGCTTGACCTAGCAGAGGAGAAGGTCAGAGGGGAAGGACAGAGAGGCAGCCTGCCAAGGACACAGCACCCTCTCTCCAGCGGCCCCTAGCAGAGAAACCCAAGCTCTGGATCTGAAGTCACTCAACCCTACCCGGTACTCTCTTGGGATCAGCAAACATAGATTCTACTGCTAGGCTGCTTCTAGCAGAGAGATCTGGACCCGGGATCTGGGATTGAGTACACTCACCCTAACTCTTTCCCGCGCCACCCAGGGACCAGTCAACATAACCCCTCCTGGCAGAGGGAAAGGACAAAGAGGCAGCACACAGGAAAGGTGGACACTGAGTTCTGCAGCCACAGTGTCACAGAGCTGACTGATAGCCTACCCGTGCACTTCCGCAGCAGGACAAAAACAGAGAGTAGTGAGCAAGGGGAACCTCTGTGCATTCCAACTGGTCCTGCAAGAGAGTGAGTGAGCCTTCTAGGGAGAGCTTGCCCCAGACCCAGGGCCTCTCCACAGAAGCAACCAGACGAGATCCCTGGCTCCCACACTCCTAGTGTGGGCATCAGAGGGATTCTTGGGATAGCGACCCCAACAGTGAAGCCTCTGCCTTGTGGGTCCACCAAGGTAATCCAGGCAAACAATCCCTGGATCTCAGTCAGAACTGCGTAATAGTGGCTTGCAGGCCACTGCAATAGTCAGAGAATCTGCGCATGCACACTGCGCCTGCTAAAAGCGCACGCGAATAGCGCCAGCATCACATTCTTTACTTAGGCAAAACTGAAAACAAAATGCACACTCCCAAAGCAGTGAACCTCTCTCATCTTCCTGAAAAAACAGTCCAGAAAACAGAAAGAGAGGATCATAGCCCAAACTACAATCTCGAGGAACAACCAGTGAGGATTATAAATAACCAGATGGCTAGAGGCAGACGTAAGAACACTCCCAACAAAAATCAGGACACAATGACCTCACCAGCAACCCCACAAAACAATGGACACTTCAATTCACTAGGTATACAAGAAAACGACCTCAAAACTATGTTTCTCCAGCTACTAGAGGCCCATAGAGATGAAATGAACAAAGCCCTCAGAGAAATAACCAAAGAAATCGAGACTAACTAAGAGGAAACAAATCGTGCTCTCAGAGAAATGACCACAAAAATTGAGGCAAACAGAGAAGAAATGCACAAAGCTCTCAAAGAAATGTCCACACAAATGAAGGCAAATAAAGAAGAAATGAACAAAGCTCTTATAGAAATACAGGCAATTATACCTAAAGAAGTAGAGGCACAATTAGTGATACATAGAGAGGAAACAGACAAAAAAATAGAAGCTATCATTGAAAAGCAGGAGTCCACATTCAAACAGATGAAGGAAATGGTACAAGACATGAAAACAGAATTAGAATCAATAAAGAAAACACAAATAGAGAAAAACCAGGAGCTGGAGAACATAGAGAAAAGATCAGGCACTACAAAGGTAAGCATCACCAACAGAATACAAGAAATGGAAGAAAGAATCTCAGGAGCCGAAGATACACTTGTGGAAATTGACACGTCTCTCAAAGAAAAAATAAAATCAGAAAAGTTCCAAACACAAAACATCCAAGAAATCAAGGACACCATGAAAAGACAAAACCTAAGAATAATAGGAGTAGAAGAAAAAGAAGACATCAGGCTCAAAGGTCCGGAAAATATTTTCAAGAAAATTATAGAAGAAAACTTTCCCAACCTAAAGAAGGAGATGGCCATAAACATACAAGAGGCCTACAGAACACCAAGTAGACTAGACCAGAAAAGAAATTTTTCACGTCACATCATAGTCAAAACACTGAACCTACAAAACAAAGAAAAAATTCTAAAAGCAGCAAGGGAAAAAGGCCAAGTAACATATGAAGGTAGACCTATCAGAATCACACCAGATTTCTCAACAGAAACTATGAAAGCCAGAAGGGCCTGGACAGAAATCATACAGTCCTTAAGGGACCACAGATTCCAACCCAGACTACTATACCCAGCAAAACTTTCAATCAACATAGACGGAGAATTCAAGATATTCCAAGACAAAACCAAATTTAAACAATATCTACATAGTAACCCAGGTCTACAGAAGCTACTAGAAGGGAAACTCCAAACCAAAGAAAACAACTGCATCGAAGGAAACAGAGGAAATAGATAACTACACAACAACAACAAAACAAAACAAAACAAAACAAAAAAACAAAAGAAGACAAGCAATGAAACTCAGTGACACCACCAACACCACATCTAAAATAAGTAACAATTGTTGGTCACTAGTTTCTATCAACATCAACGGACTCAACTCCCCAATTAAAAGACACAGACTAACAGAATGGTTGCGGAAACAGGATCCATCATTCTGTTGCATCCAAGAAACACACCTATGCAACAAAGATAAACACTACCTCAGAGTAAAGGGCTGGAAAACTGTCTTTCAAGCAAATGGTTCCAGAAAACAAGTGGGAGTAGCCATCCTAATATCTAATAAAATAGACTTTCAACCCAAGTTAATCAAAAAAGATAAGGATGACCACTATATTGTCATCAAAGGAAAAATCCACCAAGAGGACATCACAATTTTGAATATCTATGCCCCAAATACAAGAGCACCTACATTCGTAAATGAAAAAATATTAAAGCTTAAATCACACATTGATCCTAAAACCCTAATAGTGGGAGACTTCAATACTCCACTCTCACCAAGGGACAGATCAACTAAACAGAAAACAAATAGGGAAATAAAAATACTTACAGAGACCCTAAATCAAATGGACCTAATAGACGTCTACAGATCTTTTCATCCAAACTCAAAAGAGTATACCTTCTTTTCAGCACCACATGGAACGTTCTCCAAAATAGACCATATAGTTGGTCATAAAGAAAGCCTCAACAGATACAAAAAGATTGAAATAATCCCTTGTATTCTATCTGACCACCATGGACTTAAGCTGGACCTCAACAACAACAGAAATAACAAACTGCCTACAAGTACATGGAAACTGAACAACCTGTTACTCAACGACAGCTGGGTTAAGGAAGAAATAAAGAAAGAAATTAAAGACTTCCTAGAATTCAATGAAAATGAAGGCACAACATACCCAAATTTATGGGACACACTGAAAGCATTGCTTAGGGGAAAATTTATAGCACTAAGTGCCTGCAAGAAGAAATTCGTAACAGCACATACAAACAACTTAATGGCCCAACTGAAAACCCTAGAAAAAAAAGAAGCAGATACACCCAAGAGGAGCAGAAGGCTGGAAATAATCAAACTCAGGGCTGAAATCAATCAATTAGAAACAAATAAAACTATTCAAAGAATCAATGAAACAAAAAGCTGGTTCTTTGAGAAAATCAACAAGATAGACAAACCCTTAGTCAAACTAACTAAAAAGCAGAGAAAATCTATCCAAATCAACAAAATCAGAGATGAAAAGGGTGATATAACTACAGACACAGAGGAAATTCAAACAATCATTAGGTCATACTACAAAAGCCTATATGCTACAAAATTTGAAAATCTAAATGAAATGGACAATTTTCTTGATAGATTCCATCTTCCAACATTAAGTCAAGATCAGGTAGAAAGACTGAACAGCCCTATATCCCCCAAGGAGATTGAAGCAGTCATTCACAGTCTCCCCTCCAAAAAAAGCCCTGGGCCAGATGGTTTCAGCGCAGAATTCTACAAGACCTTCAAAGAAGTGCTCACACCAATTCTCCTCAAACTATTCCACAAAATAGAAACAGAAGGTACATTACCAAACTCATTCTATGAAGCAACAGTCACCCTGATACCTAAACCACACAAAGACCCAACAAAAAAAGAGAACTTCAGACCTATCTCTCTTATGAACATTGATGCAAAAATACTCAATAAAATACTTGCAAACCGAATCCAAGAACACATCAAAGATATCATCCACCACGACCAAGTAGGCTTCATCCCAGGCATGCAAGGATGGTTCAACATACGGAAATCCATCAATGTAATCCACCACATAAACAAACTGAAGGAGAAAAACCACATGATCATCTCCTTAGATGCTGAAAAAGCATTTGACAAAGTCCAACACCCATTCATGTTTAAAGTCTTGGAGAGATCAGGAATACAAGGCACATATCTAAACATAGTAAAGGCAATATACAGCAAGCCTATAGCCAACATCAAACTCAATGGAGAGAAACTTAAATCAATCCCATTGAAATCAGGGACAAGACAAGGCTGCCCACTCTCTCCCTGCCTCTTCAACATAGTACTTGAAGTCCTAGCCAGAGCAATAAGACAACTAAAGGAGATCAAGGGGATACAAATCGGAAAGAAGAGGTCAAAGTGTCACTTTTCGCAGATGATATGATAGTATATATGAGCGACCCCAAAAATTCAACCAGAGAACTCATCCAGTTGATAAACACCTTCAGCAAAGTGGCAGGATACAAAATCAACTCAAAAAAATCAGAAGCCCTCCTGTATACCAAAGACAAAAGGGCTGAGAAAGATATTGGGGAAACAACACCCTTCACTATAGCCAATAACCACATAAAGTACCTTGGGGTGACACTAACCAAGCAAGTGAAAGACCTGTTTGAGAAAAACTTCAAGTCTCTGAAGAAATAAATTGAAGAAGATCTCAGAAGATGGAAAGATCTCCCATGCTCATGGATTGGTAGGATTAACATTGTGAAAATGTCCATCCTGCCAAAAGCAATCTACAGATTCAATGCAATTCCCATCAAAATACCAACTCAATTCTTTACAGACCTTGAAAAAAAGATTCTCAGCTTCATTTGGAGAAACAAAAAACCCAGAATCTCCAAAACAATCCTGTACAACAACAGATCATCTGGAGGTATCTCCATCCCCGATCTCAAGTTTTACCACAAAGCAATAGTAACAAAATCTGCATGGTATTGGCATAAAAACAGAAAGGAGGATCAATGGAACTGAATAGAAGACCCAGAAATAAACCCACACACCTATGAATACTCGATATTTGACAAAGAAGCCAAAACCATTCAATGGAAAAAAGACAGCATCTTCAACAAATGGTGCTGGTCCAACTGGATGTCCACATGCAGAAAAATGAAAATAGATCTATATTTATCACCCTGCACAAAACTAAAGTCTAAGTGGATCAAAGACCTCAACATAAAACCAGATACTCTAAATCTGTTAGAAGAAAAAGTGGGGAACAGCCTAGAACTCCTTGGCACAGGAGACAACTTCCTGAACAGAACACCAACAGCACAGGCTCTAAGAGCAACAATCAATAAATGGGACCTCATGAAACTGAAAAACTTCTGTAAAGCAAAGGACACTGTCATCAAAACAAAACGCCTGTCTACAGATTGGGAAAGAATCTTCACTAACCCTTTATCTGACAGAGGACTAATATCGAGTATATACAAAGAACTAAAGAAGCTGAAAAGCAGCAAACCAAGTAATCCAATTAAAAAATGGGGAACAGAGCTAAACAGAGAATTCTTGACAGAGGAATATCGAATGGCAGAGAAACACTTAAAGAAATGCTCATCCTCATTAGCCATCAGGGAAATGCAAATCAAAACGACCCTGAGATATCACCTTACACCCATCAGAATGGCCAAAATGAAAAACTCAAGGGACAACACATGCTGGAGAGGTTGTGGAGAAAGGGGAACCCTCCTCCACTGCTGGTGGGAATGTAAACTGGTACAACCACTCTGGAAATCTATCTGGCGCTTTCTAAGACAATTAGGAATAGTGCTTCCTCAAGACCCAGCTATACCACTGCTAGGTATATACCCAAAGTTTGCTCAAGTACACAAAAGGGATATTTGCTCAACCATGTTTATAGCAGGTTTATTTGTAATAGCCAGAACCTGGAAACAACCCAGATGTCCATCAACGGAGGAATGGATACAGAAATTGTGGTATTTTTACACAATGGAATACTACTCAGCAATCAAAAAGGAGGAAATCATGAAATTTGCAGGCAAGTGGTGGGATCTAGAAAAGATCATCCTGAGTGAAATATCCCAGAAGGAGAAAGACAAACATGGTATATACTCACTTATATAGACATATAAGATATGATAAACATAATGAAATCTATACACCTAAAAAAGATAATCAAGAGAGCGGACATGGGGTAAGATTATCAATCCTCGTTTAGAATGACAGATGGGAAGTGCATTGAACGTATGACAGGAGTCTACTGAGCGCATGGGAAAGACTCTAACTAGCAGTGTTTTCAAAGCAAAGACTCATGACCAAACCTTTGGCAGAGTACAGGGAATCATAAGAAAGAAGGGGAGTTAGTCTGATGAGGAAAGGATAGGAGATCCACAAGGACCAAACATATCTGAGCACAGGGTCTTTTCTGAGACTGACATGCAACCAAGGACCATGTATGAATGTAACCTAGAACCTCTGCTCAGATGTAGCCTGTTTCTAGCTCAGTAACCAATTGGTTTCCCATAGTGAGGGGAACAAGGACTGTTTCTAACAGGAACTCAATGACTGGCTCTTTGGCCTCCCCACCCCCCAAGGGAGGAGCAGTCCTGTTAGGCCACAGAGGAGAGCTTTGCAGCCAGTCCTGAAGATAGCTGATAAAACAGGATCAGATGAATGGGGAGGAGGTCCCCCCTATCAGTGGACTTGGCAAGGGGCACGGTGGAGAGGAGGGAGGGAGGGAGGGACTGGGAGGGAATGAGGGATCGGGACACGGCTGGGATACAGAGTTAATAAAATGTAACTGATAAAAAAATAAAATTCAAAAAAAAAGGTTTAAAGATAAAAAAAAAAAAAAAAGAAAATGGCGTAAACACTGTGATTGTTCCATCTTCTATTTCAAGGGAACCTAGCTACATTCTTGGGATGACTTAGTAACCAGGGAAGAAAATAAATAATTTCTTTGCTCCAAGAATACAAAAGCATTTAGAGAAAGTTATAAGTAAATATTTCAGGGCAACAGAATGGCTCAGTAGGTAAAGACTTTTCAAGAATTGGGTCCTATGGAGCCACATAATGGAAGGAGAGAATTGATTCCCACGACTTGTTCCCTGTTCCCTGAACATTGTAGTACACAAACACACACACACACACACACACACACGGAATTCTCATTCATCATATTTCCTCATTCTCTTCTTGTGTCCCTTTCTTTCAAATAAATAAATGTACCAAATTTCAGGTGAGAAATCAGGTCCATTATTTAGAAGGAAAGAGATCATGATATTTTCTAAATGCAGCAGAATGAAGAATAAAGAAGTAGAAACAGAGAAAAATTTCTAAATGGACATATAAAAAAATGAGAATTTCTGAAACAGAGGGTTTGGCAAAGCAGTACTATTCTGCAAGGAACAATGAGTGCTATTTATATTTAAATAATAGAATGGGAAATGAGAATAATAACAGTAAGCAATAAAGTATTCTTCTTGACTTGCAAATACATGTTCTAAAGCTCTTCTCTGTCACTTTACAGCTATTAGAGTTAGTCCTGCTGACAAAGAGAGGCGCATCTTACCCGGCAATCTTGGAGCAGTTTAAAGTACAATTTAAACTGAAACAAAAAGAAAAAGCTAAAAAGTTGTTTTAAATGGAACATCACTGTAGGTAATACACACCTAATAATACAAAAAATAAGACGATATAATAGGAGTAAATTGATTTTTGGTATAAGACTTAAGGAACGAGAGGCATTTTTGCTGTGGGTCTTGCAGACCTTGTTTTTCTTTTGTCTCCCTGGCAGAGCTGCTTGGATAATGCATCCCAGATTCTAATTTGAGTTGACTAACAGCAAAACAGATCTGCGATCCCAAGAAGGGTTCGGGAAGGTGCAGCCCATTAATCTTTCAAGAGTGGTAGAAGGTCAATACGGCAAGCATGAAGCACGGCTATATCAAAGCAAAGATTAGTCTTACCAGAGCACCGCTACCATTCTTCCTGCCGGGGAGAAAGAGCTGAACTATCATCTCTGCCGCGCAGCACCAGGGTGGCCCTGACCTCCCAGTGCTCCTACGGTGCGCTTCAGGATGAGGGAAACAAACTGCACCTTTCCCACACAGAGCACAGGACCTGGCACACATGCATGTTCACTTTCTATTCTGACAGAATGAATGTGTATCAGTCTGTAACTGTTAGGTCAACTGAAATGACAGCTCTCATGGTAACAGTAGGCACAGCACAGGCTTTGGTTTGAGAAACCCTCTGTCCCGAGTAAGCCAAAAGTCTGGTGCACTTTACTGTCAAGTTAAAGTGTCCCAAGGCAGAGCAGTAATGTGACCGAAAGCAATACTTAGAAGGCAGGAAAAGACTCAGAAGAGCACTTCCGGGCTTCCAAGAGCAACAGGAGTAGCTGAAGCAACAGAGGAGCTCATGGAGTAGCACGGAGCAAAGCCACCTGGCGGCGAACGCTGTTCAGCAGTGGAGTCAAGACCCTGAGCTTGACTCCAGAACTGAAAAACAGGTCAAAACACAGTGCTGCTGCAGGTGTTGAAGACCTGTAGCTCCCTAAACTACAATGTGAGTAGGTAAGTATTTACAGCCCTCTTTAAAGGCTACTTGACAGTCTGAGAATGGAAACAAAAAGATATTTTTCAGAGTATACTTTTAAGGGTTCTCAAGAATTCTAAAGTTAAAAAATGTGCTAACAACTCTCCTGTAACCTGGGTCCCCTTTACAACTGCCCCCTGACACAAGGGTTACAATGAAAAACTTTAGTGTGGAGACACTAATGGAGAGAATACATTCCATTTATTGTATCTGATGGTATTCTGTGCTGCCAGGATAAGGGCTGGTTCTGACCTCTGAACAGAAGATGTGCAATGGTTCTACTCCTTGTTCTCTTAACAGCCAGAGACACTTTTCTGAATGAGGAGAATTTTCAATAGTAATCTTTAAAAGAAATCAAAAAGATATTAGCTGACAAACCATCCAAGAAACATAGAAAGACATACAAAAACTAAGAGTAAGTTTTCGGGAAGAATACTGAGAAGAGAGAGGAAGTCAATCCAGGATAAGGTTGAGACGTAAGCATGCCAGGCTTCTGCTGGGCTGTTCTTCCTCTCGCTGCACCAGCTAGGGTCCGGAAGTCACAGAGACAGCTATGGACTAACACACCTTCAACTTGTAACTATGTTTCCCACAAAGAGGAGGCAACACTGAAGAAAGTGTGTGTGTGTGTGTCCTGGGTAATTTCTAAGAACTAACCATTACTGAGTGTCCAGTTTAGCAGTGGGCACTACCCCCGTACTTTCTATTCATTTTCACTCCCTCCTGTGGGACATATTATGTGGCTTAACAGATGGCAAAACTAAGAGATTAAGCAACGTACTTTAGGGTTATGATGAACAGAACAGAGAAAAGTGTAACTATAACCAAACTTCCTGAGTTTCAGCCCCCATCACCTCCCCCCCAATTTGTTCAGTGACAAGAGTGACAGCACTGGCCAGGTTTCTCTTCAGGGAACCATTTCCAAAAGGCTGCATTTTCCACATAGATGTTTCTGACTTACTGACTCGCTTATAAATTGCTATCCTTTACCATGAAGATCTGTTTAATGTGGAGGAGTTAGAAGCATATTAGTATGATGGCTTTCTGCATGACAACTGTATCACACATCAGTTTAAATGAACATACCTTTGTAACAGCCTGGCGAGGTGCTGCTACCCACTAGAGCACACTCGACACCTGAGAGGATCTTGACAAAAATCATAAAGAAACGCCAGGGTCAGGGTAGTCAGGGTACCCTGCTACACTGTTAAGAGCACCCTCTTACCCACCCAAAGTAGACCCACATCTAGTAAATAGCACCGCAAGAAAAGGGAAGGAGGAAAACGATCAACTTGAATGTGGGTAAAGCAGACATATGCAGTCACCAAAAGAACGACATCCCTTAGAGATAAGGTATACCTAAAAAAATGTCCAATTTTAAAGTGGCCTCAACAGTCAAATGGTTGTTCTGATTTGGTTGGATATATTCATCATTTATGCACAATCACAGAATCTCTGCTCCATTCCCACTACCTAGAAATTCTTCTTTATCTGGTCTTCAACATGGCTCACACACTCAGGAGTTTAAAAACCATGAAGGTTCAGATATGCGGACACTGCAGAGGGGATCGAGAAGCATACCTTTGCAATTCGAGACACAAGTAAACTAAGTCTTGGAGGCAAGCTTTTAGCATACTGTCACCACAGAGGAGGCAAATATAACAAAATCCTGAAATACTGAAAAAGGGCAATGTCACAAAATTACAGGAAGTAAACAAATGGAAGAAAAGTCCCAGGACCTGGGACAGGAAGCTGGTTGGAGCGCCTCCAGTCAATCTTGCCCCTGTTCTTCCTCTGATAGGAAAGCAGTGCTCTCAACCAGCATACACCCCACTGCTCACTTGACTGGGCAGCAGGTAAACAGAGAAATCAATTCTCTACTTTACAAATAAGTGAGTCTCTTATACGTGAGGACACTTCCTTAAGGTCAAAAACAGATAAAAAGTTCAACTTTAGATTTTTCTCAAGCTTAACACCTTTTCTCTTCCCTGAATCTTCTGGAACATTCTCTGCACTTGCTGAGTTAAACGTTACAAGCTGGACAGGAACTTTATTATGAAACAACCAACCAACCAACCAAACAAACAAAAAAAAAGTCTCCAAAACAGTGTAAGTTCAGTGACAGTTTTCAGCGCGGAGTCTCCTAACACTGTATGGAAAGGGGAGGGTGCTTAGTCCAGATCCCTTGGCGATTAGTACCATGACAACTGGCAGGGCCGGAGGAAGGAGAGCACAAGAAACCTACGGAGCACATGTGTCTCCACATACGTGGAGGAGACTCTCCAGGCCCTCAGAATCAGGAGCTTCAGGATAATCTTTATAGTCAGGTGTCTAAGTCTCATCTTAACACACCAAGCCAGGCAAGAGACTACAGAAAAGGAAAGAGAAAACACCACATCTTTACAGGATTTAACTAGGAAAAGACAACAACATGGAAACAGCATGTTCCAAGAGTCTGTACAAAAAGTATTGAAAATATGAATATTTCTTAGTTTTTTTTTTTTGTTTGTTTTTTGAGAAAGTAGATATAAGTTACGTACAGAGCTTCATGCATGCTAGGCAAACAATATGTCAATCGGCTACATCCCCAGCCCCTACATTGTCCTGTTGGGGCTTTTGAATTTTTCTAAATGGCAGACTTGGAATCTGACAATGTACCCATCTCTTCCCTAGGGCAGGCCAGCATGACAGCCTAGGATTGGAGTCACAGCAGACAGAAAAGCGAAAAATGGAAGACTTAATGGGATATTAATTTCCCTCAAGACAGAAAACAAATTTAAACAATTTAAACAGTCAGAAAAAGGAAACATTTCTCTTTTATATGACAAATATACAGATATTTGTCATTATATAAAAACTATATATAGGTCAGATACATATTGACAGGAAAAAATGTAAAACACAACAAGACAAGAAAGGCTGGGTTATTCACCTATTTCAACAGGGTGCATACTCTTACGACAGTGTTTACGAGATCTATTTAAGTACTTACATACCTTAGACTGCTGATAGAAACATACCCCAGTACTCCAGCTCCCTCTTAGAGTGGCCGTTCTGATGATGCAGAGACCCAGCACTAAGAAGGCTTGCCTTCAGAACATCAGACATACACCTTACGCAGCACGACGTAAGTGAGGGAACTAAATATGTTGACTTTATTAGTCCTGTTTATGGGATCAGATCTGAAGGTTTAGTTGACCTTATTTCCATTTCCCTGCTCTTCAATCCACATTCTTTAATCTTGTCTGTGTAGGTGCATCTGTGCGGTGAGCTCATGCATACATTCACTCTGCTGTGATTTCTAGATTATTATTTCTTTCTCCTTTTATTTTTGTTGCATCAGAATCAGCATAAATGAACACAAACTGTCTCTCTAAGATAATTCTTGATTTCTCTCTAAATAACTTTTGATGACTTTTAAAAGCTTTACTCACCTAAGGGTAAGGGATTAGGACAAAGGCTTGTAACATACCATAATCGGTGATTTTACAGGACACCAAGTATAGCTCTTTCAGGTTTTGTCCCTCCTTTGCAATGACCTCCACACACCTGAAACACACAAAGTGGTGGTGTTATACTCGAACATCCCAGTTAAATTAACAAATCCACAAATGGGGTCAGTATGTCATGAACATCACAGCCCTCTGCTTTCAACACACCTCACTGGAGGCTTTGCGGGAAGTCTTAGAGTCTCCGCTTTCAAGTTAAGTGTTCTAACCCTAAATGGTTTTATTACATCTTTTAAAACCCAAGAGATGGGAAGAAGATATTAATTTAAGAACACTGCAAATTTGGGTATAAAAAGGTAGTAAGCCAGCCCATGTGATATAATGAATACATCATTTATATAAAATTACATAAAATAATGAACTCAAACTGTAGTATATATGTGGGTAGCTATTTCTAAAGAATAATTATTCAAAGTTCTATTATTTCGAATTTGAAGACATTTCATTCTACATACAATCCAAAGTTAAAAAAAATCTGTAACTGATAAAGAACATAAAACTTGAACATACAAGAATGATAAAACTTTCATTTTAATGTTTCAGGGGCTAGAGAAATTGCTCAGCGGTTAAGAACACTGACTGCTTTTCCAGCGGAACCGGGTTCAATTTCCAGTACCCACACGGCAGCTTACACCTAACTGTAACTCCAAGATCTGACACTCTCACACAAATAGAAATGCAGGCAAAACACCAATTCACATAAAAATAAATAATTGGAAATGTTTCAATTTTAATATTTTAAATGAACTGTTAGACTATTTTAATTATACAGTTATAAAATGTTTTAAAAATCTTTTTTTGATTTTCATTTAAATTAAAACATTTCTGCGTACAGCCTTGGCAGAACTTCAGTAGAGAACCTAACGAGTTTTAAAAATAATGATTAATCCCTACCTATCTCATAGCTCAGTTTCCTATTCTACCAGACAGCTGTCCGGTCAGATGACACACAGGCCCGGGTGCCCTTCAATGCAGCCCCATTTAATCTGTATAGATAGCAGTTAAGTAAAAGGGTAAAAAGCAAAAAGAGTCATTAACCTTTCCTAGGAAGTAAGGTTCAAGCAACTCAATACCTGTGTGTACAATCCATCAAAACTCACTTGGCATCCATCTCTGTCTTTCGGATATTTCATTTTTTGCCTGGCTTATTTGTAGATATCTTCATAAAATGTCAGGGGATTTTATATAATTTTATCCCATATAATTCATTACTGAAGGTTATATTAATAAGAAAGATATTTTTCTTTTGCAGTATTTTTATATAATTTTGCCCTAATGGAATGATAAGCATTTCATGTTTCCCAGGGCAACCAGGTAACCAGGCTTCTTTGGTTATTTTATATGAAAAGATTTATGGCTAAAACAGATATGTTTTCTATAACATTGACAATAGAAAACTTCAAACAGCAACATAATAAAACTGTGATTGGCATGGATTATTCTGAAGGGAAACTTTAAAGACCGTTTTCATATTATTTAGCCTTAATGCAATGTTTTAATAAGTTCATAAGAAAGAAATGCTAAAAGAAGAAATCAAACAATTCAAACAAACCCAAATATTATACTTAAAACGAACTTTCTCATGCTAAGAATAAAAAATAAAATCCATAGATTACAAAATCCTAATGATTTAAAATGTATTGAACACTTCTTGTATAGTGAAGAGACATATTTTACCCTCCTTATTGGATGAAAAAAGTTAATCCAATATGTTGTGGCGGTATTAGGCGAAAAAACAAACAGTAATCGCATTTTGTTCTCAAATTTCATACAGATAGTTCAAAATGCCTGATTCTATATTTGATTCCGAAAGACACTAAGGAAATGCAGCCTCTTGTTGTATTCCTCTTCAATCTATACTGGATATTCCACAAGCACATTTGATCATTACAGATTCACAGAGGGCTGGAGGTAGATGATAACAGAAAGCATGCTACTCTACCAGAAAATCAGGCACTGCTTCCAAGAACAAAACCAGCCTAGAAACAAAGCAAGCCCTTGATGACAACTGCCCAGGGAGCTGAGTGTCAGAGAGCAAGCACCGAGGTTCCCCCCAAATGGCAGAGCTGCAGATAGGATGTCAGGATAGTTGTGAGACAGTGCAAGATCAGGTAGCCTGCCCAAGAGCTAACACGTGCCTATAGCCTTTCCTACCAAGTAGTGAGTGGGAAATGTAAGCGAAGGTCACACTGTCCTCATGAAGAATCACCTGTTGTTAAAGGCTTAGTCATACAACTCTCAATATTTTAACTGCCCTTCACTACAGCCAGTGATGGCAGAGTCATGTTCATCACAGAAGGATCCCTAAAAGAAGACCTTATGGGATAAAAAACCAACAACAAACAACAAAACCAAATGATTCCTTGAAGGCTTTAAAGAAGAATTTAATGCTAAATCATCCACTGATGTAACAGCTGATGACAGAATGTTTAAGTTCCATAAATCTGGAAACAGCCAAGTAGTGACATGAAGAGCGGAAGCAGCACTGATTGGAAAGCTGAAGGTGGTGTTGTTGTTCATTATCCTAGCATTACAAATCGGTCATTTTGTTAGCTATTTAAGGGGTTCTCCCTCCTTTTTCTTTTCTTTCCTTTTTTCTTTTCCTTTCTTCCTTCCTTCCTTTTATTTTTTTTTCAGAAAATAAAGCATTTCTCAGTTTCAATGGAGGGAAAATACGCAGCACCTCACGCCCTGGCAGGTTTCTGAAGATTTTGTCCAGTGTAGCTTCTCAGGCAGCATCAGTGACAGGTCTTGATGAGAGCCCAGCGGAGTGACTTTCCTCAAACTTTTACAGACCACTCCAGGATACATGCGGATGAAGAGCTACAGTATCACACATGTCTACAGAGTACGCTCCCCCTTTTTACAAAGACTTGTTATGCACTCACTCATCTCATTGTATAGTGTGTGTATGGGAGTGTAGGGGTGTGGGTGTATGTGTACCAAACGGCACATAATAAAAATTATAGACATCTACGTGACAGGTACTTAGGAAAACCTTAAGGGGTATTTTCAAGCACTTTTAAAAGCTAAAAATATTTTCAAAGTGATAATCTTTGATAATCCTGAGCAGTGTGATGGAAACTTAAATGACATTTAAAACCTACACTTCTCCATTCCTGTCCTTATTTGTATATATTACACAAGAGAATGTTCTGTACTATGTGGTGAGAAAATTATATGAGTACACAGGGTAGGGTATGAGCATTTATTGAGAATTTAAAATATTTACACCTCTTCTATACTTTGCCCCCCCTCATTCCAAAGGACAAACCTCTGAATAATATATGACAAACTTTCTACATAGATCCAGAAACTCTCATGACAATATAGGAATTTAAAAGAGGGGACTACTAAGTCCTTAGGGCAAGGAGAAAGATTATAAGGGGTAAATGAATAGCATGGAAAGAAAATGACATAATGGAAAAATGCCAAAGAACATCAGAACCCAGCTAGGCCAACCACACCATGCCCCTGAGCTCTGAGAAGTCACAGGGAGGCATGTCCTTAACAAGAGGAGAGAATGACTGAGGAGACAGCCCCAGCCTCACCTGTAAGAAAAAGGAACAGGCACCTACCTTGGCTGGCACTTGCTGCAAACTGTGGTTTCCTGTAAACATTTTCTTCCAGACTAAGTGTCTTTAGTCCATTTAGACACTCTTTGGCTTATTCTGAATTTTCTGCCCTTAGATTATTTCTTGCTTTTATGCTTTGGCAGGTATGTAAAGAAAAAAAATTAAAGTCTTACTATTGTAAATTACTGAGTAACAGCTGTTGAGAATGAATATATATTATATATATTCTCTCTTTCTCTCTTTTAGAATAGAGAAAAGTGCCAAAAAAACCTGTTCTAGATAGTCAAAGCATCCAAAATTATTTTTGATAATTTTATACTTACTTGCTTTTGAGAATGTTCTAAAATATACCTGAAACATTTTTTTTTTCAAATTTAAAAACTGAAGGTTATTTTGTGAGCTATTTAAGGTGTTTTCCCTTTTTTCTTTTCTTTTTTCTTTCTTTCTTTCTTTTTTCAGATTATAAAGCATTTCTCAGTTTCAATAGAGGGAAAAAAATCTGTCTTCTTAGCAATAGACTCCTAATTACCTGATTTATGTGAAGGTTAAAGGTTAATGAATTAAGCTGTGTAAGCTTCAAAATTATCAAAGGAATTCAAAAGAGCCTTGAATTATGGAAAACAATGACCCATTCTACATACATACTAAATTTTTATGTTTTTTGTCTCCTCCTCAAAAGGCTGAACATGGCATTAGTGACAATTGAAAAGAACTAATGAGGAAATATGACTACACTGTGTGCAGGAGGAACATCCTGGGAGACCTTGTTACTGTTTGTGATGTGTTTCAAACCAGAAAGAAGCTAATTGGAGCTGCCAGACACTGGTTTGCAAATCTTACTTTAAATGACAGGCTCAATCACCTTCGAGGTGTGAAAGAAATATCCCCATTACAAATGCATTAGTACAGGGCTTGGTGGAGTTCTAAAGGCACTTTGGGATATTCTCGCCCAAGCCATGCTCCTATTTGAATAATAGACATATCTTTAAAGAGAGAAAATTGCAACAAGACAAAACAACAGCTCAGATTAAAAGGAAGAAAATGTATAGAGAGTAGCATAAAGAATTTGGTAAATACATACAAAGACTTGGGGTGTTTAACCTAACAACTCAAAACACACCACAAAAGTGATCTATGTAAAGGATCTAGAAATAGAGCTGGATTTCCAGCATTCTAAAACTAATGAAGCTGGTAAGTAAATCTCCACTGTGTGCCTGTGGACAGCCACACTGCGCTGTGTGTGTGGGTCCACACACACTGGGGAAAGAAAGGGAAGAGGGGTACAAGGCCTAAAGCACAAAGCAAGGCCCCTCTGTCCTGCAGAAGGACATCCGGCTCATTCACAGGCAGGCTATTTAAGTGATACCAGAGGATGACAAAACACAAATTGGCACCTAAGGAAAAGCATAATGATATCAGATTCATTCTTTTTTAAAGTCTGAAATCGAGTTTTGCTGAAGAATGATCTGATCACATTGGACATGATTTACAAGGCTCCCATGCCTTCGGAAAATGTGAAAGACAGCAAGGTTTAAAGAAAGAAAAATCTACAAAAAATATATCAATTAATTTATGCCTAGCACATTTTCCGTTTAAAGAATAAAATTTAAGTGTTATATTTGTAGATCCCCTTTCTAGTAACAGGATAGCTTAGCCTTATAGAAACACAGTAATATAGCTATTTTAGTCTTTAGGTTAAACAACTGAACTAGACAGACAAAGATTATCTAAGGAATTTAACCTATGTCAGCAAAGTGATACATTGACAGCACTTTGTATTTCTCCATTATTTTTTCTTATGAATGCTTTTCTATGCAATGCCAATAACTGTAGAATAGCAAATAGAAACTCGTGTCTAACTTTTATAAACACTTGTGGAAATATTCTCATAGAAGATACATAAGCTGATTTTTTAAAAGATTGATTTGCAATTAAAATACTAACTCATTTGCTCAAAGAACATTCTTAATATACCACAGGGGTAGAAACTAGGAGTGACATGAAAAATGTCACCAGCTCTACTAGCTAGCAACAATTATCCCGGGACACCAATTAAGTTCTCACTTACCAAATGTCATTCTCTAGAAAGCTAGTAAGTGATTAGTGAATCTGAGCTCTGTTTAGGTAGACATTTCTCACTTAGATGGTGGCAGACTCGTGTCCATTCTGTCCCAGAGGAAGGTAGTGAAAGGTCACAAAAATGACCATTGTAGGAACTGTTCCTCTGGTTTTATACAAGGGAAGTTTGCAAAAGCTAGGCTAGGCGTCCTTGAGTTCGCAGCCCTTTCCAGGGGTTAGAGACTTGTGAGGAGGGGAAGGCAGAGCTCATGGGTAACTGCTGATTCTTCCCTGGCACAGCTCACTGGCCTGAAGGACTCTCAGCATCAGGCAGGTTTCTTCTTGTGAGTCACAGAACTCAGCGAGGAAAGAACAATACAGCAGCAAAATGGAATCTCCCAATGTATTTACAAATGTCATCACAAACAACTTAAATGGCAGATAGTTATCTCTACCCATGCATCCAAACATGCTTTTATTGAATTTAAATGTCTACTAGGGTATTTAAAATACTCTTCAGGCAGAATGAAGCCTACATGTAAATGACACTTGCCTTTCAACTACCAAGAAACAAAATGGCTGAAGTTTCTCTAAGGGGTAGAAAAGGAGACTTTTCTGAACTAACTGGCTTAATAACTCTGGCATTAATGTTTTGGCTAATATTCAGAAATATTTTTAATTTAGCGATTGCTCTACATTAACAAACTGGGCAAACTTTTGGGAAGCATCCACAGAGCAAGCAGGGGGTGAAAACTATGCTAACTTCTATTTATTTAAAATCCCCATTTTATCAAATATAGAGTGTGATCAAGGCACATTATTACACAATGGCGAACATAAGGCTTGTAACTGTGAAAGACCAAGTACTGTTTACTTTTTATTAATGTTAGTATTCATAGCCATGAATGGAGAACCGAAACTATCTTCAGAATTACTCAGGCTCAAATAGAGTCATTTTTCAGGGTAAATGGAAACAGTAGGAAGAAAGATAACAAAAAAATTAAAGGAGAGACTTCCTCTAACAAAGATATGCCAACTGATTTTTAGAAATATAATAGCAATAATCAGGTTTTATTACCATTGCCTTTTAAGGTATTCTAATTAGACTTTATTTTTTTTCATTTTAAAAATTTATTATAATTTATTCACTTTGTATTCCAGCTATAGCCCCCTTCCACATCACCTCACAAACCCACTCTCCCTCTATCTTCTCCTGCTAGTCCCACCTTCCCTCCCTCTTCTCCTCCCATGCTCCTCCCCTAGTCCACTGATAGGGTAGGTGTTCCCTTTCCATCTAACCCTAGCCTATCAGGTCTCATCAGGACTGGCATTGTCCTCCTCTGTGGTCTGGTAAGGCTGCATCCCCCTTAGGAGGAGGTGATCAAAGAGCAGGCCACTGAGTTATGTCAGAAACAGCCTGTTTCCCTTACTAGGGAAAGGGAAATGCAAATCAAAATGACCCTGAGATTCCATGTTATACCCATCAGAATGGCTAAGACCAACACCTCAAGTGACAACACAGGCTGGAAAGGATGTGGAGAAAGAAAAACCCTCCTCCATTGCTGGTGGGAATGTAAACTTGTACAATCACTTTGGAAATCAATTTGGTGCTTTTTCTGAATATTAAAAATAGTACTACCCCAAGATCTAGCTATACCACTCCTAGGTATATATCCAAAATATGCTCAACTATACAACAAGGACATTTGCTCACTCATGTTCGTAGCAGCTTTATTCATAATAGCCAGAATTTGGAAACCATCCAATTATTTTTTTCCCCCACTGGGAGAGAAATATAGCTGTATGGAAATAGTGATTGCTGAAAATCTTCTTTAATTTATTTTTTTAATGTTGGTTCGAGGATCTCCATCAGTTCACCTTTAATGACTGGAAGGGAGTCCAGACACTTTGCAGCTTGGGTGAAGCCACCATTGATGCTATCCTCTGGTATCCTGACAGTTCAGCACAGAGGGCAAATGAAAATATCTTATCCGTCTATGTTATACAAGTTTACTGTGTGGATTGAAAGCCCAGACACTTAATTAAACCAAAACAGACATACAAAGACTCCAGCTCTACCACCCCTTGGAGGAGCTGCGGTCCTCCAGAGAACACTCCTTTCCTGCAAAGTCAGTCGGGGCCATCCTGGTCAGCTCAACCATTCTCTACAATGACAGTAAGCAATATCAATTATAGTAATTCCAGCAATATTTTAAAGGTATTCGCCAGGCTTCTGACTTACCAAAATGAAAAGTATTTAATCTATGCAGAGGCAGAGTAAAAAACACCTGAATAATTTACATTTACATCAAATATACTTTTATTTTGACACATCTTTTAATTTAAAATGGCTGATTTTTATTGTAGTAGATGGACAAAGCATCTAGAAGCTGAGATTCAGGCCTCATTTAGGAAAGAGTTAAGCATACTTTCACCCCAATACAGCTGCAACTTTACTTTGCAGTGACTAGTTGTCTTTTTATGCCACTCTCTGGGAGTCGGCCCGCCCTTCACAGGAGTTTTGTGAAATAGCTAAAGATGGATGCTCAACAAAGACCTCTCTTGACCTGTGTAATCAATGAAGCAACTCGGACAACACATTGACAAAAGGTTTCCATCTCATTTGGGAAGACAGAGGGTCTCAGAAGACTGAGAGGTAAAGACAAATGCACATATTTAAGAAAAATATGTGATGGTTCCCCACCTTTGCTAACAACAGTTCTAAACATCCCAAAACACTACTCAAAATTCTGAGGAAACAGTTGTAGTGATACCAAAAAAAAAAAAAAAAAAAAAAAATTACTTTTCAAGTAAAGTGAACAGTAATTTGGTATCTTAATGCTTGTCAATAGCTTTGATAATAATAAGTGGGCATAGCTCCTGCTGTACATGCTCCCCATGCACTCAAGCACTCATCCACACGAGCTCACTTTGTGGTTGACTTCTAGGCTTCAATGACCTTCCCGCCTGTCTAAAAACTAATGAAAGAGCTCTTAAAGGTGATTTTAAGTAGAAATCATATATAAGTAATTAATCCTGAAGATAGGAGAACGGAGGAGTCTAGTCATGTTCTTAGTCTCTAAAACAGAAGCAGTTAGGGAGGCCAGTCCAGATTCGGCATCACAGAACAGTGGACATATGCTTTCAGAGAGAGGAAGTAGAAGATTGCACAGGCAGAGGTATACATGAACTCGGCTTACTGGAGCCCAGTTACACTGAACTCTCACCCTGTTGCAGCTCTGAGGTTATCACTGCTAAAACAAAACAAAACAAAACACAAAAACAAAAACAAAAACAACAAAAACAAAACACAGACTTGCTTCCAAACTCTGGACTGCCACAGGTCTGCTGCCAGGTCCTATGTCATTATGCGTGAATGCTCCCGTCAGAGCTGAATCATCTTTGTTCTAATCTTTATAGGAAAGAAGGGCAGTAGGTAAAATCTGATGGTTTTAGCCATTGTATATACACAACCAGAAAACATTTTACTTAAAAGAAGTAAAAAACAAAAAATCACACTTATAACTGTCCATATACTTCTAAAAGTGAAAATATTGACATCAATCATTAATTTCTTCTGACAGAAATGTAATTCCAATAAACTGGAGACAGTTGAATTAACCTGATGTCTATTTATCTGAAGGATGGGAAACAAAGCCCTCTGCGTCTTGTCACCATTCAGTCCCTGCAGAAGGGTTGGCTCTAGAAATGCTGGAGAAAGCACTCACGTCTTCACTTCTCTATCGAGGTGGTGGGCTAATCCCTCACACCACGAGCTCCACTGGCCTCAAGAAATGCACTAAAAGACTTTGCCTCAAACGTGAACTTACTCAATGGCACTAAGATCTGATCATAAATGACAAGTTACAATTAGAGGAATAAGCACTGTCTCTGGTACTTATATTTATGTATATCTACAAATGTAATTCTTAGCAAACATGTATGTGTCCACTGCCAACACCATCACTAAATTAACAAATTGTGGAAATGTACTAGACAGGGGAATTGAGCAACTGAAATACCATAATCACTAAAATTCAGGTGGCTTTTGCCTGAACTAGTCATCAAAGTATTCCCCATAAAAAAAGAACAAAAACTATTTGATCTTAGAAGGGTAAATTGCGGAAAGCTAATGAAACTAGCCCTTAGGAACATTAGAAACCATAGCAAGAGGGTGGAGACGATACCCAAGTTCTCCTAGCAGCAACCCGCAAAGGCAAGGCAGTGAGCAAGCAGGAAGAGAGTGGGGTTCTCTGTGGGGAACAGCATGCCTGACCAGCAGAAGGAGCAAGCAAGGCTCACAGGGCAGCATCCATTCTTTACAGGATGAATGAAGAAGGCAATTTTCTGGGCCCCACTACTGGTTATTACAAGTTACTCTTCTGACTACATTAATAACCATGAGAAAAAGTGGGATCAGGTTATTCATGTTTCTGCTCTACACACGAAAAAACTTCTCTCAAGTACCTAATAACATACACGAACAGGTTCAGGCATTCTGAACAAGGTGGAGGAATCAGGGCTAACAGTTTATTATCTTTGAAAGTGATTAATGGAATAAAAAAGTGACAACAAAGCCAGACATTAAAAGGGTAAATGTGCACAGAGTCAGTTTTATGCTTCTCAGAATCCTAAAGGAACTATATGATTTATACATCAGTAATAATAAGAAATTAGAATTTTTTTGTAACCTTGTGCTGAAATAGGAGCAAAGCTTATCAGATGCATAATACACTTGGGACATCTGACAACTTTAGAGATTTTGGAAACAGCATTGTCAATTCAAAACCATGTAACAGTCCAGAAAGGGGGAAGCTATGAAAAGTTACTGTTTAAGCAAGACACAGCTACATTCACATAAGCTTGAATAAGCTTCAATTTAAACTCCTGGATAGAGGAACAATTCATTCACAGACTGCACAGTCACTGATGGCTCAGTATTGTTATCTGTTTATTTATACCCAGGCATAGTCCAAAAATGCACAGAAGTCTGAAAGAGAAGTATGTGAAAGAGACCAAGTAGGTTTAAAATACGGGCAAAGAAGTACAGTCTGGCATTTCTCTAAGTCAGAAGTGAGAGCTTCTACAGGTGGTGGGAGACTTGAATAAGCTTTAAAGAAAGTACAGAGGAGGAGAAACATAAGTCTTCATAAGATTCACAATGCAGGTGTGTTTCCAACAGGATCTGATACTCAAAATGAGCTAAAACAGGTGCTTCAGCTATCTCTCTAAAGAAAGGTTACAGCCTTAAAAGATATCAAAATAATAATCTCATTTGCAAAATCTCTTCCCAACTCTTAATACAATTGTGTCCTTGATGTGTGAGAAACTGACCTCAAAGAAACAGTGGGTGGAGAAGATGTCACTGAAACATGACACAATAATAAAACAGATATTTAATGGCACCAGGATTTTATAAATTTTTAATGTTTCATGTAGAAAATCTATGCGCCAGAGGGATGGCTAAGTGGGTTAAAATACTTGCCACCGAGTCTGGGAATCGGAGGTTGATCCCTGGGACACGTGTGTTGGCAAGGTGAAAACCAGCTCCGGAAAGTTGTCCTCTGCCTTCCCCATGCACACTGGAGCAGGCCTTCACCTCCCTACACCTCACAGTAATAAACACAATTGAAAAAAGTGCTTTGAAAATCTGTTGCTTTTGATAAAAGACATATTTCCATTGTTTAGCTACAAGCTCTCTGTGTGTCTATGCACATGAACTTTTCTGAAATCGAGGTTGTAACTCAGCTTCCAGTGTCTTCTCTAAGGCAGAAATCAAACTGTCAACCTCCAGGGATTTAAGGTTGTATTTCATAATGTTTGCAAAGATGCCTTACTCATGCAACAAACATGTCCGATCACCAAAGTTTCCAGTAAGTATGCAAATACAAATATGGATGAGCCACTTTCCAGAGGAATTCATAATCTTGTCAGCTTTCACGTCCTCCATACAAATAAGGTGGTATTAGTTATAGAGCAGAATTTTCTAATGTCTATTTCTCAGAGCACTAACATCCTGAACATCCTTCCTGCTTCCTTCCTTTCTATTCTTTTCTTCTTTTTTTTAATCACTCTGAAGCTTTAATAGTTGCTGCACACACAAACACAAAAGAAACGCATGGTCTAATAAGGAAATTTACGCAAACTATGCTTATTTCCCCCTGCTTAAAAGAAGAAATAAAATCTATACAGCACATCTATAGCAATACCTAGGAGACAGTATGCAGTTAAATATTAAATATTATTTAAGTCCTTGCAGAGCATCTCAGTTTTAAGAATGTAAGTGCACACACACATGCACATGCACGCATATGCATGCTTATACACACAAAGAGACACAGTACATGGGATCTTCAGTAGGCTAAATAATGGCTCCCAGACATGTCAGCTCAAAGTTCACAGAGCCTATAAATGACGTCTTAGATGAAGACCTGTGCTGTATTCGACAGTGGGCCTTTATGGCAACTGCAGGGAACCTTTTAAAGGCCAGTGGGACCAGCCCTGACAGGGCCTCACTGCCACAGCCTGCAGTGATGCAGCCATAACACCAGCAGCCACCAGAGCTAAAGGGACCGTCAGGGCGGTGACACCTTTGCTTCATTGACAATGACTTGAGTGTATCTATAACTGTGAGAGAACAAACTTTTGTTTCATTTTAGCACAAATTGGTAGTAATTAGTCACAGCAGTGCCAGGAAACAGACACAGAGCAGTAAAACCGTTATGAATCAATGGATTGTGCGTATGGAGTTTTTATTTATAAAGGTAACAATTAGTGAGATTGAAGATGGCTTAATTAGGTATCACAATATTTTATGCTGTAAAAAGAGAACAAAAAAGGAAAAATCTATATCTTTAGTCTCAATCAGAATAAATTCCCCCCCCCCAAAAAAAATAAGTCTTCTATATTTTTTCAGGATAAACAATCTTTTCTAAAAATACTTTTCTATAGAAAACTTGAAAGGTTTAACGAATTCTACAGTGATAGTCCCATTACCCACCATTTGTTTCTGCAAGTGACATTTTGCTTTATTTACTTCATGTCAGATATGTCCAGCTTTCTCTATCCATATTTACATGTATTCACGGATTTATCTTATTTTTATGCATCATAAGTGAAGACTAATGTACCTTACTCCTAAACACTTTAGCACACGTCACTAGCTGGAGTTCAAAGTTTGCTAAAGGACCTTTTTACCTGAAATGAAATTTACCTATTGTTCAATGAATAAGTCACAAATGCTATATTTTGACAAATGCTTGTATTATCTACCTTGGGCGGCTACTGAGGTTTAGACTATCTTAGCCCCTAGTGAGTTCTCCCATACTCTTGTGAGTCAACACCTGTCAATCCCATGCCCACTTATGCAGCCAACCATCTTGTAGATGCCCTTGTTATCATATTAACTTAGCCTGTTCTGAAACAGCATTGTATCTTAGGTACTCCCTTCTCAGTAGGGGACTTGCTTAACGTTTATCTTTCCTCCATCCCTCCCTTCCATTTTTCTCTCCCATTCCCTCCATTCCTTCCTCATGTTAGTAACTGTCCAAGAATCACTATAGAGTCTAGGCTTGCCTCAAACTTGCTGTAACTTCCCTGCCCCAGCCCACTAGTGCCCAGAAGGCAGTCATGCACAAGCATGCCTGATTTCCTGTTTGTCTCTTTTTAAAAATATATTTGTTTGGCTACAGATGTGCAGAGTCACAAACAAATCAAATAACATAACCAAGCACACTGCTGGGTTCTGTATCTGAGAATTTCTGCTACCGAGGAAAGGGTATAAAGAATAAAGTATACTGCTATACTATGTAGTATAGAATAGAAAAATATTTGGCACATTACTCTTTACTTTATACCTCCAAAATCTAGTAGTTAAAGATAGAAAAAAAGAGACATGCCATTATTCCTTAACTGTGTGAAAACATACTAAAAATTCTATGAGCTAGTATTTTATTTTTCAGAAGATTAATGTTTTAAAACAGAAACCACTGGGAATAATTACAAAATTATTAACTGTATGAAAGCAATTTATAGTTTCATATTATTCAAGGAGGACATGCAAATGTTGGACCATTAAAGCTAATTGTTTTTAAAGTGTACTTAAACACAGGCCTGTTACCAAGGAGGTCACTCCACCTTGCTCAGTGCTTTCTAAGCTGTGGCATTTCTAAGCAATAAAAACGTCAGTTTAGGTTCACTCTTCCCCAGTAGAGTGCCCTCCACCTAAAGACTTGATTTTGAAAGAGGCACGCAAAGTGGCCCAAACTAGCCTTTTTCTTTCAAGTTTAAAGAAAAACTGTATCTGAGGATATGTATACTTACGCTTTGTTCTAAACTAATTATAAATAGAAATGTATAAAGATACTAAGATTAATGCCCACTTACTGCAAAGATTAATAAATTCCAAATGCGAGTGTGACAATATCCCACAATAGCATAAGTCAAGCAGCTGGTAGAGGAGGCGCAGCATAGCTTGAAGGAAGCATCCGCACACGGCTGGAAGGCGATGTACAGGAACAGGAGTGGCTGCGCTCACTTCAGACCCTGCTTTTTGACGCCTCTGCCCAATCATCTTGAGTCTGGCTCTCAGCCAAACACTAATCGCTACAACCTGAAATCTGAGATTTTACTGTGCGATCCAGACCACGGCAGGTGTCTAGGAGCTGCAAAGTCCTATAGAAAAATATTTCCCCTCTATAATTTAATTAACAACCATACAACATTAAACTGCAGAGTTTTTCTATTCTTGTCATATTAAAGTCATGCTGTGACTGGGGTGGCCTAGAGAGCGTCTACACACTGGTAATCCTGTAAGCAACCTCTGGCTGTCAGTCTGCACCATTTCCTGCAATGCACTTCACATACATACACACTTTCAGACGCAGCCAACTAAGGTCCAAGCACGTTTCTCTTTAGGGTGAGCGTGAATGCCGCCTTCAGCAGCCCCTGTTTCT
Organism: Psammomys obesus; assembly: GCF_907164565.1. Classification (NCBI taxonomy): domain Eukaryota; kingdom Metazoa; phylum Chordata; class Mammalia; order Rodentia; family Muridae; genus Psammomys; species Psammomys obesus. The sequence continues at coordinate 2,590,501 of NW_026596100.1, read as the reverse complement.
GCGTTGACTGCTGTAGCAGTCTGTCACCATGCTAACCTGAATGCAAGTTCTGGCCAGAAGGTTTTGCTCATATTTGATGATATGCTCAAGATAGGAAGAATGCCATGTGCCAATAAGACAAGCCACCCATTTTACAAGACTGACATTTGGAAAAAACCCCAGAAATTTACCACTGTTTACTTGAGAATATTTCAGCCAAGAAGAACTTTGTGTTTTAAATGAGAATTAGATGAAATGTAGATAAGAAGACAAATACCTGTGTAAAACCCTTTTAATAATGGGAATTAAAGTAAATAGCAACAAAATATATGGGGATTTAAAAGGAGATAGGAAAAAAATTGTTTTAAGACCTCCAGGGCCAAAACGGTAAGTAGAGTAAGAGGTTAAGAATACAGACTGGACACAACGCGAGTTGTTCTGAATTTCCTTCTACACTGGGCCTGCCAATCTGATAGAGAAGGTACAGTAACACTTATCTAGTGTGAGAAATACACAAAATACCTAAAATGTAGCTTGTGAAAATACTATGGCTACTGAATATTATAAATTGCTATCAGTTCCAAAAAGTTCATTTTAAACTTCTTCATAAATGAAAAGACACATTTAAAGAAAAGTAAAATTACTTTCCATAAAATGTTCCAATGCTGGAAAAGGAAAATACATAATTTGCGAATCTGAGAATAAAGACTACAAAAGAAAACAGTCCTTAAAGGGTTTGTTTGTTTTCAAAGAAGGTAGATGGGGCACTAATTTATAGTTCATTTACATTATTACTTTCACACTTCTTTCCTTGAAGAGTCAAGGTAGTATGTTGACCACAGTGGCTCGGACCATGACTAGTACTGTGACTCGCAAGCGCCCTGGCTTCCCAAGGTACAATGCCTGTAATAGCACCGCATGGACTCAGTGTCCCCATGCGCGGGCGGAGCCAAGTGTGGGGAGCTAGCAAGCTAATTACCTTCCCTCGGTCCCATCTTCCTTTGTGTACCTACTTCATGTCTTTGTAAGGACTAAAAGAATATGTCTGCGTATATTAATAGGCCGTAGCCATTACAACCCAATGTTTCTCTTCTTTTTAGACACTGTGCACCTCCTAATTTAATACAGCAAGACATAACCAGCAGGGCATGGAGGTTCAGCACTGTACTTCCAACACGCGGGAGGCTGAGATACAAAGATCATGAGTGTGAAAAGGAGCGAGAAAAGAGACAAAGGGAAGACAGAGCAGAAAGACAACCACATTATCCATGTAGTACCTCCCTTCAAATCTGCATCTGATGTTCATCATCTCAAATTTACTTTTATTTTAAATTTTTTATTTAAATTTATTTTAAGAAGAGAAAAAAAAATAATCGGAGGACATTTGAGTGGCAGTATAAGGAAACAATTATCTAACTCCAGAATGTAGGATTTCTTGTCAAACTAATGACTCATGCTCTTTAACAAATAAATAACATACAAAGGAAGGAACAATGCTAGTCATTAAGAGATGGCGTGGGGCTGAGGTGATCCAAGGAAAGACACCCAAGTGCCCATCTGGATCTGCTGGCTGGGGAAAGCCCTAAGAAAGATGCCAATGTGGCCTCTGCAGGCGCCACTATGATGGATGAATTTGTGATGGAGAGATGGGAAAGGTGACGAGGAGATAGAGAAAGTGGAGCCAAAACGTGGATAAAGATGCAACTGGAGACTTGAAGGTGGTGAGGAACAGGCCAATATGAGGCCTGTGCAAACACCTGAGGCCATGGTGAGGTCCTGGCATGGGATGCTGACAAGAGCCATGCCTAGGCCTCTGATCCTGCTGTATCTGGGGTCTATGTCAATGTCTGTGGCACAAGTTACCACCAAAGACCAAGCACATGTCTGTGATCTGGGCTGCCACCGGAGATCATGTGGATATCTGAGGGCTGTGCTGCCACAGGGGGACATGCTGATCTGAGTGGCCTATGCTGCCACCAGAGGTCATGATAACAACGGGGTCCAGGCTGCTGCTAGGGAGCATGTCTGGTTCCTTGGTCCTATGGCAGCAGGGTCTGTGTTGATGTTCTCGGGCTGTGTTACCATCAAAGGCCATGCAGGTGTCACTGGTCTGGACTGTTACTTCACTTCAGAGAGGTGGCCCTGCCCCTTGCCTGGGAATCATATAGAGCTGTCCCTGGTGGTGGGAGAGCAGGTGAGCTGCCCCAAAGGCATGAGCATGGGAGAGATGGTCCCTTCACTTGTCTACTGTGGGGTGGGGTGGGTGAGATGCCCTTCTTCCCCTCCCTCCTCACCACCTGTGGCAGGTGACTTGCCCAGATGTCATGAGAGCAGGAAAGCCGGCCCTGCCCTCAATGGCTGCACTACTTTGGAGAGCAGGCCCTGTACCTCCCCTGAGCATCACAGTATATGATGTCCTGAGAATCCAAAGCTGCAGGATCTCCATGTTGCCACAACAGCATATCCAAGAGGAGCCCCAGTGAAGATCCGGTAGTGATGGTGTAGCAGAAGCCAGAGGCCTCAAAACAGACCAATGACTCTTTGCAATGAACATTTGCGAGCTGTGAGGACAAAGTTGTACACACTACAATTTCCACGGCTAGGTGTTTTTGTTTGTTTGTTTGTTTGTTAAATTCTATCTTGTTTCATTTTCTTTTGAGGGGAAGGTTGTAGGGTCATTATAAAGTGATGGGGAGATGAGCAGAATTGGGATATAGGATGTGAAATTCACAAAGAATCAATAAAAAGTTTTAAACATCAAAATAAAATAAGAAAAGAAAGAAAGAAAGAAAGAAAGAAAGAAAGAAAGAAAGAAAGAAAGAAAGAAAGAAAGAAGAAAGAAAAGAAATGGCATGGATCAACAAAATGGTATCTTTCATCTCCTCTAGATACTTACCGAAAGATAAAAAGGCTGTATGTATGTTGTGTTATAGATACTCCATACTCAACTTGCTAAATTTTAAGAGCTAAATATAAGGTATAGTAATAAAATCTTGTTGTGGTTGTTTTTAATGAGAATGGACCCTATGGGCTTATATATTTGAGTGTTTGGTCCTCAGTTACTGAAATTGTTTGGAAGGGATTAGGAGGTATGGCCTTGCTGAGGCAGGTGTGGCCTTGTTGGAAAAAGTATGTCACTGGGAATGAGCTTTGAGGCTTCAGAAACTCCTGTCAGGTCCAGTGTCTCAGTGTGCTGCCTGCCAATGAGGATGCAAAGCTCTGGGCACTGGTCCAACACCATGGCTGCCTGCTTTCCACCATGATGACAATGGACTGACCTCTGAAAGTGTGAGCCAGCCCCAATGAAATGCTTCCATTTATAAGGGTTGCCATGGTCACAGTGTCTCCTCACAGCACAGGACCCCGATTAGGACCCTTGTATCCTACAAAGACAGCCACAACAACTATTTAGATGCAACTCCAAAGACAAGATCACTGACGAAAGTCTGTGCTCACTCTGTACGCTGTATGGAACAGGCTGGGTAAAAGAGAAGGGCAAGATCTTGGAGAAGTTTTATATTTCACCAATGCAAATATTCAAAAAGGACATTTATTTTAATGAGAAAAAGTTGTTCCCTTTTAAAAAAACATTTATGTATTTGTTGATTTTGCATGTCTTTACGTGTGTGGGACGTGGTCTGCGTGAGCACAGCATGTAGGAGTTCTCTATTTCAATCATATGAGCTTTGGGGATCAAACTCATTATCAGGCTTGGTTGCAAGCGCCCTGTGTATTGAGCTATCTCACTGACAAAGTCTTAATATTTTCATATTTATGCACAATGTTTACACTCAAAGTTGGTATTGTGATAATGCATTTTCATGGAAGCTAAATTGCAAAATGTGTAAAAAGAATTAGAATTTTCTAAAAAAAAATGTATACTATTTATCCCTCTAGTATGGCATATGAAATTAAGAAGGAATACATAGGATGGTGAATTGTAAAAATAACTGGGCAAAAGACAACAACAAGGAAAACTTATGAAAAATAATTTGACCTAAAAGAAAGTATATTTTAGGGAGAATGCAAGGCAGTTACATGGAGGGAGTCTCTTGGCGCTGGCCTACTTTCATGATCATTAACCACAAGTCTTGCTTCTTGATAAAACCAGTGCCTTTTCTTTTGTGGCCCGCGCTCCTCAGGGAGTACAATTCCATTCACTTTCCACCACGCAGCAGATCTTCCCCGCATCCACAAAGATTCCTGTCACACACTCAGCTGCTGTGCACACACACCATACAGGCCTTCCAACGTTGTCTTTCCACCTGACATGACACCTCTCCTCTCTACTGTAAAGACACTGACCACTCACACTAACTGACAACTGTCAATGTTTCACAGCTTTTCCTTCCTTGAACCGTAAATTTTGTTTGTTTTGTTTTGTTTTTAGGATTTCTACACCAGGGCCTGTAGACTCTGGAGACGAGAGGGACCATGGTTTTAGTGATTTGCCATAGAGATGTTGACTGGGGGGAATTTCAAGATTGGGAATCCAGCATTTAAGGCTGTCTCTGGTGTGTTGTACTGGTAACTTAACTTTCATTCTCTTATAATCTTGTTACATGGAGTTGACAAGATAAATACATGAGTGTTATAATACAGTGTTTGCCCAGCATGAGCAAGACCCTGGCTTCCATTCTCAGTTTTGTAAAAAATATTAGCTATATAGAGAAATTTAATCTTGATGAATACTTCTCAGTTTTCCTTTAATGGACATTATTTTTAATTGTTGTCAAGTCTAAGAATTAGATGCACAGCCCTAATGCCTAGTTCTATGTTAGAGATTTGTTTTATAATTAAAACTGTGATTAATTTTGAACTATTGAATTATTTGAATTATTATACAAAGTATATGATTTAAGTTAAGGTTTGTGGATTTTGCCTATAATGCTAAATTTTTCTAGTACCCTTCACTGAAAAGTCCACCATTTCCCTACTGCATTGCTTTCACAGTTTTGCTGAAAATTATTTTGAGGCAGGGAATGTACCTGTCTGGCATGCACAGTCTGAGTTTGATCCTATCATAGGATATAAAAATCAGTTTGCAAATCTTTTGTTAAAAATCAGTTTTGGTTGTGAGCCTAGCCTTTTACTACTGAGCCATCTCTCCAGCAAATCTTATGAAAGAAATGGGAAATAGTAAGACCCGGAGAGGATAGGACCTCCACAAGGAGAGCAACAGAACCAAAAAATCTGGGCACAAGGGTCTTTTCTGATACTCTAACCCAGAACCCCTTGGTTAGAGTATAACCTAGAACCTAGATTATCTAGAGATAACCTAGAACCCCTGCACAGATGTAATCCATTTCAGTTCAGGGTCCAAGTGGGTTCCCTAGTAATGGGAAGAGAGACTGTCTCTGACATGATCTGATTGGCCTGCTCGTCGATCACCTCCCCCTGATGGGGGAGCAGCCTTACCAGGCCACAGAAGAAGACAATGCAGCCACTCCTGATGAGACCTGATTGACTAAGATCAGAAGGAAGGGGAGGAGGACCTCCCCTATCAGTGGACTGGGGAAGGGGCACTGGTGGAGAAGAGGAAAGGAGGGTGGGTTTGGGAGGGGAGGAGGGAGGGGGGTACAGGGGGGATACAAAGTGAATAAACTGTAATTAATAAAAATAAAAATTAAAAAAAATCAGTTTTGAGGTCAAAATAATTTGACCTAAAAGAAAGTATATTTTAGGGAGAATTCAAGGCAGTTACATGGAGGGAGTCTCTTGGCGCTGGCCTACTTTCATGATCATGTGCTGGTAACCTGAGGGCACAGACTTGCTCTGTCCTCCACACAGCTCACCACACTCCCTGCACTCCTCCCCACAGACAAAATGGCAAATGTGGAAAAGTTTAAAAATGATGTGTGGGCCCATTCCTGGCTCTTCTGTCTCTGCCTATTGCTCCACCAAAGCCATAGTCTTTCTTGTAGCTACTTTAATTTTAAAATCTAGAGATGGATGCCGCTTCATTATTTTTTTTAATTTTTTATTAATTACACTTTATTTTTGTATCCCCCCATAAGCCCCTCCTTCCTCCCCTCCCGATCCCACCCTCCCTCCCCTTTCTGCATGCATGCCACTCCCCAAGTCCACTGATAGGGGAGGTTCTCCTCTCCTTTCTGATCTTAGTCTATCAGTTCTCATCAAAAGTGGCTGCATTGTCCTCTACTGTGGCCTGATAAGGCTGCTCCCCCCTCAGGGGGAAGTGATCAACGAGCAGGCCAATCAGATTATGTCAGAGGCAGTCCCTCTTCCCACTACTATGTAACCCATTGGACACTGAACTGCCATGGGCTACACCTGTGCAGGGGTTCCAGGTCATCTCCACGAATAGTCCTTGGTTGGAGTATGAGTCTCTGGGAAGTTCCCTGTGTTCAAATTATCTTGTTCTGTTGCTCTGCTTGTGGAGTTCCCGTCCCCTCCAGCTCTTACTATTTCCCACTTCTTACATAAAATTCCATTCACTCTGCCCATCAGTTGGCCATCAGGCTCAGCATCTGCTTTGACGGTCTATACTGCAGAAGCTTTCAGAGGCCCTCTGTGGCAGGTTTCAAGGTTGTTTCCTGTTTTCTTCTGGCTTTCAGAGGCCCTCTGTAGCAGGTTCCGAGGTTGTTTCCTATTTTCTTTTTCTTCTGATGTCCATCCTCTTTGCCTTTCAGGATGGGGATTGAACATTTTAGTTAGGGTCCTCTCTTTTGCTTAGTTTGTTTAGATGTACAGATTTTAGTGGGTTTATTCTATGTTGTATGTTTATATGAGTGAGTATATACCATGCGTGTCTTTTTGCTTCTGGGACAACTCACTCAGGATGATCCTTTCCAGGTCCCACCATTTACCTGCAAATTTCATGATTTCCTTATTTTTCATTGTTGAGTAATACTCCATTGTATAGATGTACCACAGTTTCTGCATCCATTCTTCAGTTGAGGGGCATCTGGGTTGTTTCCAGCTTCTGGCTATTACAAATAAAGCTGCTACAAACATGGTTGAGCAAATGTCCTTTTTGTGTACTTGTGCCTCTTTTGGGTATATGCCTAGGAGTGGTATGGCTGGATCTTGAGGAAGCGCTATTCCTAGTTGTCTGAGAAAGCGCCAGATTGATTTCCAGAGTGGTTGTACCAGTTTACACTCCCACCAGCAGTGGAGAAGGGTTCCCCTTTCTCCACAACCTCTCCAGCATGTGTTGTCACTTGAGTTTTTCATCTTGGCCATTCTGATGGGTGTAAGGTGAAATCTCAGGGTTGTTTTGATTTGCATTTCCCTAATGGCTAATGAGGTTGAGCATTTCTTTAAGTGCTTCTCTGCCATTCGATATTCCTCTACAGAGAATTCTCTCTTTAGCTCTGTTCCCCATTTTTTAAGTGGATTACTTGGTTTATTGCTTTTCAGCTTGTTTAGTTCTTTATATATATTGGATATGAGTCCTCTGTCAGATAAAAGATCTTCTGGAGGTATCTCCATCCCTGATCTCAAGCTGTACTATAGAGCAACAGTTATAAAAACTGCATGGTACTGGCATAGAAACAGAATGGTGGATCAATGGAATCGAACAGAAGACCCAGAAATAAACCCACACACTTACGGACACCTGATTTTTGACAAAGATGCCAAAACCATACAATGGAAAAAAGATAGCATCTTCAACAAATGGTGCTGGTCCAACTGGATGTCTACATGTAGAAAAATGAAAATAGATCCATACTTATCACCCTGCACAAAACTGAAGTCCAAGTGGATCAAAGACCTCAACATAAAACCAGACACATTAAATCGGCTAGAAAAAAAAAAAAAGTGGGGAATACCCTAGAACTCATTGGTACAGGAGAAAACTTCCTGAACAAAACACCAACAGCACAGGCTCTAAGAGCAACAATCAATAAATGGGACCTCATGAAATTGAAAAGCTTCTGTAAAGCAAAGGACACAGTCATCAAAACAAAGCGACTGCCTACAGATTGGGAAAGAATCATCGCTTCATTATTTTCAAAAACTTTTTTAGTCATTTAAGTTCTTCTGGCTTTCCATGTATATTTTAGGGTAAGTGCCTGTATGTACAAAAGAACCAATCAATATTTTTATATAGAAATTTTGTAAAAATCTTATTAATTTTGGAAAAAGTCAACTTCACTACAATGACAGGGCATTTCTAGGTATTCAGGGTTTTGTTGTTGTTTATATTGTCTTGTTTTTCCACGTGCTGGCGAAACTGAGGCCTCCACACATGCTCTGCCGCTGCCGATACCCCACCCAGGCTTTTATCTGTAAGGCTTGTGGAGTATTTGAGATATGATCCTTATGCATGTTTTGTTAGCTTTACACTTCAAAATCTCTTCCTTTCTCTTCGTTGTGGTGAATGTAAATGATCTGATTGTAATTTTGGTATCCATATCTTCACTACTACTCTGTAGAAATACAATTGATTTTTGCATATCTATTTTGTATTCCAAACTCTTGATTACTAATTTTAAGAATATGCTATACATACATAATCAAGCCATCAGCAAATAGATGTGGATTTCCCCTTTTAATTTGTGTGCATTGGAGACATTCTGTGTGAACTCATTGATACTTCTAGATTACCAATTTTTATAGCTCAAAGTCTGAGGTAGATAAAAGGAAACACTCGGAGAATTATGGACATTGCTCCTCAGGTCCCATGGACTCTGGTCACTCTCCCCTTCTTCTGGCTTTTGGCATCTTTTAATGTATGTTTTATATGAATTATGCAATATTTAAGGATATAAACTGCTATTTAAAAAGTGATTAGGAGCTAGGCTTGTGGCATGCGTCTTTAATTCCAGCCCTCAGAGGCAATGAGAGATCTGTAAGCTCAAGGCTAGCCTGGTCTTCATGTTAAATGGTGCTATAGTGTACCCACAAAACAAACAAACAATCCCAACAACAACGACAATAAAAAGGAATAGAAAAATATGTCTGGCCTGTCTCTCTGGAAGTACAAATCTGTGAGAGAAAGACATTTGATTATTTAAATCCTAAAACCTGTTTAAGGACTGTCACCGGTAGTTACAAGGAAATAAATAACTGCTCCCCTTCCCTCTAAAAGAAGGGAGGATCTTAGTAACAGTCAGCATGTCATTACAAGAAAACCTACTCCAAAGTGACTTTTAAAATTCAGGGTGATGTTTTTGGATATTTTTTAATGTGCTAAATAAGGAAGAAAGAAAAAAAGGAAAGGAAAGGAAAGGAAAGGAAAGGAAAGGAAAGGAAGGGAAGGGAAGGGAAGGGAAGGGAAGGGAAGGGAAGGGAAGGGAAGGGAAGGGAAGGGAAGGGAAGGGAAGGGAAGGAAGGAAGGAAGGAAGGAAGGAAGGAAGGAAGGAACGAAGGGAGGGAAAGTAAGAAAGAAAGAAACTAAGAAAGAAAGTGATCCCGGAAACAAAAACAAACAAACAAAAAACAGTATTTAAAATGTGTAAAAAAAAGTCAGATGGTCTGCAATGGAAAATGAATTTTAATGACAGCTGGGGGTGGGATAATTGAGGCCAAGTCTAGAATATTTCCCCAGCATGGATTAGGTGCCACAAATAAAAATTGCTAAATAAATAAAAATCAAGTTGCGGACATGCAGAGTTAAAGTTCTATGTCATCTTTTTCGGAGAAATCAAATGAACCTGAGTACGCACTCTACTCTAAAAGATTTTCAAAGGTAACTATTCCCTGATGTATTTTGGGGAAGAGAGAAAATGGAGCGTGAAACAGGTTTGTTTTGATTTAATATTGAACTAATCTCATTTTTAAACTGAGTGTGAAGTTACAATTTATAATAATAAGATAGCGTTCATGATGACCAGGAACCTAAGCCCTACTGGAGTGATATGCCTTTATTTCTCCTGTTCTGATCTAGGTAGCTTTCTAAAATTATATTTCTTTTCCAAAATGAATGGCTGTGCAATACAAAAATAACCTCTGGGCTTAGGGACATAGCTCTGGGCGGAGCATCTGTACAGCGCATGCACTCTCCTTACTCCCCCAAAAACACAGGCAAAGGGGAAAACACCTGCAGATCCAGCCTCAAGTGGGGACCTTTGACGGATTCTGTCAGCACGGCAAAGCTCCACCCTTTCCTGGAAACTACCCATCACAGGAAGACCACAGCCTTTAGACCGAGGTTTGCTTTTCAGATACTGTAGATGACTTGAAGATAGTGTGCAACTGCACGAAACTGGACACCTCACATTCCTGTATTCCAGCGAGTACAAAGCAAATGCTCTGCGATTAGTTCTCCCAGTTTGGGTTACTTCCTTTCTGCGGTTGCACATCTGCACCAGATCCTAACAGGGTTCCTTGTATGAATATTGGATATCTGGCTGTGTAAACTCTAGCCAACAGGCTACTGGTTTTTACAGACACAGAGCAGGCAGGCCCAACACCCTGACGCCTATCAGAAACTCTTCTCACAGAGATGTTTTAGGAGGCAGTTATAGAACTGAAATGGTTTGTGCCTAGAAACAAAACTTAGTTTAGAAATCCCAAAACGTTTCATTTACAACTGTAGGTACTCTTCTATTTGAGGCTGGAGAGTATGTGGAGAAGGGGGAACCCTCCTCCATTGCTGGTGAGAATGTGAACTTGTACAACCACTTTGGAAATCAATCTGGTGCTTTCTCAGACAATGGAATAGTGCTTTCTCAAGATCCAGCTATACCACTCCTAGGCATATATCCAAAAGATGCTCAAGTACACAACAAGGACCTTTGTTCAACCATGTTTGTAGCAGCTTTATTCGTAATAGCCAGAACCTGGAAACAACCCAGATATCCCTCAACGGAGGAATGGATACAGAAATTGTGGTACTTTTACACAATGGAATACTACTCAGCAATTAAAAACGAAGGAAATCATGAAATTTTAAGGCAAATGGTAGGATTTAGAAAAGATCATCCTGAGTGAGGTATCCCAGAAGGAAAAAGACACACATGGTATATACTCACTTATAAGTAGATACTAATAGGATAAACACACTAAAATCTGTACACCTAAAGAAGCTAAACAAGAAGAAGTTCCGGGGTCAGATGATCAATCCTCACTTAGAAAGACAAATGGGACGGAGATTGGAAGTAGGAGAAAACAAGTAGTAACAGGACAGGAGCCTATCACAGAGGGCCTCTGAAAGATTCTACCTAGCGGTGTATCAAAGCAGATGCTGAGACTCATAACCAAACCTTGGGCAGAGTGCAGGAATCATATGAAAGAAGGGGGAGCTAGTAAGACCTGGAGAGGATGGGAGCACCACAAGAACTAAATATATCTGGGCACAGGTGTCTTTTCTGAGACTGATTCTCCAACCAAGGATCATGCATAGATATAATCTAGAAGTCCTGCTCAGACGTAGCCCATGGCAGCTCAGTATCCAAGTGGGTACCCTAGTAATGGGAACAGGGACTGTCTCTTACATGAACTCAGTGGCTGGCTCTTTGACCTCCCCACCTGCTGTGGGAGGATCAACCTAACTAGACCACAGAGGAGGACACTGCAGCCAGTCCTGGTGAGACCTGATAAGCTAGGGTCAGACGGAAGGGGAGGAGGATCTACCCTACCAATGGACTTAGAGAAGGGTAGGGAGGAGATGAGGGAGGGAGGGTGAGATTGGGAGGGAATAAGGGAGGGTGCTACAGCTGGGATACAAAGTAAATAACCTGTAATTAATATAAAAACTAAAAATTATTAAAAAAAAAAAAGAAAGAAATCCCAAAATGACTGTGTAGAAAACCATCTCAAGATCCACCAGCAGCACCACAGTCTGAGCATGGACACTGATCTGCTAAGTCAGCAGTGTAGGCACATCTAACATGGGGCATTGATCTATATGTTTGGAAAGGAGTTTTTCTTTCTTTCTAAGGTTTTTTTTTCTATCTGCACACAATTCCTATAGGAAATCATAAATCTCCATTTAACTGTCCTCACATGAAGTATGAACATCAGGCAGGGTAGGAAGCTGGACTTGAGAGGTGCAGAGTATGGAGCCTAGATTTCCCAATATGTCATTTGTGAGTAGGATACTTAACTCAGACTTAACACAGAGACAGGTAAGCTGTAAACAGTATAGCAGCATTCTGCAAATGCTTTTAAAACTACTTGTTTCCAGAAGAAAGCACAACTAAAAATCTTGGGCAATATCCATTTGATGTAATATAAAATAAGTACAGCATATATCCAAGATTTTAGTTTAAAAAAGAAAATGCCAAATGCTGGGCACAGCGGCATACACCTGTGATGCTTGGGAGGTTGAGGCAGGAAGATCACCACTGTGAGGCTGGCTTGGGCTGCAAACTGAATTCCAGACTAGTGGAGCATAAACTAAGACACTGTCTGAAAAACCAAATGCCTATAATTTTTATACTTATTGTGTTAAACTTTTAAAGTTCCACAAAATATTACTATTACTAGTACTTTTGCATTATGAATACAGTAGGTTTAATAAGATATACTTTAAATGTGATAGGGACAAGGAATGGCATTCCAAAGGGCCAAGGTTCCCCAGCATTCTGAAGGGCAGCCTGTAGGCCTTTTAGAACGACACTCTTCATCTTCCCCATTTAAGGATTGTACAGATTTATAAATCTGTAACTCTGTCTCTCAGGCTCTATAGTCTGGAGCGTTTCAGATGCATGAATTTGATCTTCATACAGCTCAGCTAAAAATCTAAAAGCTCTAAATATCTTACAGTTGTGCAGTTAAAGGTGAAAGAGCTTGTGTACAAGTGTTTAGAGGTGTGTTAACCTCCCTATAGGAGGGCAACCAGGGGGCTTAAGGTGCTTTCTCAAGTCCAAGCCAAGGGACTAAGCTAAAATAACATTTTCAGCAGACCCATCACAACAGGTAGGTAACTGCAAACAGGAAGCTCTGCCATAGTGCCAGCAGTTGGTCAGAACTCGTCTCCAGGTGTTGGCAGCACAATTAGCTGCCATCTCCAGTTAAGCACGCACCAGGGATTCAGGGAACCCTTAAAACTCCCCCTGAGGTGGTTTCATGTTTGTTTGATAAATGATCAACTTAATTAGAGACTTGGTCCTAAGGTGAGTGACTTCTGTTAGTATGTGCCTTAGCCGGTGAAGAGCTCACAATGGATGCAGAACACATGCTTCACTGCCTGGATTCGGGAGTACCTGCTCGACAAATGGCAACAGCAATCTCACGCTAGAACAGACGCTCCCAACCTGCTGAGTGTAAATTTATATAGCCAGGATTCTTACTGGCTTACCTTGCTGTATTCTCTTTCACAATCAGGGAAACAGCCTGAGCTGATAGTGGCCTGACTTGTTATCTCTAGTGAATGGCAGGTTTGGGCAAATTACAAAGCATATGGACTTACCCTGAGTAAAACAATATAAAGTTAGGAGTAATTCAAAGGCTAAAAGGTGCGCTTCTGTCCCTTAAGTTGTCTATACATTTGACTTTTGGTTAGAGAGAAAGAGAGAGGAAAGAGGGTGAGAGAGAGAGAGAGAGGACAAAGGGTGAGAAGGAGGCATGGGAGGGCACGTCAGGCTAACTTGAGCCAAGTCTGTAATGCCTTCATCTATACCTATATTTCTTCCTAACACGGGTGTTGTTATAGATGCTACCTCCTGAAGCTAAAGTAAGTTCCAAAGGCAGTTTTCAGCACATGTGATGACTACTTAGCTCACTATATTGTGAGTAGATTGAGAAAAATAAAAAACATAATTTCCAAAAAACAGAGAGCTGTTCCACACAATAAAGAGAGCTCCATTCAAATCACTTGGAAAAACACAGCTATTCTAGAATGCTCAGATTTGGGGCCACAAAAACATATATACAGCACAGAGAAAGCTCTGAGCGTACGATACTGTGAACAGAAGCCAGGTTCGCTTGCTTTGGCCTACTGTTTTTCAAAAGCAGACACGTTAGTGTTTCCTGGAAGAACTCTGCACATTTCAGATGAGACTGAAAACAGACAGCAACTGCAGCTGGACCCAGGATCACAAGAGCTCAGGAATCGGGCATGAGCAACGCCTTGTGACCACCAGACTCAACTAACATGTCTACCTTTGAAAAGCAGTAGGCCAAAGCATTCCTGCAGGCAGCTAGCTGACTTTGCCACCAGCCCGCAATCCCACCCCTCAGATACTCTTTCTCTGGTCTGCTCATCACATGACTCCTAAAATTTTGATCCTGAAACTTGTGTTTTAAAGCACCAGTTGAGTGGCTTTATTAATTTTTATACTGAGAGGCACTAAACGAAGTCAGGATAATAAAATTCTCCAGAGATGATTTTTGTTGTTGATATTTCCCTGACTGGGCTAGAGTAAGAATGTCCTAGAACCATTTTTGTCTGCCCATGATTTTGTTACTCTTCAAGCAGTTTATAACTTGAAATCCAGGTCAAAAAAACCTGAGCGTGTTCACAGATATATATTTAATTAAAGTCATGGCTTTTGTTGGTGCGGGTATGGGCTTCCCTTAGTCATCGGAGCTCTGTAGGCTTCATTTTTCCTCTTTAAAAGCACAGGAAACTCTACTTATGCATAAAACACTTTGAGCTCCCCAGATGAAAGCCCGCATGTGTGAGTGTGATGTGTATTTATTGCCTCTTTGCTGATGGAAAGTGGCAGCCTTCTGCTAGAAATGGGATTAGAGATTTTGACTGTAACAGAGAAGAGAGCTGCACAAATGAGTAACAAGCAGTCAGAATAAATAAAACTGAAAAGAAGGGAGCAGAGCTTTTTACAAAAGAGACATCAGTTAGGAAACTAGTGGGTTAATTTGGTATGCTTTCCACTCTTAAAAAATTGAGCTCTACTGCATGTATAATGAGCTACAAGCAGAAGGTACATTCAGTAGTACATGAATAAAAAATGACCTTTTCATTTGCTCTTCCATAGACTGGCATTCCCATATTATTAAAATATAATGTATTAAAGATTAAATAAGCATATTAGCATATAGACATCATACTTCTGTAACTGTGGACATGATGGCTAGCCAATACAAAGCTAGAAATCCATCCATATATATATTCAGATTTTAATAAGGTAAGTATCAATTAAAATGAACACAAGGCCTTCTAACAACAATTAAAGTCAGTTATGTCACTGGGTATGGAAAAGAAGGCAATGAGGAGAGATTCCCTAAATGGAGCCACAGATAGCAATCACAAAGTATTCAGTTGCTTGGAGAAACTGAACTCCACATTATAGAAAACTAGTAACAGATAACTCCCTCCTCTAATGCAATGTAACATCCTCAGTCCAGAATTAATATACTAAAACAATTTTCATAACAATATTTTTGAAACTCTGCCATTTATTAATTACATTTCCTCAAAAAAAATCAATTATTTTCCCATCACTTAAAAATGTATGGTGTTAAGAAAGCCCACAATGAATTGCAAAACAAGACATAAAATTATCAAATTCCAAAGGCCAGTTTTCCCTCTCAGTTCATTATGTGTAAACAAAACAAGTTCATGAGAGAAAACACACAACAAAGAAAAATGAAAGAAAACAGAAAAGTAATTCTACAAGTTTAATGCAATTGCTGTTACTTATATATTTCCTTTCTCTTTTTTTATTTTATTTTCTTTTGTGATTTTTTTCTCTTTTTATATCTCATTCATGTTTATATTAGAAAGACACAATGCTCCATCATGCTCTTTTCAGCTAATTTATCAAGAGTATTTGAAACAGGGTCCATTTCTCCTTTTCACTTAAAGTTCTTTTGATTATTTCCTTTCCAAAAACTGCCTTAATCTCTTATAATGGAAAACAGACATGCCTTAATATACAAAGAGGAAATTCTGTGGATCCAAAAAACTGTCATTTTTCCGATTTTTCCTTGGGTTGTTCCCCAAGGGCTAGAGAAATGAATTAGCCAAGGAAAGGGCACATTGCAGTGCCCAAGTGACTGGCCATCAAGAAGGACTCAGACATTTCCAGGTCGAATATTTTAAGATTAGCCTTGTATTTCCATTACTAGAAAAATGTATGAATTAACTAAGAATAACCTAAGAGCTATCTGACAATCTTCCTTGCGTTCAGCTTGCAAAGACCTGGGCTGTTCCACCCTCTCCACTGCAGGCCTTCCCCATAACTGTGGAAGCTCAGCCCACAACCCTTACTGACCAATGAGACAAGACACGGCATCTCTGAACTGTGGCTCCGACTCAGGCACAATGCAAAGCAAGGGCCTGTGTGGGAATGATAACATGTATACTAGAGAGAATAGAATTCATTCATAAATGCATTTGCTAACATAAATTAAAATGTTGCTTTTTTTTTTTAAGTAGGTAAGCATAAATCACACAAAAAGCATGGTAAGCTGAACTCTAGGGTGTTGTGTCTGGTGGGTGCAAACACTTCCTTTTATATAAATTTTCATTCATATAAATATAAACAAACCTTTATAATAGACATGGCTGCCTTATGTTCTCTATTGTTTCCTAGGATTTAAAAAAAAAGTGATTTTATTTTTAAAAATCGGTTTGCTATGAATAAAGTTTATCATGTACTGATGCATTCTTTCTCAATTTCTTTTTCATATTATCTCTTGGAGATAAATGGCAATAACAGACACATTAAAATGACACTAAAAGCAGCTTTTTATAGTTTTAATTATTTTTCCTTTTTGGTAATAAAAATGATGGGGTGTGTTTGCATGTATTATATATTGAGAAGCTATAATACTGTTTAAATATTCATAATTGTGGAAATAACTCTCACTTGGTATTTTGAAAATAAAATAGATTGCTGTACTCCCTTTATATTATGCCCCCTTTATTAATGAATATTATGGGCACACCTATATTGATGTCAATCAATCATCTATTATGCATCTTATTCCATCTTGAATGATGCTGCATAAGGACAATTTTATTTTATGAGTCCATTAAGTTTCACTTTCTGAGAAATACTCCACAATTCGTAACATAGGTAATGAGCATTGTTTTCCCACTGCTGTTGGGGCTTGGACTTGGGCAGAGCCAATGCGCACATTCAGTACCCTTGCATTCTCCTATGCTACAGTTTCTTCTACATCATAAAAACCACATGGATGAACGCACAGTCATGGAGCAGAGACACCAGCTGAGGCTCCACAGAGTGGCTAGGCAGGATCCCGAGAGCCACACGTCACTGTATCTCCAGGGAGGTTGCATTCCTTACCTCTCTCTGCCTTCAGAGATGGCTTCACAGAAATGGAGAAAAGCTAAAGAGAGCCAAACCCCTACTTAATATTAGTGGACTAACGTAGACATGACCGCAGAGAGAGCTTCACTTTTAGCAACTGTACTACTGTGTCAAGGTGGGTGGAGCTCAGCCCCAAGAGATGAGTGACAACTGCTGTTCTAGACCAATCAGTTCAGAGAACCTTCTGGTAACTCCCCTGACTGGTCATCTGGGCCTTTTCTTCTAATTTTAACTTAATTTTTGGTATTTTATTTTTAAGTAAATGTTAGAAAAGAAAGAAAATTCAGACTACCTATCTTCCTTGACACTTCTAGGCATGTTTCCTCCATGAAGCCCATGCTATTAGCAATTTCCAAGAATAATCTGTAAATTTACAAACAAATGCATTAGTATATATCTAATTGTGATCTATATGAATGCGTGCACGCAGAAATACACTTTGCTTCCACATAAATGGCAGCATGGCACACAAGCTTACACAAGGCATGAGGCCCTGGGCTCAACCCCCTGGCTCAAAAGAAAAAAAGAGCCTTTCCAAGACATATTGAAAATAATATATGCTGTAATGTTCTTCCATCTTACACATATATAAGCACATCTATTAGTTAAGATCTGGAAGTGAAGTTTTGTATCAAAGGGTATGTATACTTTTGATCTGAAAAGATACTGCCAATATGTTTTATGTATTTTAATCCATGCTGAAATTTATAATTAAAGCAAAATATCAATTAATATATTGCATATTATGAATGCATGATATACTATTTTCATATGAGGAAAAGAATTCAGAATAAACAAATCTGATTCTAATTGCATTTCTATTCCAACAATTATTCTAATAATTCAAATAGTGTGATTAATTACAGATTCCTAGTAAACAAGAGTATCATACCGAGTATATTCCTGAAAAGACAGGAAAATGAGAAACAAATAACACAGCCAATGTGAAGACATTTCAAATAATGGCTTTGAAAGCATGCCCTTGGATGAGCACAGCTGTACATGTGTATGCTCTGAGGACTGGCACTGGAGGTCTCTGGTCCCAGAAGTTCCAGAATGGTGTGACGATATAGAAAAAGCTTGTTTCCAGAAACAGAAACTAGTTTCAGGGAAAAACCGTTATCTGCTCAGCCTTCAAAATGATGAAGTAAGGAGGTGGGAAAAGCAAGAGCAAAATGAAACCACAATAAGCGTCTGATTTAGAATGCTCAGTTTCCAGATGAGGAAGGGATGGTTGTCAAGGAAATCTAACATACTCTAAGAGGGATCTGTTCTCACAGGACACTGTTTGAGTCAGGCTTCCACCTGCGATTTTCACTCTGTTCTTGGGTCAGATCTTCTCAAGGGACAAGGGGAAGAAAGGAAGAGAAAGTGGGCAAAACCAGGCTTTAAAACTTGGACTATGGGATGCAGTTCTATAGTAGAGCGCTTACTTAGCACTCAATCCCCTGCATTGACATTTTATGTTTTAAATGTAGGTAAGAATTAGGGCAAGTCAGGCTGGTGTCTATCTAGCGGCTTCACTTCTATGGACTAGTTGTCATGGCACTGAAAGGTATTAACTCTGCATGATAACAAAGGAGGAAAGCCAACAGCAACTCAGCTAAAAAGTCTTTGATCAACACAATGACTATCTGCAAGATGCTTCAGTGCATTAGTGGCACAGGGCTTGTGGGAGTAACCAACCAATATGTGATTAGATTTAAGGCCCACTTCATGGGAACCCATCCCAGTGCTGCTCAGGCAGCCAAGAACCTCAGGGCAGACAGGCCAGGAGCTTAGGGAAAACCAAATACTACAGTTCTGCAAGCAGAAAACGGCCATAAAGTGACTCCTAATGACATTCTGCTGCATTCATATAGATATACATACATACAGATCAGTGTCTTGATCAGCCATCATAAGAGAAGCTTTCTTCTGCAGTCGATGGGAACAAATAGAGTCTCGCAACTGGGCAACGTACATAGAATGAAAGACTTTCGAACACTCACACCTAAATGGGATGTCTCTATCATATCCCTCCCTCAGCAAGCCTTGTAAAAGAGGAGGCATAAAGAATGTAAGAGCCAAAGAGGATAGAGAATATCAAAGAAAACAGTGTTTATGAACTCAGCATCAAAGAGGACACATGAACTCACAGAGACTGTGTCAGCATGCACATTTCTTGCACAAGTCTGTACCAGATGGGGGTCCCAGGGTTGAGAGAAGTGAGCCCAGCCCAGTTAATAACCACTACAAATGAAAAGTAGTTTCCTCCAAGGGAGGCTAGCTGGAGACACAAACTCCTCTTAAGTCAGGTCCACAGTAGCAGTAGATGATCAATACAGCGCAAACTCAGCAGCGTATTTGCAGGTTCTTTGTCTCATATAGTTTTGTCAGGGCTGTCTGTCTGTCTGTCTGTCTGTCTGTCTCTGTCCCTCTCTCTTTCTGAAATAACCTCACAGGTCCTTTGTGCACACATCATGGTTTTGGGTTTTGTGATTTCAGAGTATTCTGGTGTGTGTGTTTACATATGTTTCTTCTGCTTTTATTTTGGCTCTTTTCTTCTGTTTTTTTTTTGTTTGTTTGTTTGTTTGTTTTTGTTCTATTACTGTTTATTTGTTTGTGTTCTTTAAATGTTATTTTATTTAATTATTATTCATTAGGTGACTAAGAAGAGACAGAAGGGTGTGGATTCTTATGGAAGGAAAGGAGAGAAACTGGGAGAGGAGAAACCATATCAGAATATACTGTATTAAAAAAAAATCTATTTGCAGTAAAAAAAAAAAAAAAAAAGAAAAGAAAAAAAAAAGAAAGAGAAAAAAATCCTGCCATAGATAGATGACTCTAAAATCTTAAAATCTTATAGAATAAATAAGCCATTATGGACAATTAGTGGCATTCAAAGCCAAAAGTATTATGATTGTTAATAAACTTGGGAAAGGGATTCTATAACCATCACCAATCATTTTTTTGTCATCTAAATGAACTTTAAAATGTCACAAACTATCCTTCTTTTAATGTGTATTTTTCAAAATAAATATTCTTTCTTTTTTCTTTGTTTGGTTTTTCAAGACCGGGTTTCTCTGTGTAGCGTTGGCTGTGTTAGACTTGCTTTGTAGACAAGGCTGGCCTCACACTAACAGCCATCCACCTGCCTCTGCCTCTGCCTCTGCCTCCCTGAGTGCTAGGATTAAAGGCGTGCACCACTACCACCACGCCCAACTAAACTATCACTTCTATAAGCAGGAAAAAAAAAAAAGAAACCAATTAAAAGACCTGGAGTTAATTTAACAAGCTAGCATATGTCTATGTCTAGGCTACCCAAGAATGCATATTTTATTTTGAAATAGGAATGTGAAGTACATATATTTAAGTCAAAAAATTAATGAGAAATGAAAGATGTGTGTGTGTGTGTGTGCACATGCAGAAAAACAAGGGACTTTTTAATTTTGGGAGGAAGTAATTCTTAGAGGCTACTTTTCTGTTTTATCTATTAATCAGTTTTCATGAATATGTTTGTGCCACAGCAAGCATGAAGAGGAAATACAAAGTCTAAGGTACAAGTACAAAGGGAGTCATTCTCATTAGAAGGCTAGACTCTAAGAATTGCAATTCAGGTCAGAGATTTACCAACCAGGAAGGAAAGCAAACCTGTTCTTCCCTCTTAAACTGGTTGCAGCTGGAAAAGGGAGCATCCCCCCCTCCCCCCGCCCTTGGTTTCAAAAGATGCCACACTTCACACAGCTGGAGGAAGAAGAAATGAGAACTGGTGATTCCCAGTGCTTATTTTTCTCTTTTCACAACCTCCCACATGCCTGAAAACAAGGTCTACGGTACTGAGGAGGACGGCTTCTCACCTCATGTTCCTGACTGGTTACTTTGAGGATAGATAACGTTTCCTTGGTCAAGTAACAGTCTCACACAGGAACTTGCCCATCTAAGTCAGTGACTTCATTCTGCTTCTGGTGTCTGTCTTAGTCATTATTCTGTTGTTGTGAAGAGACACCAGGACCACGGCAACTCTCTTAAAGAGAAACATTTAACTGGGGCTTTACTTACACTTTCAGAGGTTTGGCTCATTATCCCCATGGCAGGGAGCATGGCAGCACGCAAACAGACATGGTGTTAGAGAAGTGGCTGAGAGTTCCACATCCTGATACACAGGCAGAGAAAGGGGGGTAGAGAGAAAAAAAGAAGAGAGAAAGAGGGAAGGAAAGAGGAGAGCAAAACTGTACCTGGCACAGGCTTTTACAAGCTCAAAGCCTACCCCTCCTGACACACTTCCTCCAACAAGGCCATACTTTCTAATCCTTCTCAAATAGTGCCACTTCTTGATGATGAAACACACAAATATGTGAGCCTATGGAGCCATTCTTATTCAAACCACTACACTGTCGTAAGTTATTTGTTTGAATACATGGCATATTTCAAATTAGAATACTGTGAAGTTAGAACAGCATTTTAATAATAAGTATTTCCTAAATGCATTGATTTGCAAATGAATCTATAAATATTAGAAATCTTTACAGAGGGCTAAAGCTGTATATAGCTCAGTGGTAAATCACCACCTAATGTACATGAGACTCACTTACATTCTCTAGCACCAAACAGAAGACACACATGCACATACACAGGAACACGCACATATATATACACACACAAACAAAACAAACAAACTCATCGGAAATTAGTATGTTCACTATGCCCCTCCAGGATATCCAATTAGGTCTTGCAAAGCTAAATTTTGCCAAAGGATTCAACAGCACAGGCAATCTTGAGGGCTGATTAGGGTACTGATAGTTTTCACGAGGACAGTGTTCATCACTAAGAAGTATACAAATCATTGCAGTGTTCAGACATATCCATTCTTTAACAAGTATTTAACAGATTGTTTCTATTACTTAAAATTTTATTTTTCATGCTGGGAAATTCAGAAAGCAAACTCCATAATATGAAAACTGAAAAATTATACAGTTTTCAAGTCAACAAGAGTTTTCTTAATCAGGATGTACCTGTCACTACAGTTGCTCAGGAGATGTTGCATGAGAAGTACCGGCCTATGCTCCGGCCATAGCTACTGAGTAAATCAAACAGCACATCAGGGTAAACCCATTAGGGCATACCAACCTCAACTGCTAAGACCTCAGCACTTCTAAAACAGAAATACATGGAAGTTAACATCAGTTAATTAAAGCATGGTTTGTTTTAGATAGCTTCCTCTCACCCTGGCCCTTATTATCTGCACTAGTGAGACTGAGATAATTTAAGGCTGACTAATCCTACAATGAGTAGACCATAAAGCCTTCCAAAATAGAGGCCCAAATGCAGAATACTCAATACCCTGTGACAACACTAGCAATTGTAACTTTATTTGCAGTATGGCTTTAAAGAAACATCTTCGTGTAAATAAAAAGCAATCTTAAAAAAAAAAAGTTCAGTTATACAAATCCTTGATATTCCATAATTTTGCTGAAAAAGCAGATAAAGAATGTCTGAAACATTTTATTTAATAAGCCAAAAAAAATCAAGGTTTCTTAATAGGTGACGATGCTGCCTCACCTTAAGTAGAAGCTCAAATACCTTAGGACAAAATTCTCGAAAGTAATATAACAGAATTGTGTCACTGAGACCCCGCCAGACGCCTGGGTCACCTCAGTGCTGTGCATTCTCCAAGTGGAGCCTGAGACCCAACTGCCATACATGGGACCACCCAGTAAGTTTTCAAGCAAGGAATGCAGGTGTGAAGTTTCCAAGTTCACTTCACCTTACCTATCCCTTATGATGTTCTGGAGTATAAAGTCATGGGAGAAAATCTCTAAGAGCAAAACTACCCACTACAGAACAGAACAACTGAAAATCAAAAACTCCATTTGTGTTCTATGTCTAGTAAGCATGTTTCAAATTCGTTAAGAAATAACTATAGGCATACAATAACAATTAGTGAGAAGGAGGCCATCAGTTTGAGGGAGAGTGGACAGAGGTATATGGAAGAGTTTGGAGGAAAGAAACGGAAAGGAGAAATGTTGTAATTAAGTATCTTCAAAAATAAAACTTTCTTCCTAAATCTAAGAGAAACTCCCCTCAAGTTTATTCACACCTTTAAAAGTGCAAACTAAGTCTTTTAGCTTGCTGTCTTTTCTTTCCTATCTTTTATTTATTCATCAGCATTTTGAAATTCAAATCCTAGGGGCTGGAGAGATGGTCCAGAGATGTTCAGAGTAATTTCTGTTCCTGTAGAAGACCCAGCTTAAGTTCCCAACACTCATACAGTGGCTCACAACCATTCATAACTCCAGTTCTAGGAAACTTGACCCTAACCACCATGGGCACCAGGAGCACATGTGTTACACATACATATGCATGGAGAAAACACTCATACAAATAAAGTAATCTAAATTAAAACATATATAAATAAATTTTATACCCTACATTTTAGAGTATAACTCTGCTAAAGTTGCCTAAATAACAGGATTTCTTAAATTAAAGGCATAGTTTGGGCTTTCATCCTACACAACTTCTGCAGAGTCTGAATTTGCCAAATTTCTCCTACATAAGGCCATATTTTCCTCTGGCAGCCTCAGACTCACTCCACAATTGCTCTGTGCTGTCCTTGCTTGGTGCTAGCGTACCATGCTGCTAGAATGATGCCAAATGCAACCTGGGTACTGATCTTTTTCTCAATCTTGATCCTTCTTTGTTTCCATGGGCTCTGGTTTTCAAGTGGAATTCCATGTGTTTTTAAAAGCTGACATCTTTGTCGTTTCCTCCACAAATTTAGTTTTATGGAACTAAGTTTTAAAGAGATCATTTGGCAAAATATAAAGAACTACAATTACCACAGAAGCTTCTTAGAAAAATCTCTGAAACTCTTACAATATAATGTTTGAACGAGACAGTTGTTAGAAACTTGAGTGTGAGCAATAGCAAGATAATGACAGTCTCAAGTTGCAATCTGCAAAATGTTCCAAGAGAGTATAACAAAGAAATCCTCACTTTAGAAACAGAGTGGGACACTGAAATATGGCTGCCTGTTTATTCATTCTTCATTTGGCATTTACCCACTGTGGTAGTTTGAATGAGACATCCCCTCTCGTTTGAAATACTTGGATCCTAGTTAGTGATGCTGTTTTGGTAGGGTTATGAGGTGTGGTATTGCTGGAGGAAGTATGCCTCTGAAAACAGGCTGTTGAGATTTTAAAGTCTTGAGTCATTTCCTAGTTTACTTCTGCTGCTTCACGATTGTGATTCAAAACTGGGGTCCCAGTTTCTGTTCCAGCTGCCATGCCTGCCTCCTGCTGACTGCTCCACCATCATGAAGTCTAAGCATTTGGAGCCATAAGCCTAAATAAACTCTTGCATGAGTTGCTTTGGCCATGGTGTTTTCTTACAACAGAAAAAGTAACCAACATACCTACTAACAGCCAGACTGTGTCAAGAAACAGGACTTCCCCATATGGAGAGAATTATCAAGCAATGAATAACTAGGAATTCCTCAAGGCACTACAGAAATGCAGGGAAATGTACCTAATCCAGATGTAGGTATCTGCCCAATGTCAAATAAACCCAAATTGAATTTATGCTAAATAAATAATGCTAACAGACTGGATTCCATAAAAAGTAACATTCCTTCAGAAAAATTGGAGCAAGGATACTAAGCCCTACTTTCTTCCTGCATCTGTCTCATCCTACAACTGGCTTCTCTCCAAAATATTTTTCTCAACCTGGAACTGTGAAGGCAACTCTATATTCACATGATCTGGTCTGCCTCTAGATTACCTATCTAGTCGGTGTGATGCTTTGAATTAAGAACGGCCCCCACAGGGATATATGTTTGAATACTTGGTCCCAAGTTGGTGGAACTGTTTGGGAAGGATTAAAAAATTTGGCCTTGTTGAGGAGGTGTGTCATTAAAGCAGGCTTTGAGGTTTCAAAGTCCCATGGCATTCCCTGTTGGCTCTCTCTGCCTATTTTTTGTGGTCTAAGATATAAGCTCCTGGGTGCTGTTGCAGTGCCATGCCTGCCTGCTTCTATCATTCCCACCATGATGGCCATGGACCCCTGGGGAACAGTGAGTCCCAAACTAAATGCTATAACTAAGACTATAACTAAAGACAGGATGATTACCTTAGAGACTTGAGGTTCAGCACCTTGGACATCTGAGCAATGGCGAACATGACCAAATGAGCGTACATGGTCAGACACATGCAGATGGAGCTAAATTTATTGAACATCCTTCCTACAAGACATCTGGGTGCTCTCCCTCATGAGATTAGTGGAGTCCTCTATTGACAGTTTTGACCATGTTGTGGAAAATAATTTGGATAATGATACGGCAAAGTGTTTCTAAAACACTTTCCAGAAGAACTCTCTACAGGCAGTTGGATATATTCCTGAAATACATCTACTTTGAGATATAACTGCTGGATCCTAGTTAAGAACAAAAGGAGAATTAATGGATCTGGTGTGATGAAAACCACTGGGTGGAGCTTTACTTCTGTTAAACAGGAAGACTTCTCTACTCATTTCTCTATTATCTCAGTATTGCACAAGGACCAGAGAAAGTCATTAGAGAAAAATAAAATACCTTCAAACTCAAAAATCCCATCATTATTAACCTCTGCTTGAAAAACTTAAATGTGTAATTATAGGCTCTCTGGGGAAAACATAAGCAGTGTGATTATTTTGAAGAATGTCTAGCTATGTGTGGGTGCCAGCAATGAGGTTTTAAGGATTGTCTCACAGTGGGTTAGAGGCAGCAAGCCTGTGAGTGCTGCACTTGCAGAAGCCAGGCTTGTGCCCTGTTTGCTACCCAGCAATCGCAATGGGCCTAATTTATACAACAATTACTTAGAAGTAATTCCTTTGAAATGTGTTGTGTGATTAATTGACTGGGTTCCAGGAATGTAATGTTGTTCCCACATTGTTCACTTCAACCTAATGCCCCCTAGAGCACAGATCCAATTAAGAAGCAAGGTAGGGGGGCGGATATTAAGCGTGGCATTCTACACTGCGCAGCACTTCTGTAGAGGACTGAACGCCACCACCTGTCTGCAGGCACCTGAGTTAGTCGATGTATCTCTGTGAAACAGCGAGATGGCTGATTCAAACGAACAAGCAGGATGTAAAGCACAGGTAACAGAGAAAAACTAAAAGTAAACCAATGTAACTACTGATTAAGTAGATGAGGCTTTTTAAAAAGGCCTAAGTAGAGTTAAAACCTCATTTTCATATAGAAATACAATAAAGCTGTCTTTCCATAGTGACTTTTCACACCTGATTTTCTGAAGAAGACCCTTACCCCCTTCCCACCCTGCCGCCATTCCCTGGGTGCTCTGCATCTGTGTGTGGACGCAGGCCCCCACCTATTTCCCACTGCCCTTCTGGGCCTATTCTGCATTCTTCTGTGCCAACCTGCAAGTACACTTTTTACCAGGGACCCTTCATCTGGGCCTAGATGAAGATCAATGATTTTTTTCAACCTACACCAGAAAAGCTTCTTGCAGTGTTTGGGAAGTGACACAGAGACCCACACATGGACACTGTGCAGACAGCGAGAGACTTCAGAACACTTAGTCCCCCGGCTCAGGGGACTATGGAGAAGAAGAGACAGAAATATTGCCAAGGCCAGAGGTGACAGACGCCTGCAAGGGAACAGTGTCTCTGAAACCCAACAGGGCTGACACACATGGGAGCTCAGATACTGTGGCAGCTGGCACAAGATCTGTACAGATTTAAGCTCACATAGGGTCTCAGCACTGAGAGAGAGAGAAGTGGAAATAGTATCTCACCACTAACCAAGAAGTTATCTGCAATTTTCCCACTATCAAGGGGAAAATTTCTTTTTTTCCAATGCAGTCTCACTCTGTGTATCGATCATACTCCAGGGCAGGTCCCATGTCCAAGAGTATTTGGCCAACAGAAAACAAACTCTACGTTTTTTTGTTGTTGATTTGTGTGTGTGTGTTTTATTTTATTGGTTTTGCTTCTTTTTTCTTTCTTTTTTCGAAAGAGAGGAAGAACAAGCAGAATGGGGGTGAGAACGAGAGGGTCTGGGAGGAGAAAGGGGAGAAGAAAATGTTATCCAAATATATTTTATGAAAAAATTTTTCTTCAAATTTAAAAAAAAAAAACAAAAACAAAAAAAGGACAAGAATCTGCCTGGTAGATCACAGACCAGAGTTTCACTTTGACTGACAGCAGTTAAAAGGAACCTATCGTTCCAGAGGCTGTGGATTTCTCCAGAAATTCACAGGAATTTGGGTTCCATCTTCTTCATTTATTCCTTTGAGCACCCAGTAGGCTCAGTTAGTCAGGGGGATTTCAGAGTCAAAGCCACAGAGAGACTTGTGGGAAAGGTTTAGCCGTGTAAGAGCTGTTTAAGAATGCTATCACAGAAGAAAGAAAAATCCTGAGAGGATATACTGGGCACGAGAGGGTGGGGCACCTGCAAGCTTCCTTCAAGAGCACAAAGTCTGACATGACACAGTCCTGCTACCTGCCCTTTGGTTTTTAGCTCTGCTCTCAGAGCTGCAAGATATGTAAACAAGGAACCCCTGGGTCTTAAAGAGCTGGGAGCTCTGCCTGTACATGCTTCAGACTTTCTTTCCTCTTTTGATACTGATACCTGCCTTCTTTGTTGACAATCAGTGGTTAGCTTTGCTTAATTTCTCACAGAAAATTTCACGAGTGATTCAAGTGTAACTATCAAAATGGACAAAGAGAGTGTGAAGGACAGTAAAAGTTCATAGCTGAACTTCCATATAATTATTATGCCTTATAAATACATCTAACATGGAATATTTTTAGAAGTATTATTTAACTTGAAACTGAAAATTTTGGCAAACAATAGGTATTTATTAAATATGTGATACTCCTATAGATTTTTTTTGTTAAGTTGACAAAAAAATTCAGACATATCTGGGAAGAAGAAATCACAACTGAGAAAATGCTAACAGATGAGCCTAGAGACAAGATTGTGGAGGCATTTTCTTGGTTAATAATTGATGTGTGAGGGCCCAGCCCACTGTGGGGGTGTTACCCCTGAGCATGTGGTCCTGGGTTTTATAAGAAAGAGGTGAGCAAGCCTTGAGGAGCAAGCCAGTAAGCAGCGTTCTTCCATGCTGACACTTCAGCTCCTGCCTCCAGGTTCCTGTCTTGTGTTCTAGTCGCAACTTCTTTTGATGGTGAACCAAAGAAGCCCTTTCCACCTCACATTGCTTTTAGTCATGGTGTCTTATCACAGAAAAAGAAATCTTAGCCATATATATATATTTTATTAAGTTAAAACACTGCAGCATTATTTATGGACAAGCTTACGTTTAAATACTTTGGTACTGTGGCTTTCCCAGGTATACAGAAATTATGTGGATATGGATTTGTTAGTAGTATGGAAATCTGAGGAGACAGGCAACATTGATAAAATGGTTTACTGCTAACATGCTCACTGGTTTTCATAAAAATAAGGAAGTGTATGTGCTAGGCACTGCATAATCAATATGTTCTGTTCGTTGTTATCTAACACATATAATCTCCACAGAGAGGTTATTATGAATCAAAAATTCTAATTAAAACATAGCAAATAAAACTAGAAACAATATGGGGAGAAATTTTACCTGCTAGGAGGTTAAAACATGTGAGAAGTTATGAAGCATCAGAGAAAAAGGAGTATTTTTTGGTTCTAAAGTAGTGTTCTAAGGCTCAAAGAATATGTCTGCATTAGTGCACTTTTTGTAATCATAACAAAAGAATCAAGGCTTGGTAAACAAAAAAGACCTTACTTCTCTCTCAGTTCTGCAGGTCACAGGGCGTGGCACTAGTGCCAGCTCAGCTCTGGTGAAAGCCTCATGATGGGTGGCCTGCTGGCTATTCTTAGTTGTCAGCTTGGCTACATCTAGAATTAACTAAAACACAAACAGCTGAGCACACCTATGAGGGGGTTTTTCTTAGTCAATTCATTTGAAGTGGGAAAACCACTTCTAATTTGGATCTTTAAGATGAGAACACCTTTATTCTAGAACCACATTTAATCGGGGTCACGCCTTCTGTTGGCATCCTATCTAAAGGATGCTGAAGAAGTCTTGCTTTCATTGCCTACTTGCTCTAGCTCTCACTGGCAAGTCCATTCAGCCACTGCTGCCAAAACCTACAGCTGAGAAATCCAGCCTCAAGGGATAAACAACTAGTAGACTGGAAACAAATACTACCTGTTATTGGTAGACAAGCACTGTAGGGCTAGATGGAGCATGGCCTGTAAGCCATTCTAATAAAGTCCACATACATACATACATACTACATACATACTGCATATATACGTACACACATACATGCACACAAATACATACTACATACATACATACAATATATCTTCTGTCCCTCTAGAGAACCCTGGCTAACACAGGCAGCATCTCAAAGGTGGGAGTGAGTGTAGGAAGAGATCACGTCATATGATGAAAACTAAAGAGTAGGCATAATATATGAAAAATCTTTAATTGAAAAGCATCACCTGGCATGAGGAAAGTAAAGCAAGCTTCTTAATGGTTTGCTCACTCCCCTATCTCAGAAAACACACAGATATTAAGACAGTGACGATCTCACCCTCCAAACAGGAGATCACTCTCCTTTTCTTCTGCTCTCTAGGATTTTCCAACTTGTGAAACAAAACATCAATCTCAGAGTTTATGAAAACATTAAACATCTTTAGATATATTTGAAAAGTATGCTAGATATGTAGCTGCCCTAAAAACTATAGCTATCTATGACGGAAAATATATTGCTTTATGTGTGGAGTCCTTACCAAGTCTCCAACAACGCTTTCATGTAATCAAGAAGCCAACCCCTGTGAAACGGGGAGAAGGAAAATGCAACGTTGGAAATATGAAAGAGATTTGGATTCTTCTCATTAAAAAGGTGTAATATTCTCTGTGTTGAATCATTTCTACTTAGCAAAGAATTTATCTTTCATATTCTTATAAAGTGGCTTTCTTCTGTATTATCAATAAAAACTAACGCTGACCTTCCTCCTGGAAGGTTAAACTGCTGACTTCTGTTTGAAAGGCTGGAGTGCCTTTCCTCAGAAGAATGCTACATACATGTGCCTCGAGCAATGAGAAAACACGCCCCATCTCTCCCACCCTTCATTAGGAAGAGGATCTTGGCAACAGCAATGCTGCTTGGATAGGGTCTCCGCAGGAAAAACTGTTTCCAAAGGTAACCTTGCCCAGGGCTGTATTCTGTCTTGGCAAAAGAAAGCAAATTTTACTTTTCTACCAATAGGTTTGCTCTGCATGAGAAACAGGTGTTAAGGTATGAAATGGGGCTGTTGAGTAGAAGCAAAATAAAACTTACCTAAAATAATTTTCATGTTAAAAACAAAACACAATTCAGAGACAGTAAGCCTGCGGGGTGGACATATTTTTGCAAAATGCAAATCATGAAAAGTTGTTAAGGGATTAAATGCTCTTTTGCAAAAATGACCATGGAGATTATAATCATTAATTAAAATCATGTAAATAATTTTCTGAAAGAATTCTTCCTTTTTATCTCCTAGGTTTCAGCAGCCGAATGGTAGAAGGGTTAGTCTCAGAAGAGAATCTCTAATTAAAACCAGAAACCCGGTATAATTAACAAGTGTCAGACTGCAATCTTAACCATTTAGTAAAAGCATGGCAATCAAGTGCTGTCGATTTACAAAATGAAATAAAATAGAATCTCCCAAGAAATTGAAACTTTCCTGGAGTCCAGTTCCCATCAGTAC
Organism: Psammomys obesus; assembly: GCF_907164565.1. Taxonomy (NCBI): domain Eukaryota; kingdom Metazoa; phylum Chordata; class Mammalia; order Rodentia; family Muridae; genus Psammomys; species Psammomys obesus. Next base: position 2,559,634 of record NW_026596100.1, on the reverse strand, counting down.
AGCAGGTGCCCGGAATGCGCCCAGAGCCTGGCTAGAGTGTGTACACATTTTCATGCAGCTCAGGGTTGCAAGTTTTGTTCCTTTTACTTTTCTCCTTACAGTTGTAAATTGACCCAAAAGTCAGCTTAATTTGTGCCTACATTTTGAATTATCTAAACTCCTTGATTCCTCATTTTTTCCTCATTATTATCTTTACCCAGAGGTGAACCAGAACAAAAAAGACAAGATGAAAGCCAAACATATCAATTTCACATCTTGATCACCAGCCTTGTACCATTCCTGTGACCTGCCTCCTTGCAGTGGACACCCAACCCTATGACAGCTTTACAGCTAACAAGTTTAAATTTACCCCAAGCAGCAGCTCAGAGAGCAAGGAGAATCAATTACTGTGAGACTGCCGCCGCAGCCAGAGGCATCGATCGCCACCCTCTGCGACTCATGGTCTTAGTAGCTTCCTTTCCTATCCCACAAGCCTGGCATCCACCTGCAGGCCATGGGTGCCTAGTAGAAGATGACCCCATCCTAGAACCAAGAGTGGAGGGAGGAGGCCAGCTTAGCCTCTTAGCCCTTCCCTACCCTGCTGCCACAATGAGGCATGTCCACGCTGAGTTTGTAAAAGCCTGCCTAGCAACAGGTTCGTGTGCATGTGGAGAAACACTGCACTTGATAACACCACAGAATGGGGCCTGTTCATCAGAGAGAGTGAAGAAAGTCCCAGGCAATGGAGCTGAGCCTGCAGAAGTAAGAAAGGTCTGAAACCCAATCCATCTGTGAGACTTTATTTACAAGGACTGAATGCTGTTTGTAATACAGATAATCCAAGTCAAGGTTTATACATGAAAAGCTTTTGACCGACTATGTGTAGGAGCACAGTTCCCTGTGTAGATAGAAACGCAGTCTCCCTTCTGGCATGAGCTTCCTGTTGACTGGGCTAGGGACAGTACACAGCCCTAGCTGGTGGCCCCTTTGGAATCAGCCATGGCCGCAGACCCACCTTGCTTCAGGTGTGTCTTGCCACAGCAACGGGGCCACAGCAAACTAACAGTAAGTCTATTTCGCAGGAAGAATATCCCAACAGGCAAAACTTGCTCCAAACCCTTCCCTGTTCTGGCCTACTGTGTTAGCTACCTTTGACAAAGTGCCTAGAATAAATCAAATCAGGAAGAAAAAAAATTCTATCTCTTCCAAGGTTTCTATGCCTGTGCACTTCTATCTCTGATTTTTACCACTGAGAATTCTTTGCCTCTTCTCTATGGCCTTCTAGACTTAGTCTCGTCCCTTCTATCCCTTTCCCCTTATCACTCCGTAAGCTGCTTCTGGTATCACAGCCCTCCTCATGACTCTAAAACCTTGCTGTAGACCCTATAAAGATGCAGCCCCTCAGACACAGCTGTGGGACGTGTACACCCATCTTCCTGGTAGCAGGACTGCCTCAAAAGACATCATTTCTCACTTGCAAAACTGTACCTCTAAAAAGCCTCTCCCAAATCTCCTGCCTCCGAAGTGTGGCACTGATATATGTGTGTGTGTGTGTGTGTGTGTGTGTGTGTGTGTGTGTGTGTGTATCCCAAGAGCTTCAGATGGTATTTCCTTCTGTTTTCTATCTTCCTCAATGCAGCTCTGTCAAGCCCTGTTGGCTCTAACTCAACAAAATTTCTTGACTTCATCCCTTTCTCTATCCTTATTAGTGGAAACCATCCAAAATGCCCCCTCTCTCTTTAGACTCCAATAATCATCCAAATGGTCTGGCTGCTACTTGCTCACAACTCAGAACACATCCCCACTATTAAAAATATTTCAGGGAATCCACTCCTCTTGGGATAAAGAGAAAAGACCTTACTGCAGCTCAAAGATCCTGACTGTTCTGCTGTGTTCCCTGTTCTCAGACTACACTGTGCTCCTCCTTAGATTGTCCATGCCACACCCTCAACAGCTCCTAGAACCTGCATCTCCACCAGAATCCAGAACTCACCCCTGTTTCTGTCTGCTTCTGCAATCACCCTCTTTTATGTGCTCAGATCTTTACATCAATTAAAAGCCTTATTAGGGTAGCTTTGTTTCTGCTTGTGACTGTTGAGAAATTTCCCTCTTCCTCATAAACTATTCGTTTAATTTGGCTTTGTCATCATTATACCCAAAGATCTTTATACAGCGCCTCATACACAGAAGGCACTGTATCTTAAAAATTATCTCACGTTCTAAGTTTGATTACTGTACACCAAATCGGAGCCATTCACCCCCCTCTTCCAATCTTCTTTATATTGTCTTTCACAGATGGAACTTCCTAAGTCTGAGCACACAACCTGGATAAGACCAACTTTCCCATGATGCCTTCCTAACTTTGGCACTCAATGGTAACCCTCCTTTCAGCCACAATATTTCTTATAGCAAAGGTTGCAAACATTTTCTCTAAAGAGCCTATTAGTAAATACTTTAGTTTTGGCAGGTTATACACGCTCTATCACAATGACTAATCTGCCACAAAGACACGAAAATGCCAGGAAATGAATGAACATCGCTGTGCTCAAGTAAGACTTTACTCACAGACAATACATTCAAACTTCACGGTATTTCTTTGTCATGAAAAATCCTCTGTAAAATATTTTATTTAACTTGATAGGTGTGGTGATACACATCTTTAGTCTCAGCACTCAGGAAGGCAAAGGCAGGTGGATCACTGTGAGCTCAAGGCCAGCCTGGTCTAGAAAGCAAGTCCAGGACAGTCAAGGCTACACAGAGAAACCCTGTCTTAAAAAACAAAAACAAAACAAAGTATTTTAACTTCTGAAAATGTAAAGAGCCAGTTTTAGCAGTGACTGCAGCAGAGCAGGTGATTGTACAGCTTGAGCTCAGGAATTATAGTCTGACTCCAACATGCAAAATACAGCATGGGTACTCCAAGCGCACTCCTGTCAGAACATGTCCAAAAATGGAGTCCTGCGAGAAGAGTCCTCAGTGCTGGGAGAACACTCCAAATGACCTAGAGGCTTGTCACCTCAGTTTTTTAAAAACCAGAAATTGTTCTTGGGGTGTGTTTTCCTCATGCCCCCAGATGTGGCAGATTCAGTTAGATGTTTTTACGTCCCGATGGAAAAACATGTTGTGCCATGCGGGGCTCATCCTTGTTTTTGTACACTGCTTAACCTCATGAGAACTTTACTTGGGTGACCTTTCTAACCCTCGGAGTATAAATTATTGTACTCTGAATAAAGTTGGCTATTGCAAGATACTTTAGGTTCCACTTCTTCTACAGCAGAGACACAGGCCATGCAGTTTTATTACTTGAGAGGTTTTCTATAGCTGGAGTTTTCAAATACCTGACTATATTTTTGTAGGCTGTTAAACAACAGTGTAATAGCATACATTTGCCCTTTATACATATGCTAAAATAAAAATAACCAGTGATTTAACTCCTGTTCCCCAAGTTTTTTTTTCTTTTCTTTTTCCTGTAGAGGAACATTTAAAACAAACTTAATATATGGAGTTTATTTAAATTTGTTACAATGTAACATTGGAGAAGAAAGTTGTTAAAATCAATTAAATCTTAATATAAAAGTCTTACTATCTCCAACTACTTTTTTCTAAGGAAAAGCAAGACTTTTCTTCCCCCTTGCAGTATATAACCTGAACAAACTATAAGGAAGAGAATAAAGCAAAAACAACAAAAAACACTTGTGAAAATTGAGGCTCATACTGCATTTCAACTGCTATCTAGAGCACACCACATAAAACTAACAATAACAACAGTAATTAACGTTTATGGAGTCCTTACCATACATCAGCAAGTTTGCTACTCGTTTAAATGCTCTCTTTTTTGAATAAACTCTTGAGTAAATGCTTCATACATTTTAACTTGAATGACAAAATTACAGCAATAAAAAAGCTCATTTCTCTGTTTTCAACTCCTCGTTCTGCTTTCAATTCAACTTGGCATGGGAGGTCTGCTCTGATTTTATTTTTCCTTTAACACCACCCTCACAGACCTTACTGCATGTTTCTTGTTATTATTGCCCTCACTGCTATTGTTTCATGGAAACCTTTCTGATTCTCTAACAGGTTGTTAAATATTCTTCTTGAGGACAGGATCAGGTATCATGGCTTTCTCCCAAGCCTTATACACAAAACATGCACACCATTCACTCTGATGAAACAGGGATTAGCACAGCGGGTCCTAGGAAATGGTCCACTGAAGTCAATGCATTCTCTCTACGTGCAATTTGATTAAATGCATTTCTGTTCAAACGGGGAGGGACTGTGTAAGAATTCTTGTAAATTTTTAATGCGTTTTCTGTATTGTATAATGTAGTTTAAATGTATGGTTACCAAAATAAAATACGTATTTTAGCAGGAGTAAAAATAATTTACAACAACATATTTCTTTTGTTAACTTAAACGTCACCCACCTCTGCCTAAACACCGAGTCTACCCCTCTGTGCATATTGTGACATTGGCTTTGGTTCTGTTTCACCATCTGCGAGGCCTAGAAAATGTGTGGCTTCAGATGCTGTGGGGTTTAGCTCCATATGTTTTACATACTCAAATTTATTTGAATCTAATGTTAATTTCTGGTTTAAAATTACAGTGTATTTGTTGTGATTCAAGAGAAGACAAACTCTACAAAGCTTCCTCCTGATTCATTTGGACCAATCTATATCTGAAATTATTTCTGATGATCCTAAGTGAGGCAGGAAAAGTGGGTGCCGCGAGAGGAGCTAATAGTAGGCTCCAGTCAATAAAAGCTAAGTCTATATTTATATAACAGTAAGACTTTTCTTTCTGCTTCCTAGAGTCATTTATAGGTCTTATTAAATGTCCTCTCCTCAAATCTTTTCAATTATATACTCAGGGGATGAAGATTTTCCAAAAAGAACACAATGAAAATAAGGAGTAACAGCTGTTGGGCAAATTGTTAGGATTCAGAATGTATATTTTGAAGGACTTGATTATTCTTGTTTTGCTATCAAATGAAGAACCATGAATTAATATGCAGACTGTAATATCTTTGTTTTATCTTAAATTCTATAATGATGTAAATAATCTGGGGTTCTTATCAGAGAAACAGCAACAGAACTGGATAGGGACATTCCTAAACAACAGTCAGATAAATAATAGAATGTCAGTAATAAAACGTTAACCTTACTCACCAGAGATCTCTTTGCTAACTACTGTACTTGGCATAAATGCATCATGCATAAGTCTAACCAGTCCTGCAAGGAAGGTACACTGACATTCAAGTTTGACAGTCTGTTGACAAAATTCTTAAACATTTCAATCTTCATTATTTTAGATTCTACAGCCAATGATGCTGTTTCTATGTAAACTCTCACTTTAAAGAAAATGAAATTCTTTGAATTGTTGGGTTAATCTTTTTCTACTGCATAACTGACCCTGAATTCCATAAAGGAACGTGGTATAGCCTGGTCCCAGCTTCTGGCTAAGAAGCCCACCTTATGAGGAAGCAAACCAGGGACAAGAGCATCACAACCATGACTAAAGAGTTCCTGCCAGCTTGCCATAGGATTCACTGTGAAAAGCTGAAAAGGCAACTTAGCCTGCGACATACCCCCAAGGGTGGCCAGTGAGAAAAAGAAAAACACGAGGTCACCCTGGGTATCTTGGAAGAATTCTTTGCTACCTTTAGGTGCACAAGCATATGCCGCCCATTTCCAAATTTCCTTTTTATTTACTCATTTTTGTTGCATTCAGATTTGTAAAGATTATATGCAGACCTCAAGAATTAAGTGAGTAGATCTAAGAGTAAATAAAATACAGTAAGATTTGAGATATTTAACTCAGTGGGATGTCTGTTTTATTCTTTATTTTAAAATGTAAATGTCTGGTTTTTAAAAGCCACTAAATACTTTGAAAAACCACACATTCAGGATGCTGAATTCATAGTCCTTAATTCAGGTACACACATGTTCCTTTGTAAGTCCTGGTCACTTGATGTTCTGAAATGTCAGCATAAAAAGCCCATTTAAAAATCAAATTCTCTACTTGCTTATACACTGTTTTCTCTGAAGGTAGTGCAGTTAAACACTTTGGGTTCCAAATTTCTGATTGGCTAATTTCCTAGAGGACAGGTACAAACATGATCCCTGCGTTCAGAAGCTTCTATCGGTCACAGGCCTGTACAAATTCAGCTCACCGTAGCTATTAAGTTCACCAAGAAATTAGGAAAAAATCCATTCTATAAAACCAGTCATAACACCACCTTTTTGATTATAAGGGTAAAAATAATTATGTTTCTCTACATATTTTGTATCTAGAAGCTGGCCTGAACACCAGTGAATATATTAATCATGTAAGGGAGAAAAACTTCCTACAAAAGAGAGGGGTCTCCAGGCAAGCAGGTAAGCGTGTAACAGCAGCCCCTGTCTAAAGAACAAGGCTTTGTGGTGTACTCCACCTGCCTGCCACTTGCTTAATGACAATGGAAATGATCTACTTATTCCCAAGGACAAGATTTACAAGTTCCTCTTTCAAGTGAAAAATGGGCCTGCGGCTCAAGCACAAAGCTACCAGGGCTACTGCTGACCATTTTCATGACTTTCAAAGCTCGAAATTTTAAGCTTTGTGTCAAAATTGACAGGAGTCAGGACGGAACGCGGTCTGGTAAACCATGAAAAACTTGCCTCGGCATTGCCCCAGCGCGCCGGGTCCTAAGGACTGACCAAAGCATTCAGGACTACTAGAACAGCTTTACAAAACGTCACAAGGAGGAAAAACAAAAGCTCAGGCTTCCCCGGACAAACACGGCACGGTATATCCAGCTTTAATGTACCATAGATGCTCACACTGGCCGTAATTCTGGCATTTGCACAGTGGTGGCACAAGGATCAAAAGTTCAAGGTCAGCTCAGCGGACACAGACATAGCAAGGCTCCATTGAAAATTCTAATGTGAGCCAGATATGATAGTTCAGGGCTGGAGCCCCAGCACTCATGAGGCTGAAGCAGGAGTGCAAAAGCTACCAACTCTCAAAGTTAGACCTGTCTCAAAAACTTAGAACAAAGAAATCAACAAAAATCTAACAGTGCATGTCCACACTGGGCACAAGTATTTTTCACATCAATGTTTCCAGAGTATTTTCCAGAACCCTACTTCTGAAGACCTCACAGAATGTGGCAAATTTTCTATCACATGATATGACATTTATTTAACATTTTATACACTGTTTGAAAGGAAGAGATAAATGGCATTTATACCCCATTCTGCAGAAAAATTTAAACTACTCGAAATTTAAATAAATTATGTTAGTAAACAATTCTCTAAGAAATTAGAGAAGTTTCCCAGAATCCTAGTCCTCTACCTTACAGTGTAGGTAAACTGTAGTTTATGAACAAAACAAAATGTTATCTAGCAACTGTCTTAACAATCATCTGATAATGTGTTTGTTATTTCAACCAATGTTAGGAACATGTGATGTGTTTGGAACCCATTTTATACAATTCTACCCTGTTTTTATTATAAGGCCAAGCTAACCAATAGTGAATCTAGCTTTATTTTATTCACAGTAAGAGCTGATGTGATGATCAATGGCACCATTCAGAGTTTTCATCTGTTAAGTCAGATGCTAGAACAAAATGACATGACTTCAATTGCTGGGAAATAACTGGGAGATTTTTATGAAGAGAGCTGTCTTCTTACCAACAAGGGGAACCAATAAGCCAATTTCCTGGACAGGTAAAGTCAAAGCCTCCATGCCAGAAATGACTTCAGAAAATGGACACAACATGGTTTTTGAAAAATCTCAAATTCCAAGGACTTGAACTGCTCTAAAACTGTAAGATCAGAATGATCACATCAATCTTGTTATCTGCCTAGAGACTGGCTTAAAATTGTATGCTTGCTTGCAATTCCATAAATTAAGGAATCCCCTCCCCCCCAAAAAAGAACAGATAAAGACTAAAGAAAAAAAAAAAAAAAAAAAAAAAAACCAAGAACAATTACCAACATTACATTGTGCTGGATTTTATTCATAGATATTTACTGTCTTTTACATATTCACTGAAGCACTAATTCATTTAGGCAAGAAGGGTCCGCACATGAAGAAGGATTTCAGTTAGAGAACACTAACCCCTTGTAAATAACTCGGATCATGTGCAAATAGTAAACATATAGCTCTGCCCAAAGTGTGCAGCCGCAGGTGTTAATTTAGCCAGTCGCCCAAACAGGAGGGCCTCAGTGTCACAAAACTGTTTGTCCCTGAAATATCTTTGATAACTGTTCAAAATTACCACTAACACATGGAAACTGTCTCCAACAGACCACCAAAATCATACTTATGGTACGTGAAGTAAAAGAAGATGACAGAGTGGGGCGTATAGGAGTCAGAGGACTGTCAAGTTCCACATCCAGATGTAGACTATCAGATTAGCTCAGGGTGAGCCCCAGGAAAACAGGTGTTTGGCTCTAGAAAGCAAAGTGAAGGCACTGTCTTTCTTCTTTGAGAGTGGAGAGTGCAGGCCACAGTTTTGGAAAGTCAGGAAGCAAGGAGCTTCTTGAGCCACCAAAGGATAGCATGAAGTTTTGGGTTGAGAAATTGGGCCTCACAACAACCGCTGAAAGGCCAAGAGAACTTTTCTCAACACCAGCATTGTTTCAAGGTTTCCAGTGGGAGTTACAGTTGCTTTGTGTGGGAGACAGAATGCCACTCTAAGAGTGCTGGGGGATGAAGGAAGGGAGGAATAGGTTGAGTTAATAGACATTTCTAAGGAATAGTTACTCCTATAGAATCAAGTGTGTGTGTGTGTGTGTGTGTGTGTGTGTGTGTAGTTGAATAATGTGAATACAATTCTACTCTATAAACATCAGTCATATCTTAAAGACTGTAGTTATTACTAAACAATCTACGGAACCCAACTTTGCATGACAAGGCCTTTCATCTTTCTGCATGTTCAAGTTAAGTGCTCTCTTCAGAAAGGTTTCTTTGACAACCTTGTATCTCTTCCCTCACATCATGCAACTACAATATTTTAATACACTCTATACTGCTGATAGGGTTTTAATTTATCTTCCTGTGGTGCCTAGAATGTCAGTTTCATATGACAGGAAACATATAACTTATTTACCACAAGGTATCTCAAGCTCATAGGAACACTAAAAATTATGTGTTGAATGAGTACACATTCAACAGCGGACAACTGTATAAACATGTAGACAGGAATGCAGTGATTCCAGTATAGTATATAGTATATATTATAGTATTAGTATAGGATACTACGCATTATAGATCCATAAATATTTTCATATCCATAAATATTTATAAACTTAGGAGTAAAATATTTGTCTTTAATTTGTGTGTCTGTGTGTGTGTGCACATACCACAGGCCACCCGTGAAGGTCAGAGGACAAGAACTGCAGTCAGTTCTACCCTGTGGGTGCTGAGGTTCAAAGGGCTCTGCATCAGCTCTTTATTTGCCCACTGAGCCATCCAGCCCATCCTTCAGTAGGAGTTTTCAAGGAAAGGTCTTGTTAACTTTTTGAATTAACCTGTCTCAGAATCCAGTACTGATTTTTATGTACACAGCAGGAATGGTGCTAGGGGCTAGGCTGGGCTGGGCGGGACTACATGGACACCACAGCACATGAGGTTCGGGGACAAGTTGCGGGATTGCCTCTCCTGCCATATGCACTTGGTGGCAGAGATTCTCACACACTGATCCAGCCTCAACAGAGTTCTCTTGGCCTCAACTTCTCTTCCTCAGTGTGTGTGTGGGGGGTGACACAAATTCCTTTCTGGCATAGGCAAGACCTGTTGTCCATGGGATTTCATCTCTTATCTAGGTAACCAGAAGGAAGTTAGCTAGACTTTCCTGTACCTGCAGGTTTTTAGTTCTTTAAACTCAAAAGTTGAAATTCCAGGGTGTGTATTTGTTGTCAACAAACACTTTCCTTCTGTTAATACTGCTTTAATCAAATATTCCCATGCCCCAGTGATCCGATGATACCCTAAATATGAGAATGCAACCTGTTTCTTGATCACTTTACACAGACCTGCATATGTCTGACACAGGTTTACTGGTATACATTTCAACATACTGACATTTTCAGTGACTATTTGAGAGATGAAGACATGCTAATTACCTTAACAGTCTAAGCATTTAGGTGTCAAACTAACTGACAGTATGGTTTTTATATCTACATTTATGACAAATATTTTACAAGACATCTTATAACTAAAAAATTGGTCATTTACATCTGTAGCCTTACCTGCATAACAGTTTAAAGCAATTAAAGCATTTTAGATTTTCAGACTTCATTTCTTTAGCTGGAAAATATTTCCTCTCATGGAACTGTGATACTTTAACAAACCAGAAAATACTTTCAGACATTTTACTATGAAGAACTTAAAACTTCTAAATAGTTGAAAAACTATGGAGAACCTGTGTGTATCACTCAGGTCAACTAATTTATGACTAATTTTGGCTCCTCCTCCACCAACTGTTTTTAAACAAATGGCAATAGTTATTTCATTCTATCTGTTATTTTAACATGTACTTCTGAAAGATCAAATGGTAAATATTGCAATAATGAATGTTTTTTATGGTTCTATTTAACTATTTGTGCCCTGTCAGAATCTTGTTTGGGAACGCAGGATTAAAACATTGTAGATGCACACTTCTGGATTTACATATCAACATCAAGGGCTTTCTATGACTTTCTATGACAGAAATGTGCTGGGGTTCTGCAGGTACATTCTGACAGGCTCTAACTATGAAATTTACATTCTATTTTTAAAAATAAGAATCAGAAATAAAAGGGAAGTAGTCACATTTAATCAGTGTTTCGAGCTGAAAAAATTCTTTCTTTGCATTCAAGGGGGAACTGCTCATAAGATCAATTCATTCTTGGAATTGAGTTGTACTGAGACAAATTTAGACCTTTCACTACAAATACAGATGGAGCTGTAAACATAAAAAATTCGGAACATCAGAAGTTCCACAGCAAAAATCTGTGATTACCACAGCTTTCAGGGGAGACATTTTGAGGAGAGAAACAGTGAGTGTCGACGCTGCTCTCCAGTTTAGAGAGTTTATTCTTAAAGTCTTTGATGTGAATTTCATAGAGCTACCAAATAAAAACATAGGGCTGTGGCATTTTTATATCAGCTACTTGTTTCTGGGTATACTACGAGAGGCGTTCAAGAACCTCTTCAGAGCTTTGCTTTAAAAGACTCCTTGTGAATGGAAGACCGTAGCAGGAAGACAGAGAAGCCCAATGTGTATACACAGACCTTTGCCCATGAGCCAAGACTTTATTTCCAAAGAGACACAGGGTCTTCTTTTTGAACAATGCCATGGTTAGCTCAGCATACTGACACAGGGCCTATGCCAGGGCATTTAAGCTTTTGGATGTTATACTATTCATTACTCCAAATGATGCTTGCCAAAGACCAGACTGAACCCATTCAGTACAAAGTTAGCACCAGGCCCAGTCAAAGGAGGTCAAGGAAAACATGAACAAATGTTCTGTATGCAGAATGCAGCTGCTGGCAGTAACTATTAGTATAACGGTTCCTAGCCTTTTCCTCTCATTTGCAAAATGGCCTTCTGAATTAAATGCAGTCACCACTTTGCTATATTTCAACATTAACTAATACACAAGAGGAGAAAATGTTGACAGTCATTTTAAAATAGACTTTGTGTTAATAATTTTCTATACGTGCTTTCCCAGGGTTCTGAGCAGTCCATGAGATGGTGAAAATACTAGACTGGAAGCACCAATTTCTATTCTCCAGCTATGCTAACCTGTGGCTTTCATATTAATGAAGAAAAACAATACCTAACTGCAGAACACTATATGCAGCACCTCAAAGCCAGGAGAATGTGATGGACACATGGACTTTGCACAGATTTCCAAACAGAAATCAGAAAATCAAGCACCGCTGGGGAAATGGCACATCTGCAGAGATCTGTGTGAATGGGCTTACATGTTCCCAGGGAAACTGCATTCTGGGATGCAGCACCCAGGGCAGGACAGACCACAGTGCAAGCTGCTGGGCTCCCCTGAGATGAGCTGAGGCCGTCTGAGCAGCCGGTACTATCTGACTCTGTCTGAAGGAGCAGGGGTTAAACATAGCAGGGGTTTTTTGTTTTGTTATTTTGTTGTTTTGTCTTGTTGTTTGTTTTTTAATTTCTTTTTCTTTGAGAGGTAGCCATTACAAATAAAGGCATTTAAAGAGTGAGGACTGGGGAATATAGAATAAGGAAAGCTGTATGACCGTGTTAAACATGCCAGTACCCAAACAAGCAAACTTGGAAATACACTGTTTTTAAATACTAAAGTTGTTAGTCCCACACCATTTCCAGTTTCAAATTAGGAAAATAAGTTATTACAAGTTTAATTTCATTTGACAAAAATAGCTCTATTTCTCCATTTTTAGAATTGAGGCAAGAAAATCAGGAATGTGGTGAGTAAAGAAACAGCTTTCCAATCAAACAGACTGTAGTCTAATGTTGATTTCACCATTCACTAGGACCTTAGTCAAGATATTAACTCTTTCTGAGCCACAGATTCTGTGTCTATAGAGACAGGACAGTGCCTCCATTGTTGTTTAGATTTGAAGTGTGAACGGTAAAGGGTGGACATATCCCCACCTCACTCCCAAGCGCTCTGGAGACAAGCTCGGATATCGCCACTGCAGGAGTCTTGCTCTGTATACCTAGATGCCCTTTCCCAAGATCATCACTGCACATTCTGCACTAGTGAAATCAGCAGCTTAAAATCATCATGAGAATATATTTCAGGCTGAACAATACTCAGGAAGAAGTTTTGTCTGGGTGTCACTAATATTTAACTTTCTAAAGAACACATAGCAAAAGAAATATGTAAATAATACCTTTTATAAGACATAAAAATCTTATGGCAGGGCTGGAGAGATGGCTCAGTGGTTAAGAGCACTGTCTGCTCTTCCAAAGGTCATGAGCTCAATTCCCGGTGACCATATATGGTGGCTCACAACCATCTATAATGTGAACTGATTCCTTCTTCTGGCAGGTGTAAATGCAGATAGAACACTCATATACAAAGATAGATAGATAGATAGATAGATAGATAGATAGATAGATAGATAGATAGATAGATAGATAGAT
>NW_026596100.1:2500826-2546528 GCF_907164565.1 Psammomys obesus | reverse complement strand
GATAGATAGATAGATAGATAGATAGATAGATAGATAGATAGATAGATCTTTAAAAAAAATCTCATGGCAAAGCAATTTTCTCATGACTTTTTTTTCTTTCAGTGATACTGTTCTGCAGAGTGTAAGGCAGACAAGAGAGTAAACAGAACTCAAAACATTTGCTAATAGAGAGCAGTAAAGTATGTTGTAAACACCGCAAGGAAGCTGATCATGGTGTGGGGGGTATTTGCCTTCAGAGTTACTGAATGCTTGGCAAATGTGTATGGCATGTTGTGAAGGAGAAATACGTCATTTTTTTCTGTCTCTGAAGGCTTAATTTTATGTGAGCTAGTTAATCTGTCCGTGCTCTGCTTAAAACCATCAGCTGTGAATTCACTTGGGTCGAATTTGGAGAGCGATCAGAGCAGGGGCCTGGTTCAGCAGTTTCACAGGAGTGTTCCAAGGGTGACCTGGATTTAGCAGTTCCCCTTCTGACACCTCCTACCACTTCCTGAAGCTTACAGTTTGGAGCTTCAACCTCTTCAGTTTTCAGTGGCAAAGAACTTCAAAATTCTAATACCCTTCACGTGAAATACAGAAAGCCAAGGCATGGCCTCTGTTTAAAAAAATGGATTGCTACTGTTCTTGTTCAAATGACATTTAAAAAAAAAAATAAGTACTCTGTGAGTCCATATCTTCAACATGAATCTTTGTTATAAAACAGTATTGCTATGACTTAAGAAGAATAACTGAATCCCAAAGTAAACAAATCTGGAGAGAAGAAAGTTCTGGCTCTGATGTCATGCCCTGTATTTCCTCATGCAGCAAAATGTTTCAGCTATTTCAGGACAAAGAAGATACTTTCTTTTTCACTCCCCACAAAGCTTCTCTTTGGTTTTTTTTTTTTTTTTGTTTTTTTGTTTTTTTTTTAGTGGAAAAGGTGTTTTGGAAGCTAGCATGGCTTTTATTATAGTTACGAGGATATTACAGTCCTCAGTAGTTTTTGCATTGACTATATTTGTATTTTACTTCTCAAAAAGTTCCCATTCATTCAATCCTAATTTTGGTCTCTGACCAAGTCACTTTTATGGTTTCTTTTTCTGTTGATTTTCTCTTTTTATTTCCCTTCTCTGATAGTCTTCTCCTCCATCTCACAAACTATACTGTGTAAACCACTATGCTTACGACAGGCCTTCTCACATTTCCTTCAATTAGATCCACTCCCTCCACTCTAAATACTCACATGTAATTGTATTGCTCAATGTCACTTTCATTGGAAAGATGACCTGCATTAAAATAAAGAAATTAATCAATCTTCTAAGACTTCTGTATTTGTAGAACATCAATCTGAGCTACAGGCTCAAAACGTCCAATTAAATGTGCAATGGTTACTGAGTGTTCCCTATACAAACCAGCCTCTGTGCATCTCTGATAGCAAGGAAAAGCCGAAGAGCTTAAGATACGGTCTCTGCTTTCCAAGAAGCTTATTTTCATCAGAAGGCTAACCCACACGAAAAGTTAAAGGGGAACAAAACAGCAGATGAGAGGAGTAGCATTCAGAGAGTTCAATATATGGGGATATGAAGTCCTGCAGTAAACTACATGCACAGCACGCATTGCCTGGGCCTGTTTGGGTGAACGATGGACTTGACCACACACTTACACAGAAGCACAAGGATGCTTAGAGGACCTTTGTGGAATGGAAAGAGCTGTCCAGATTTCTTTTAGCTCATTTTGTTATTGTTTTGGAAAAAAAAAATGTTCTTTATCTATAAAGAAAAGTAACTAAAAAGGATTCTTATGAACGGAGAACAAGACCTTGTTTCACAGAGCAGACTGGAATGGACCTTCAACACTAGATAGAGAGTAACAGGACAGGACGGTGGCTCAGAAAGAGCACAACAGGCGGAAAGAGTGTTGCTGGTGCCACCGAAAGACTGTAATCATGCCAGCTTGGCTCTGAAAGATGAATCAGAATGGCGCAAAGCTGCAGCAGGGAAGTCTCGCTGTGTGAACTGGCAGAGGCTCTGATGCTGTGCCATGACTATGACATTAGACCTCACATATGTTCCCAGGCTTGCCTCCCGGTACAAAGACGGCACAGGAGCAAACACTGCCTTCCTTGGACACACACCCAAGTTCTAAGTATAAACAGGAGAACTGTGGGGAAATGCTTCTAAGCGCTAGAAAATAAAGAGCTATGTCCAACCCAAGTATCTTTAGATCTCTCTCTTTTACAGCTCACTCTAGATGAAGCACAAAATTCCTTTAGAAAGGGATAGGGCAAAACATGAGTTCAGTTTTCACTCTTGTCTGCTGACACAAGTACTTCTGATGTTAAATGACAGTCACAAAGAAAGAGGGCCACTTAAAACTATTCTATTTTAAGCAGCCATCAAATCAAAATTAATGTCTCTATTTACTCTAAAAATGTGCACGAGTTAGAGCAAAAATGTCAGAGGTAGAAAGGGAAAACAATATCCTAGTAGATTTTTCACATAATTGACTGGGTCATCACCAGAAGTGAGGGGTCAATGATGCTATTTTAAATTACAGGAAACTGAGGTTCCTAAAAGTGCAGGTATGTATTTACTCAAGATCGCTCAAGCAGAAGGGAGTCAGCCAGAACCCGAAGCCAATTCGAGATTCAGGTTCTTTGCTCTTGTGCCTCAACTAACAACCCTACCACAATATACACCAGAGCAAAACCGAGGGTAGAATACACTTGACCTAGGCTCAGCCTCAGCTTTGCCAGGCATGAAGATTAGCAGAGAACAAGAAGAAATGCTGGACTGCTGTATGAATTTGGTATTTTCCCTGGCTGCACTGAAACCCATCCTGCCCCTCTGGTTTCTTCTTTAGATTTTTTTTTTTTTTTAAATCTGGAAACTGAACCAAAACCGGGTTCCTAGCAAGTTTTCTACCACTGAGCTAAATCCCCAACCGCCTGTGTCTTGCAATGCTGAGGTCATCCCCACTGAGAGAACAATAGGCACCAAAGATAATTTACAACTAAATGGAATTATTGTATATAATATATAATATACATTTAATTATTTATATAATATATTATATACAATTATATATCATATAATATATAATAATTATATAACATATAATATATAATACATATATATGTATATAATATGTATATAATCTATACAATTTATTCACTTTCTATTCCAATTGTAGCCCCTCCCTCATCTCCTCCCAGTCCCACCCTCCCTCCCTCTTCCACCCCTATTCCCTCGCCTAGTCCATTGAAAGGAAAGGGGAGTCCTTCTCCCCTTCCATCTGACCCTAGCCTATCAAGTCTCATCAGGACTGCCTGGATCATCTTCTTTTGTGGTCTGGCACAGGTGCCCGTCAGGGGGAAGTGATCAAAAAGGGGGCAACTGAATTCTTGTCACATATGGACACCTGATTTTTGACAAAGAAGCCAAAACCATACAATAGAAAAAAGCATCTTCAACAAATGGTGCTGGTCTAACTGAATGTCTATATGTAGAAAATGCAAATAGATCCATATTTATCACGAAACTAAAGTCCAAGTGGATCAAAGACCTCAACATACAACCAGGCACACTAAATCTGTTAGAAGAAAAAGTGGGGAAGAGCCTTGACCTCATCGGCACAGGAGACAATTTCCTAAATAGAACACCAACAACTCATGTTCTATGATCAACAATCAACAAATGGGACCTCATGAAACTGAAAAGCTTCTGTAAAGCAAAGAACACTGTCAACAGAATAAAATGACAGCCTACAGACTAGGAAAAGATCTTCACTAACCCTATATCAGACAGACAGCTAATATCCAGAATATATAAAGAACTCAAGAAATTAAACACAAACAAACCAAATAATCCAAATTTTTAAATGGAGTACAGAGCTAAGCAGAGAATTCTCAACAGAGGAATATCGAATGGCCAAAAAGCACTTAAAAAAATACTCGATGTACTTAGTCACTGAGGAAATGCAAATCAAAATGACCCTGAGATTTCACCTTACACCCATCAGAATGGCTAAGATCAAAACTCAAGTGACAACACATGCTAGAGAAGATGTGGAAAAAGGGGAACCCTCCTCCATTGCTGATGGGAGTACAAACTTGTACAACCATTTTGGAAATCAATCTGGTGCTTTCTCAGAAAACTGGGAATAACACTACCTCAAGACCCAGCTATCCCACTCTCTGGCATACACCCGAAAGATGCTCTACCATACAACAAGGACATTTGTTCAGCTGTGTTCATAGAAGCCTATTTGTAATAGTCAGAATCTGGAATTATTCTTAATTCTCAGTTATCAGGTCTTTTCTATTGCGCCTCTGGTTTAAGAGTCCTCCTTTAAGTGGTCCTTTCTTTCACTCGCACATAACTATCAATCACTCAGCACTATCCTATTTGGTAAAGGCTATATGGAGTGGGGAAAAAAAGATTTTTAAAAGAACTGATCTAGAATTTTGAATGCATATCTTCAAAACAAAAAATGTGAAATTTCATATTCAGAATTCTGCTATATAGAATACTGCCCTCCCTCCCCATCCTTTGAATATAAGGAAACAGAAAAAAAAAAAAAAAAAAAAAAAAGCAATGAGCCAGAAGAATTTTATCTTCTCTGGTTCTGAAACAAAATAAGCTTGAGAAACTACTCAGCACCTGAAACCTGCGGCTTCCTGCCACACTGAGAAGCACCTCGGGGAGGGACGTGTTTGACAGCAGCCGCCGCCTCTGGCTCCTCTAGTTCCCGCACTGACTGTGCAGTAAGGGCCACTGGCTACATGCTCAAAACCCATCTTCAGTCTAACCAACAGCTATAATCTTTGTTCCCACCATGAACACTGGCATTACCACTGCCTCTCATACTACTTTAACACTCCCTGATTTCTCTGCTCCCATCCCTCCCCTAATGCTAGCTGCTCAATGTATATCGTTTATGATATATGGTGAGAATATATCCTTAATGATAATCCTAAATAATTCTCATGAGATATAGAGCAAATTGTGCCATGTTCCCATTCAAATCCTTCCAATAACTTCCCATCATAGCTAAAATGAGGTTCATACACTTTTATATGACCTATGGAGTCCTAAATAACCTGGTTCTCAGGCAGGACCAAAACCTAATTTGCTCCCTGCTTCCTCAGCAACTCTGCTCTGACTGCACATCTCCCTCTGTATTTCTCACCAGTGTGTTCCTGCTCCAAGGATGTAGTCAGCGCTTGCTGTTTGCTCACTTACTTACATGGTTGATCCTTGCCTTTACTCCCCGTCATCTCCTCCATGAAGGGCAGCCTCACCATCCTCTAAAGATTACAAACTACAGTCTTTAGCTACACACCTTATCACTTATAGCCACTCAGCCTGATAAGCTTTACTGCTACCTGTCATATATGTAACGATCTAACTTGCTCACTTACATCCACCTACTGGTCAGCAACAAAGAGGCAGGGCCTCTTCGCTTACTGGGGTATCTATAGTGCTAAGGGTAGAAAGGTCACAAAGTATTTGCTGAAAAATGAAAGTTCTCTGAAAACTTACTTTATAGTACTTCATTTAGTCATTCACATAGCCTCTGAGTTGAGTATCTAAAATGTCTAAAGGGCGACACATGAATTGAAGAATGAGTGCTGCCATTATATTTTCAGATAAGAAAAGATCTATATATTTAAATAAAGATATGAATAAAGGTTAGTAAAAGCTTAAAATAATACTGAGGTTTTACTACTGTAACAGAAAAACCTCATAAATATTTTCCTTCCCCCCCCCAATACTAAGTATAGCTCTCCTTAGAAATCCTGGGTCTGTGTCATGAAGCGAGGCAAGTAAGTTATAGGAAGTATCATTACTCTGTCTGGTTCTCCTACAATCCTTATGACATGTTCCAAAAAGTAAAAGAGAAAAATGAGAGGTAAAAGCAGTGCTTCAAACAGAGGGTAAAGAACACTGGAGGAACTGATGGGCGTCAGAACACTCTAGGGGACTGATGGGCGTCAGAACGTATTTCCTCAAATATGGTGCCTTAATATCTGGGTAATCACCAAGAGCAGAGGGTGTCTCTCGGTTTCCTCACCACCTCTGCACAGAAGCCAGGGAAGAACTGTTCCACTGAGTTGTCCTAACTGTGTGAGAAGAACCCTCCCTATCTTCAGAGAACATGGGAACTCTTGAAGATACAGAGACAAGCTGATAACCAATGACCATATTCCTTTCCACACAACTCCACGACAAACCTCTTCTTTATCAAACCGAGGACAGAAAGAACACACTGTTTTGCATTTTCATTAAGTCTTTATTTTGTACGATGTTATACTAAATAAAATGGAAATTACCTTTTGCTTGTTAACCTATCTTTTGTCACAAGATCCTCAAGCTTTAAATGAAGTAAAATATTGGTATGTATTTCACTTCCAATCTTCTCAGGCTTGCAGTACTAGTCAACAAAAATTCAGTATACACTTAATAAAACAAATTATATAAACACAAGAATAATGTATGACTGAAATGTGTTATTCTGTCATATCTTTCATAATGTCACTACTTTTATAGGAATCACTTTTATTATATACAGTTCATTAGACCTATATGGGGAAGTGTGTTGGGAGTTGAGAAAAGAAGCCATCCACTCTGTTGAAAACATTGAAAGAAAGGATTTCTTCTCTTATAGTAAAGATTTTCATCTAATGGGCTTCCATGTGACAGATTTGATGTCTTTATTTTCTTCTGGCTTACAAATCAATGAAGCAATAAAGCATCACAGGTCCCAGGCATGAAGATAGGACTGTTTCCAACCAGCTCTGACACTGTGGCCCTAGCTAAGGCTGGCTAACTGGCAACCCAAGCAGAGCTTTCCTGCTGCTCTCTCAGCTCATTTTCACTCCCTTGTTTTAAAATTCATATGAGACAAGCCACTTGATTCAAGAACACCCAGGCAGAACCTGAAGCATACTTTTGAATTCATCTCTTATATAGTCCTTTCTTTAAGTTAAGTTTGAAATAAATTTGTTAATAATACATAATATTTGTTTTTAAATACAGAAAATGTATTTTTATTAATAATTAAAGTAGGCTAAAACAGAGTATTTCCAAATAGACAATGTCTGAAATAGACATTGATGGAAATGATCATAGCTCATTAGAGCTGTTATTAACACAAAGAAACCTATGAATTAATGCATAAATTTATAACCAATTGGTGAGGTCAATTAGATTTTAATTAAGGGGTTCTTTATTGATTTTGCAAACAGGTAACTGCTTAAAAGTAGTTTCCTGTTTAGCATGTTCACTTCCACATAGGATAGGAAGGCATAGAGTTAAATAATTTCACTTTACAAAATCTGAATAATGTAGGTTTTTTCCAAAGTGTTGCTCATTTTCTTGTTAAAGGATTTGCCACTGTTGATGAGAATCATCACCTATCAATTCTGTATCGGTTTTCTATCCTTTCATACTATTTTATCCTACTAAAAGTAGCAGGTTTGTGCCTAAAATATTTGATTGTACCACTGCTGACTATACTTAATCATTCAAAGAAAAAAAAAAAAAAACCTTCAGCCTAGTTAAGATGAGCTTTTACGTTTCCTTTTATCAACAAGTTGTTAGCAGAATGTGCCAGGAGCTATTGGACTCAAGAGTCCAAACCTTTCCTCTCCCTGAGCACAGTGAAGACTCTACTATCCGCTGTGTGAGTGAGTTTCTCACTAGACAATGGCAACAAGAAATCTTCAACAAGTGCTGTCCTGACCCCTTTTCCTTTGCTTCAGATCCAGCTGAGCAGCAAAAACTGCTTGAAATTCAGCAATCACATTTCTCACTGTTCCAGAATGACCTATTTCGCAGTAGAATGAACCAGTGAATTCATACATATAAATAACTATCTGCAGATACTGTGTTTCAAAATATGAACAGGAATAAGCCAAAAATAAAAAAAAAAAAAAAAGAAAAAGACAGACAGAAAGAAGAAAAAAGAAAATGAGCCTGAGAGGTTAGGGAATAATTTTTAAGGTTTGATTAAATCAGCACTTTTCAACTTTTTGAGATGGTAATGAGGAAAATAAACAGGATTGTGTAACAGAGATATCAATACTACAGGTAAGGTACTTTGGAATTTTTTGTAAACATACACATGACAGTACATGCAAATATAAGATATATCAGAGCATTCTTAATGTGTATATATTTAAACTACCTTTTATTGGTAACTAAATAAAAATGTGTTTTTAGCATTTCTGAACCGAATATACCTACTAATTACTGGATGGATACTTTATCCATAATACTTGTTAAGTGATTCTGAGTACAAAATAATTATAAGTCAAATTTTGCAAACAACAACTTTTCTAAAACTTTCTGATCCCTCAAAAGTGGTTTTCATGTTTTACAATCTCCCAGTAATATCAAAATGTTCTCACTAGGCTCTGAGATCATTCTCCATTCATCACCATTTCCAATGACTAACAAAGCATAATCACATAATAAACTCTCAAGCAGTATTTGTCAAGCAGTGCATAACTTAAACATGGCCCTCATGTGTACAGACAGTTGAGCAATGTTTGCAGACCCACTGTGTGGCTCACATTAACACTGTGGCGTAAGCCCCTTGTCAGACAGTAAACAAAAGGAGATGCAGACAGGGATCTCAAGCGCCAACAGATGAAGAGTACCCATCACAGAAGTTAGACAGTCGCTGACTGGGAGGGTTTCCAGGTACTGCAAATGGAGAGAGGTATCAGAGCCCGGCAATCTTAGCTGAGAAGATAAGAATATTTGCTACAGATACGGCAGCTTTTAAATGCCTGTTTACACTCTGTGGATGTAATGAATTCAACCATTGCACAGAATTGAAAAAACAATCCTTTAGGGATAATTATAGTTTCTTAAGTTTTGAGTGCAATGTACCGAGGATGACAGTAAAAATGAATGGAGGTAATAACGGAAGTCCAGTAAAGTGAGCGAGAAATAGAAATGGGGAAGAGACGATAGCTCCAAAGTGAAATGTCATCCTCAGAGGCAGCACAGCTTCTGAGGAGTCCTCCCACAGGCGCTAAGTCAGCCTTTAGAAGCTGAGCTGCCTCTCTGAGCAAAGCTCCCAGAGACTGAAATGCTCTTACTTTAAAGGGTTTAACACTTTGTTTCTTTAAACCTGGAACATATTTACCCAAGTCATTACACTCAATATTGCCCCACCCTGAATCAGCCCTGTATGAAACAGCAGTACGTCCAGTCCAAAAACGAGGCCGCATGAAGCTGCTCTGAGAAAACTGATTTTCCAAAAGAAAAAATACAACCAAATTGGAAAATAAATATATAAAATAATAAATTTTAGTTTGAGATTTTTCAAATAAAAGACACTTATAATTTCTATTTATATATTTATTCATTTTTATATTCATCATTTTATATTTTTATATTTATTATTCATTTTATATTTATTATTTTTCGAGATAGGGTTTCTCTGTGTAACCACCCTCCTTTTTCTGGAACTCACTCTGTAGACCACAGAGGCCTCGAATTCAGAGATCTGCCTGTCTCTGCCTCCTGAGTGCTGAGATTAAAGGCAAGTAACACCATAGCACAGTTATAAATCCTAACATCAGCAGCCACTTCAGTAAAATAAGGATCTGTATGTCTCTTCAGTAATAGAGACAGACTTGTGGCAAAGGGTATGTACGTTAAACAGCAACCTTCTGCATGAAAGTCGCAAGCTCGCCTTGGATGCTGTCTCTGTAACACACACAGAAGAAAGCACCTCCGAAGCATCTCCACTTTGTGAGAAGAAAACGTACCTGTTTTGCATACTGCGACTCCCAAGCTTCCCAGTCACTTACAGATTTACTGTGAGTAGCAGGGAGATGTTTTCTCTTAAAGTTCTATGTCTAAGTGAGCTCCTTACACTGATTCCTTAAAAGTCATTTTCTCTAGTTTACAAATTATTATAAATTCAGTATGACATCAAGCATAAATCATCATTTATTTTAGTTTAATGTTGTTATGGAAAGACAGTTAGGTACACATCACTAGTGTCCGACTGAAACAAACTAAGCAAGAAAATAATATTATAGCCCATAATGAGAAATAAAGCTGTGTGCTCACTGGCCTCATGCCGCTTGATGGCGTTGGGGGTGAAGTGACTATTATATTCTTTTCTGTGGATATTTGTTTTTCAAATTGTGTATATCAGAAATATATCCAAAGGTTGAAATTCTGCCCGAGACTGGGTGGAGCATGCAAAGGCTGGGCACACTGCAAATGTTTCAGGCTTGCTTAGCTTTCACTTGTCTGAAAAGGAAAGTAGAGGTAGGTGACAGAATGCTAATCATACCACGGCCCCCACTCACCACATTTAAATTCCCACAGTAAACACATTTATCATTGACTTTGATACTACATCATTTTTTAATATTGCTCTCAAGCTGGTGGATAGAATTTCATGTCCTAAGCCCAGAGAACCACAGTAAATGACAAACATGTTGCAGATTTCTTTTCTTATCTGGAATATTAAAGGAGTGCCTCTAATCTTATACAGAAATACAGAAGGAGGAGGAGGAGGAAAAAATGTGGCCATTTTAACCCAGAATGCACTTGTTTAGGAGAAACTAGATGATAGTCTCTGAGTAATTTCCAAAATGATTGCACCAATCACTTGATAATTGGCAAAGTAAAGATGTCTGTGAAAGAGCAGGAGTGACAGTCAGAACATGTATGAAGCTATCTATAAGTAGCCAGGTGCGGTGACCTGATAGGACTGAGAGTGCTCCACGGGCGGAGACAAAATGGCTGCCTCTTCCTTACACCAACAGTAAAACATGGAAGTCTGTACAACAGGGGAGAAAAACGTAGGAGATACATGCGTGCTACTCACTGAATTTCTAACATAAATTGTTTTCAAAATGTGATAGTTGTATATGTTGAGGTACACTTATACTAAGTTTAATTTTTTTATTTAATTACATATACCAGCGCTTATACATCAGCACTAGACTCACTGTTTCTATGTACAGCTCACAGGATTTATTATATACATGTCAGGTGAACTAGTATGAATGGTTAAGAACAGAGCCATCCAGAGGTAGCTCTGATGAAGTTGTTACAAAAAACCTGGTGTGAAGACAGAATTTTTTCACATCTTTCTACTTTTAAGGAAACAAGAAAAGAGTAAGATCTCTGGTTTTACCTTTTTAGCATTGATTACATGTTGAAAACTTATTTCTATGAGTAGTTCTACAAAATGATGCAGATTTATAGATGACATCAGTAGAAACTCAAATGAGTAAGATGAAAAGAAAACATTTGAAGTTATCAGAGACACAAGAAAAGCCTCCAACATATCTTCTCATGGTCCTGTTGCATTTGGATGGATATAGTATTTGCCTAGCTTAAAAGCTACAGCAGCCACCGTAGAGAACAAAATCAGTATTCCAGACTCACACCCAAATTAAACAGCACAGCAAACCACCACCTACTAGGACTCTATTTGTTTATATTTAAGTTAAATAAACATTGGATTGAATTTTGTCGAAGAAAGCATGGTTTAAGAAACAAGGATAGAAAGACAGAAATCAAATTAAAAATAAAGATGACAGTACATGAAACTGACCTAGAAGAAATGTGTGTCACAAAAAAATGGAAGGGAGGGAGGAAAAGGAAAGAAAAAGCCAACAAGAGCAATAATAAAGAAAGGTCTTTCTATCTCCCCCTTCTTTCATAAAATTCCATGCACTTTGCCCAAAGTTTGGCTATGAGTCTCAGCCTCTAATTCAATACCTCAATTAGTAGAGTCTTTCAGAGGCCCTCTGTGGTAGGCTCTTGTCCTGTTCCCTGTCTTCTCCTGCTTCCGATGTCTATCGCATTTGCCTTTCTGAGTGAGAATTGATCATCTTAGCCAGGGTCCTCCTTCTTGCTTAGCTTCTTTAGGAGTATAGATTTTAGTATGTTTATCCTATAATATATGTCTAATATCCACTTATAAGTGAGTATATACCATGTGTGTCTCTCTGCTTCTGGGATACCTCACTCAGGCTGATCTTTTCTAGTTCCCACCATTTGCCTGCAAATTTCATGATTTCCTTGTTTTTAATTGCTAAGGAGTATTCCATTGTGTAAATGTCCCACAATTTTTGTATCCATTCCTCCATTGAGAGACATCTAGGTTGTTTTCAGATTCTGGCTATTATGAATACAGCTGCTATGAACATGGTTGAGCAAATGTTCTTGTTGTATATTTGTGCATATTTCAGATACATGCATAGGAGTGGTATAGCTGCATCTTGAGTGGTATAGCTGCATCTTGAGATAGCACTATCCCTAACTGTCTGAGAAAGCAACGGATTCCCAAAGTGGTGTACAAATTTACACTAAGGAGACCAACAGAGCCAAAAAACCTGAGTCCTGGGTTGATACCCCAACCTAGGACATTGCATCAGGAGGACATAAAACCATGGCTCAGATGTAGCCCATAGACTCAGTCTCCAAGTGGGGTCCTTAGTAAGGGAAGCAAGGGCTTTCTCTGGCATAAACTCGGTGGCAGGCTCTCTGATCACCTCTCCCTGAGTGGTGCAGCCTTGCCAGGCCACAGAGGAAGACAATGCAACCAGTCCTAATGAGACCTGATAGGCCAGGGTCAGATAGAAGGGGATGAGGTCCTCCCCTATCAGTGGACTAGGGGAGTGGCATAGGGGAGAAGACAAAGGAAGGGTAGGATTGGAAGGAGACGAAGGAGGGGGCCAAGCCAGGATACAAATTGAATAAATTATAATAAAAAAATAAAGAAAAGATAGCATGAAGATCATCACAAGGATCACTGTGCCTGCTTAGCACAATCAGTGCAGAAGAGTGGCCAGGAGAAAGACAGACAAGCAACACACAAACTGAGAGGAGAATCATAATGGGTAGAGAGCTCAAAGGGATTAGTGAAAAAGCCAAAAACTGGACAACTGAACACAGCTTCAAAAGGCTGAGACAACTAGTAATGAATTGAGGGATGCAGGATCCAGTTGTGACAATGGAAAAATACCATTTGCCAGGAAGCTCTTGAGGCAGAGGCACTGTGGGATGCACCAAGCCACTGAATGTTGAGTTTAGGTGTCAACATGGCTCACCTGACAACTCCTAGGTCCTGTCAGGAAAGCAACCGTGCAACCTCAAAGACAGAAGGAAAACACACAAAACCAAGATGTGGATCAAAATAATTCTTTGCATACTTTTGAGAAAGCTAGACACGTTTTGTTTGATATGCATGATATTTGAACATTTCAGAGGAATCTGACACATTAGAAAATCTGATACTTTAGTTTTTATTTAAGTAACAGGCTGAGTAATACTAATCTTGACATTTTAATTTGAAATATTTATGGGCAGTTTTTTTTGGCTAAAATGATATGCAGTGTTTGGTAACGCCTGAGTAAAGCAAAGACTGAGGTTTTGTGAAGTCCGCAGTAGTACTTCGGTGGTTGGAAATATTTCTATTAGATGTGTAAGACTGTTTTGTGAGGGGTTAGAAGTGTTTTAAAAAAGTAAACATACTGATCAAGTTTATTTGAAATATAAGTGAATTTTAATCAACATGAAAACTGTATGAAATGCTTAGGGGAATTTATTCAGTCTGTCAACTGTATAAGCTAATTTGATCACTCCAAATACAAATATTTACAAATAATACAAGCTTTGTAAATTCAGTTTAAAATCTTATAAATATCCAACTTCATCATTTAACACTATTCAAAAATATTATTAATGATGATACTGGAACTATGTTATTTATCTCACGTAACAAAGGCTCTTAAAGATTAAAAGTCCAAATGATTCTGTGAAAACAAAAATTTCTCTAATCAAGAGATGAACATAATTCAAGTGATAAGAACTCCTGAAAGACAATCATCTAGTAAATCTGAGTATCAATGTTTACCATGAGAAAATAAGAATATGACATAATGTATGGAATCTGGAAGAAAAAAAATTTTTAAATTTTTAGCTAGCTAATATGATCTACCTTAGAAATTCCCATATGCATTGCTAAAGGTTTATAAGAGGCCCTATAACTCAACAAAAGAAGAAGAGGAGGAGGAGGAGGAGGAGGAGGAGGAGGAGGAGGAGGAAGAGAAGGAGGAAGTTTTCAGCCAGGTGTGGTGGCATGTGCCTTTAATCCCAGCATTCAGAGAGGCAGAGGCAGATCATTGTTAGTTTGAGAACAGCCTGGTCTAAAAAAGCAAGTCCAGGACAGCCAAGGGTACACAGAGAAACTCTGTCTTAAAAAACAAAACAAACAAAAAATAGTTTCATTTGTGAGTATTCAGTAATTAACTTAATTCAATGTTCATTAGCATCTTACAGAATGGAAGATGTTACAGAGAACAGCTTGGAAACTGCTATATCAGACAGATGAGCTGAAATCCTTTGCAGGATACTAGGCAACATAACTAATGGAAACTGTTACAGGTGACAGAAATTTGCATTTCTTGGTACCACTCAATACTTGACAGACAGGCTACCCTAAGAAGACGGGACATTCTGCATCTTTCTCAGAATCATACCATAGCATTTCCTCTTAAAACTCCAGGCATACACATGCCCAAATCCTGGATCTTCCAAATATTTATCTCCAATTCCAATTTCTGTCAGTGAGTATCACTGTCTTGCCCATCTACATGAACTTCAAATTGAACATGTCCAAATTCTTTTCCATCTAAAAAATACTAATCTCCAACTTTCTACGAAGTTCCATTTCCTCAGGTGCTTAAGCTGAAAACTAGATCAAGTTCTAGAATCTCACACACCCAAGTCTCACATCACCAAAACTAAAAGCATCAGTAACCACCTTGAGTTAATGCCATTCTTTTAATTCTCATGTTTAACATCGACATTCATGATACCAATACTTTCTCTGTAACACTACAACCACCTCTGTCGGGGGGGGGGGGGGCAAGTTCCCATCTCTCCTTCAAGCCTTCGTAGGTGGTGAATTTTTTTAATAGACTCTATTAGAACCAGAGGTTTCACTTTATAATTTATTTACATCCTAGCTGATTCCCTCCCTCTGGTTTCTACTTCTATCTCTAGAAATCTCTCCAACTCCAAGCTCCATTTTTTTAGTTAATATGCAGATTTTATTTTTCTTTAATAAACAGTAAGCTTCAGTGTAGAGTACATACCATTTTATTTTATTTTATTCCTTAAATTAATATTTAAGAATTTATTCACTTTGCATCCCAGTCATAGCTCCCTCCTGGCGATATTCGGGTCCCACCCTCCCTTCCTCTTCTCCCACCTTTCCCCTCCCCTAGTCCTACCAACTGACCCCTGCCTAGCAAGTCTCATTAGGACTGCCTGCATCCTCTTCCTCTGTTCACACACCAGGGGAAGTGATCAAGGAGCAGGCAACAGAGTCCTTGCTAGAGATAGCCCCTGCTCCCCTTACTAGGAACCCACATGAAGACTAAGCTGCCAATGAGCTACATCTAAGCACATGCATAGTCCTTGGTTGTTGTATCAGTTTCTGCCGACCCCGTGGGCCCAGATTTGTTGGTCTTCTTGCAGATCTCCTGCCCCCTCCGGTTCCTTCTATCCCCCTACTCTTCAATAAGACTCCTGCATTCTGCCCAAAGTTTGGCTGTTAGTCTCAGTATCTGCCACAATCCCCTGGTGGGTGGAGTCTTTTTTTAACAATTTATTTTTATTTTTATTATTAGTTACATTTTATTAACTCTGTATCCCATCTGTATCCTGCTCCCTCACTCCCTCCCAAGCCCACCCTCTCTCCCTCATCTCCTTCCTGCCCCTTTCCAAATCCACAGATTTGGGAGGACCTCCTCCCCTTTCATCTGACCCTGTTTTATCAGGTATCTTCAGGTCTAGCTGCAAAGTCCTCCTCTGTGGCCTAGGAGGACTGCTCCTCTCTTGGGGGTTGGAGAGGTCAAAGAGCCTGCCATTGAGTTCCTGTCAGAAATAGTCCCTGTTCCCCTTACTAGGGAAAAACCAATTGGTTACTGAGCTACCATGGGCTACATCCAAGCAGAGGTTCTAGGTTATATCCATACAAGGTCCTTGGAGGAGTATCAGTCTCAGAAAAGACCCCTGTGCCCAGATATATTTGGTCCTTGTGGAGCTCCTATCCTCTCCACTTCATACTAACTCCCCCTTCTTTCATATGATTCCCTGCACTCTGCCCAAGGTTTGGTTATGAGTTTTAGTATCTGCTTTGATACACTGCCAGGTAGAGTCTCTCAGAGGCCCTCTGTGGTAGGCTCCTGTCCTGTTACTTGTTTTCTCCTACGTCCAATGCACCTCCCATTTGTCTTTCTAAGTGATGATTGATCATCTCACCCTGGGTCCTCTTTCTTGTTTATCTTCTATAGGTGTATAGATTTCATGATGTTTATCATATCTTATAAGTCTATATAAGTGAGTATAAACCATGTGTGTCTTCCTCCTTCTGGGATACCTCACCCAGAATGATCTTTTCTAGATCCCACCATTTGCCTGCATGATTTCATGATTTCATGAAATCATGATTTCATGATTTTCTTGTTTTTAATTGCTGAGTAGTATTCCACCATTGTGTAAATGTACCACAATTTCTGTATCCATTCCTCCGTTGATGGACATCTGGGTTGTTTCCAGGTTCTGGCTATTACAAATAAAGCTGCTACAAACGTGGTTGAGCAAATATCCTTGGTGAGTACTTGAGCAAATTTTGGGTATATGCCTAGGAATGGTATAGCTGGGTCTTGAGGAAGTACTATTCTAAATTGTCTGAGAAAGCGCCAAATTGATTTCCAATGTGGTTGTACCAGTTTACATTCCCACCAGCAATGGAGGAGGGTCCCCTTTCTCCACAACCTCTCTGTTGTCATTTGAGTTTTTTATTTAAGCCATTTTGATGGGTGTAAGGTGAAATCTCAGGGTTGTTTTGATTTGCATCTCTCTGATGGCTAAAGATGTTGAGCATCTCTTTAACTGTTTCTCTGCCATTCTATATTCCTCTACAGAGATTTCTCTGTTTAGCTCCATACCCCATTTTTTAATTGGATTACTTGATTTACTGCTTTTTAACTTCTTTAGTTCTTTATATATTTTGGATATCAGCTATCTGTCAGATATAGGGTTGGTGATGATCCTTTCCCAGTCTGTAGGCTGTTGTTTTTTTTTTTTGTTTTGTTTTTTTTTTTGTTTTTTTTTTTCCTGAAGATCCTGTCTTTTGCTTTACAGAAGCTTTTCAGTTTCATGAGGTCTCATTTATTGATTGTTGATCTTAGAGCCTGTGCTATTGGTGTTCTGTTCAGGAAGTTGTCTCCTGTGCCAATGAGTTCTAGGCTCTTCCCCAATTTTTCTTCTAACCCATTTAGAGTATCTGGTTTTATGTTGAGGTCTTTGATCCACTTGGACTTTAGTTTTGTGCAGAATGATAAATATGGATGTATTTTCATTTTTCTACATGTGGACATCCAGTTGGACCAACACCATTTGTTGAAGATGCTATCTTTTTTCCATTGAATAGTTTTTGGCTTCTTTGTCAAAATTGAGTATTCATAGATATCTGGGTTTATTTCTGGGTTTTCTATTTGGTTCCATTGATCCTCCTTTCTGTTTCTATGCCAATACCATGCAGTTTCTATTACTATTGCTCTGTAGTACAGCTTGAGATTGGGGATGGAGATACCTCCAGATGATCTGTTGTTGTACAGGACTGTTTTAGAGATTCTGGGTTTTTTGTTTCTCCATATGAAGCTGAGACTCTTTCTTTCAAGGTCTGTAAAGAATTGAGTTGGTATTTTGATGGGAATTGTGTTGAATCTGTAGATTGCTTTTGGCACAATGGCCATTTTCACAATGTTAATCCTACCAATCCATGAGCACGGGAGATCTTTCCAACTTCTGATATCTTCTTCAATTTCTTTCTTCAGAGACTTAAAGTTTTTTTCAAACAGGTCTTTCACTTGCTTGGTTAGAGTCACCCCAAGGTACTTTATGTTATTAGTGGCTATTGTAAAGGGTGTTGTTTCCCTGATTTCTTTCTCGGTCCTTTTGTCTTTGGTATACAGGAGGGCTTTTGATTTTTTTTTTTTTTTTTTGAGTCCTGCCAGGCCACAGAGCAGCCAGTCCTAAAGATACCTGATAAAACAGGGTCAGATGAAAGGGGAGGAGGTCCTCCCCAATCAGTGGACTTGGAAAGGGGCAGGGAGGAGGTGAGAGAGGGAGGGAGGGATTCGGAGGGAATGAGGGAGCAGGATACAGCTGGGATACAGAGTTAATAAAATGTAACTAATAATTTAAAAAATGTAGCTGAGATGAACCAATGACTCTAAAAATATTTTAAGCATTGTTTGCATTTTGACTGCTTCTTTGTCTTATTTCTCTAATAGTGCATATCCTCAAGTCTTTTTTCACCTGAGGGTTTTGTTTTTTCCTCCTGCCTCCTCCTCTTACCTCTTCTTAAAGGTAAATTCTAGATGAATCCATTTAATCTTTTCTACTTGTTTCTACAATTAAAGCAGAAAATTCAGCCACGTTTTAAAAGTCTTAATTAGAGGATGTTTCTTTTCTCTCGGTCACAAGTCCACAAGCCTGAAGCCTGGGAAGTGAAGGACATGGGTGGATCCTATGGAGAAAACTGACTACAGTCAACACATATGTATACCCACTAAGCACTCAGTGGAAGCCAGCCCAGCTGAGAAGACAGTAGTTTTGCCTGCCTGGAAGAAATCAGTACAGTACACTATGCTGCCATTGTGGTCGAGTACTCCACAACTGGGCTAGTCTGCTTCCTTCTTACCCTCTGTGACTCATCCTTTGTATTTATGGAAATCTTATGACTGTATCATCTATTTGTTTCCTTCCACTTGTTTCTCAATTCCTCTATGTCTCCAGATTTTTCTTGCTTTAGGAGCAAGCCACTGTTTCCTGTTTTACTTCTGCATTGCATATGTATTTGGCATATATTATGAATTCAAAGAACACATGTGCGTGTGCTCAGAAAGAAAATATTCTATGACTGTGATTTCTCTGATTTATATATTAATATCTTCAACAACTCACCGACTTAATGGATTTTATGAGGAAAGGCTCTCAGATAAATGCAAAAAAAGACAGAAGTATACATAAATTCAAGAGGATCTGGCATTCTGACCAACCCCATCACTCTTGTCACGTGCCCAGGGCGAGAACTGTACAAGGTCAAATGCGAAGCCCCTGCCTGACCCTGGTGTGGGTAATCATGTCCTGAGGTTGTGCAAGGGGAAGGCCACTAGTCCCAAATCACCAAGCTTATTCTGCTCAGAGCCTGGAATAAATTAAGCACTTTGGGGAATGAAAAGTGCTATTTTCCCCAGGAGGAACCCGGGCTCCATCAACAGGTCACAGTACCTGCCTTGGGCATGTCAGGTGTCCAACCAGCTGTGAAGCTCTTCCTAGCCTTTCTCAGTTGGAAGCAGCATAATAGGGCCCATTGTTAACACCAAGAAAATCAGGAGCCTCCACTTCAGAAAGAGTTTTTCTTCTCACCAAAGACTAAATGAAGAAAGTTCTGGAACAAAGACCTACCAGGATTAATGAACTGCATCATTCATATTTTTGTCAATTAAATAAAAACACCCAATGCCCTAATGAAGAAGAGTTGTCTGTCCAGTAAGCTATTTCTTGCACTGAACACTGTATAGAAAGCTCACTGTAATGAGGCGTAGCCAGCAGTCTATTTACTTTGAAATTAGTTGATCCCCTCAATTATAACAATAAAAGCAACTCCTTACCATTTCATTATGTCTTCAAGTAATTCTAGGTACAAAACTTTAATAAAAACTAACCTGTGACTAGGTTTTCATGGTACTGATATCCAGGAAATAAAGAGAGGTTTGAACAGGCTGCCACTGGCTCCAAGTGTGGCTTGATCAGGTCCTGGCATTAGTCTTGTTTCTAATTGTGCAATGTCATTAGGCCTCTGTATTGTTAGCATATGCTGCCCTGTGATACCAGTGCTGCTTCTACAATTAACATTCATGTACCCTTCATCTCCTTCCAAAAGCGATGGGGTAGATGAGGGCGGCTGATGTGAGAGCGGTCCCTTAAAGCTTCCTGCGGGTGCTCCCTTTCCAGTCCCTTAGCCTTTTGGAACAAAGAGGTTGAGCAACAGTGCTCTGCCAGCCTGGAGGATGGAAGGGAGGCAGAAGCTTGCTCATTTCATAGTGAGCCATACAGCCATGACCTTCACAGCCTTTGAATTGGTGTTTCGTCAAAAATGGCATTACTGTACATTTACTAAGCTGGGTCCACCAACCAGTGTGCTTAGGTTTGATTTTGTAAGGTATAAAGCAACAACCTCCTACTTGCGTGGGTCAGTTTTTAAATAAAGTTTTGATAAAAGAGTGAAAAAAATCCCAAAGGACTGATCCATAGCTTTAAAAGCCTACCTTAAGTCAGGTGCTAAAACATCCCTTCTTATTCAAGGTGGAAGATATAAATAAGATCATGTGCTTAAATTCAACTTTGTAAAATGTACTTCAAATCTGACCACTGCATTTATTAACTAAAGTATTTTGTGGATCAGAATGAACAATATTTTAATTGTGTAACATAGAGGCCACCACTGCGGAGCAAATGTGTGCTTGGGTGTTATTAGCGATTAAGAACAACCGGAAGGCAGCTCAGGCGGAAGAGTGCTTGCCTGGCATTCATAACGCTCTGCATTTAACCTTCAGCACAAGCAAACAATTAAGAACATCAAATCCCTGTAACACCGAGAAAAATAATTCTAAACTAACAATCTCATGCAAAAGTTTCCTCTATATATCCTTAAAGCCTAGGGCAGGACCTGGGACATAAGAGCACTTAGTAAACAGAAGAATATATATATATCAATACCTCAACTTTTATGTTTTTTTTTAAACTGATAACATCAACCATAACAAAAAAATTAAACAGGTGAAAAGATTTGAATTGAGCTCCCCCATCATCACAGTTTCTAAATAAATGC
Source organism: Psammomys obesus (assembly GCF_907164565.1). Classification (NCBI taxonomy): domain Eukaryota; kingdom Metazoa; phylum Chordata; class Mammalia; order Rodentia; family Muridae; genus Psammomys; species Psammomys obesus. The sequence continues at coordinate 2,525,588 of NW_026596100.1, read as the reverse complement.
ATTACATTAGGAGCCGGTTCTAAGGGTTGGGATATAGCTCATTGGTACAGCCCTTTCTTTCATTCACAGTGACCTGGGTTCAATCCCCGATACTACAAAAGAAAATCATAGTAATGTGCTTTGACACAGATTATATGAAATGGTAATTGTGAATACAAATAGTCCACCCCAAACACAAAGATCTGAATGCAACGGAAACTACGAAAGGCTACCTTTCCAACTCATATACAAGGAGTTCACACAGATTTCTAGGAAGAATGTATGTAAGAAAAATGGCTACATGAATTAGTAGATATAAGATGTGTTTACAACTCATAAGTTGTTTTTCTCCACTTCCCTCTCACCCTCCCGTTCCCCTTTGTGGAGACAGTGTCTCCCTGTGAAGAGTATGCTATCCTTGAAGTGTAAACTCCTCTATATGCCTTCTGAGCACTGGGACTACAGAAATGTGCTTCCAAGCCCAGCCTCTCAATTTCTCTCAAGATGCTGAGAAAGGACATTTTATTGCTCTGTAATTTTACATGTACATCTCTCTGAGTAGCTGGAACCCTACCCACTGGAAGAACGGAGTCCAATCACTAAATACTAAGATCATCCTTGAAAGGAAATAAATACTATTTTCTGGATTACAAAATCATACTTTGAAAAAAACATCAGTACTTTAGGATGAAAACAAGAGCATCAATAGCAAGCTCTTAAATCAAGTTCATATGCAGTAAGTATCACACTATATTAAATAGTACACGTCATAAGCTACAGTGTTACATTCTTCATAAACAAAACCTTAGGAATGCATCCACACACACGTTATGTGCAGTATATAAAGGAGACACTATGCTTGCCTCCATTTTTAGATACAGGAAACTCAAGCGTACAAAAATTAAATACCTTGCAAATAACTAATCCACAAAAGAACCAAGACTCAAATTCAGACAGTCTGTCTCCTGATTCCATTTTCCTAATAACCATACTAGATTTCAAGACCTTTGGTTTTTTGCCAAAACTCATGAAATAGGTACATTGCTACCTAATGCAAAGGTAAGTACTTGCAGCAAATTTTGGAAAGTTCACTTATCAATCTCCCTTAAAAGATCCACCTAAAATGTTTTTAGGGATGAGACTACATGAATACAATAATGAAATCTTTACTGAGCAATCCCTAACAGAAAGCCAGTATTTAGAACCTACACCAGTTGCAGGTCAGCACAAAGACACAAGCCTTTACGGTAAGGTACAGAGAAGGTCACTGAGGCAAATGCAAGTAGCATTCATCACGATGCCCACTGCAGAAAGTGTCACAGAAAAAGTCCCCGCCTCTGCTGCTCCTCAGGGCTCTCGCTCTGAGGGCACAGGGTTCCTGACTGCCACCTCCTGCTCCTGGCCTCAGTCTACTCAGAAGCATCTGGTTCGCGACTCCCAGCACACGTGACCTTAACTTGTGGCCAAAGGTCGGGGGAGGAGCATGCGTCACCTTCCAGTCAGACAGGTGCTCTGGGTTCAGTAACTACCTGCACAATGCCCTTCCTCACCTCGCTGCAGCTTTCAATCAAGAAAGGACGTTTTGTGGAGGCTGTGGCTCTTGTATGTATGTGTTTGGGTGAGAATTTTAGTTTTTGGGTTTTTGTTTTGTTTTGTTTTTCTTTTTATAATTGCTATCATACAGTCTCTGGAAAAAAAGCTATTATAAGGCAAAAAAAAAAAAAGTTCTCTAGGAATCACTAACAGGCATCTACATTTCAAGTAGCTTTTCTTCCCTCCCACAGGCAAAGCTACGAGGACTAACACAACCGTCGCTGAGGAAGATGAGGAGGCCACCCTTTAGATCGGCAATGATGTGGCACCCACCCCCAAAGCAAGTTTAAGAACAGAATCCACTAGAGGCAGTACACATGCCCATTTGATGACTTCAATGCAAAAAACTGCTTTCGGCTACTTCCTTTTTTTTCTTTTATTATTATTACACTTTATTCATTTTGTATCCCCCCATAAGCCCCTCCCTCCTCCCCTCCCGACCCCACCCTTCCTCCCCTTTCTTCATGCACGCTCCTCCCCACGTCCACTAATAGGGAAAGTCCTCCTCTCCTTCCTTCTGATCTTAGTCTATCAGATCACATCAGGAATGGCTGCATTGTCTTCTTCTGTGGCCTGGTAAGGCTGCTCCCCCCTCAGGGGGAGGTGATCAAAGAGCAGGCCAATCAGTTTATGTCAGAGGCAGTCCCTCTTCCCATCACTAGGTAACCCACTTGGGCACTGAACTGCCCTGGGCTACATCTGTGCAGGGGTTCTAGGTTATCTCCATGAATAGTCCTTGGTTGGAGTATGAGTCTTTGGGAAGTTCCCTGTGTTCAAATTTTCTTGTTTTGTTGCTCTCCTTGTGGAGTTCCTGTCCTCTCCAGCTCTTACTATTTCCCACTTCTTACATAAAATTCCACTCACTCTGCCCGCCAGTTGGCCATCAGGCTCAGCATCTGTTTTGATAGTCTGCAGGGCAGAGGCTTTCAGATGCCCTCTGTGGCAGGTTCCTAGGTTGTTTCCTGTTTTCTTCTTCTGACTTTCAGAGGCCCTATGTAGCAGGTTCCTAGGTTGTTTCCTGTTTTCTTCTTCTTCTGATGTCCATCCTCTTTGCCTTTCAGGATGGGGATTGAGCGTTTTAGTTAGGGTCCTCTCTTTTGCTTAGTTTGTTTAGATGTACCGATTTTAGTGGGTTTATCCTATGCTGTATGTTTATATGAGTGAGTATATACCATGTGTGCCTTTTTGCTTCTGGGACAACTCACTCAGGATGATCCTTTCCAGGTCCCACCATTTACCGGCTACTTCCTTTTAAAAACCTCAGATTATGCTACTTGGTAAAGAGGAAGAAAAACGAGAGCCTATTTCTTAAAGTTCCTAGTCAAAGTCAGTCTTTGTATGCAAACACGCCGTATGCTTGTCCTTGTGAACCACAGTGCTTTTCCTGGGTCTGGGCGACAGCGCAGGCTTATCAGCTCCAGTCTGAAACCCATTAAAGGATGAGCCAAATGGTCAGAGTCAGCGACTCTCCTCTGTTTGGAGTGAGAATCGCTTCACATTACCGACACTGACATTTTACACCGCCTTAACAATGTAAGACAAAGGACACCTTTGCCTATATTCACTTTTTGTCTTTGTTTTTTAAAGTTCTTCTAACCATTCCTAAAATAAGTGTTACAGTGATCTTAAACACTGGAAGTTCTGAGTCATATGGAGGTTAACTGGCACCTAATAATAAGAAGGGACATCTATACTAATTATTATATGAATCCATATCAAGCCCAGGGTTCTTATAAGATACAAGGTACATCAGAAAAGTAGCAAAGGGGCAGAAAACTTCGGTTTCAATTCCAGATATGCAAATTCCTAGGTCTCTGACCTTGACTTATTATTTAATTCCTCCAAGCTTCAATTCCTTCATATGAAAAATAGGAAGGTAGACTATATAAACTCACCATTCCTCAGCAATTAAAAACTCTACACTTAAGCAATTTTGTCTGAATTTTAAAGGACAGACATAATTACAGGTGTTTAGGCCCTGCAATGACAACAATGGCATACAATAAGTAATACTACTGAAAAACATTTCATTTTGGCTCAAAATGTTACACTTTATTAAGAATGCTACCCAGCTACTAAGCAAATACCTGTACACTGAAAATATTTTTACAGCAAGCATAAACAGTTTGACAGTAATTTGTATCATTCTCACGGGAAAATAACTTCTCCAATCTCATCTTTCTAGTCTATGTAGCAGTGCCAATTTATAGGCATATAAAATTTGAAATCTCTTCTGTGCATCAATTATAACTTACCCAGCTCCCTGAGCAGCATTTAAAAAGCAAAGAAGTGCAAACAATATTCTGCTTGCTGACATAGTAAAAAATTTAGCTAACATTGCTTTAGAACTTCACAATTTAACTGCAATCAAATATCCTCTTTTTGAGAAAAAGAGAGCAACTAGGGTAATAGCTTAGGTGGAAATTTAAATTCCACATCCTACTAACCTGCACCTGTAATTACCTGGCTCATCACCTCAGCAAAAGGGCAATGAGCTGAGAAGCAGCTGACAATCATTTCCTTCAAGATTCCTGGATACTAGAAGACACAAAACTCCTACATTTTATTTCTTTAAGAACACATTTCAATTCACAGATCTACAAACAATAAGAAAAACAAAATGTAACACAGATGCATAAGTGATCTTAACTCCTGGGGCATTTCCTGACTGGAAAAGACAGAAAGAAGAGATAAAATCTACGTAAAAATAAACTGAAAGTTTATGAAAGTACCTGAAGAATCAATAAAAGGAAATCACAAAACAAACAGCACATGCTAATTGGAATTTAACCTAGAAAGCAACACATTCTAGATGAGCTTTAATAGTTTATATGCCACTCCGGTCACCCCTGCTGGAAGAGGGGCTGTAGGCGGTAATGCAACTACATTAGACCTTTAAAAATGGCACATGGCTGCAACCAATGGTGGTGGCTTTGTCTGGCTCCACAAAGAGCTTCTGGTTGATGTTTGCATATAATATTCATTAACATGACTACAGCCTGGTTAAAATGTATATGGGTGAGGAGAGGATCCTTTCTAAACTGGGTAAGCAGAGATTTATGATATTATGTTATCATTCAAAGGAGACCTAAAGCCGAGGAACTAGAAATTAGGTTTCCTTTGTCCAAACATGATCTGTTTCCCGGAGGCATGGGACCAACAGAAACAACACCTGTATTTTCTTACAGCCCAAAGGGTCAACATCAATTCTGAAAGGACACATGTATAAAAATCCTATTTCTCAACTCCCTAATTTTAGATTGCTCTGATGGAATGGGGTTTTGAGAATTTCCCCAACAGCAATCATGGCAGTGATGAGAGATGCAGAGGCAAGCAGCTTCTGGCCAGCTGTGGGCCAGAGATAGTACCAGGGTGCCGTGGTAAAGGAACATAGCTGGACTACAGTACAGAGCATAATTTAGCTTCTAATTTGATCAGTTTAAAAATCAGATTGAGGGGGGTACCGTGGGCCCTAGGCTAGAACTTGGCATATGAGATATCAGCCCAAGGACAAATTGTTTTGGCGACTATTTGGGGGTTCTGTACAGTGAAGCAAGGTAAGATTCATTCATGTCTCTCTTCACATTCAAGATTCAGTCTCCTGTGTTGTACCACCAAATAGTCTTTAAAATGTAGCTGATAAAGGAATAAACCCGAAATCCTCACCCAATTTAAGTCAGACTATATTTACTTCAGATTAAAAGTGATTTTAATAACTTTCTAGGTGGCTATACCACTAGATGAAACTGCTAATTCATATTTTTGCCAACAGTCATGGATATTTTATGTGTGTGTACATCACTGACTCTTACATACGCAATGGGCCAGCTGCAGGCCTGTTTCCTCAGTCAGATGAAGAGATTGCCAGCTTTACAGTCAAGGCACAGTCTTCTACATCACCGGGGTTAGTATGGTCTTCAGCTCACTGAAAGATGTTATTTAGCAACTAATAATAAGTCACTGAGAGTCAAAATAAAAAAATCTGAATGTTGACAGGTGAGATGTGATAAACATGGAGGGAGTCCATTTAAGTTCCCCAGAAGTCTTTGAGGGCCTGATATCTTCAAAAGAATGCAGTGTTGGTCGTCCTCTCTTGACTGCGCTTGTACATGTGTTGTATTTCCTTGCTAACTTGCTTACACTAATAGACGGACAAAAGCCAACACAAAGCAGTGGCTCTCAGGCTGCAGCCTCTCTGTGGTCCAAGCAAAGGCTACAGTGAGGCCACTGATAAGTTCTGATACCCAAGGGATGACCAAACTGTTACCAAAGTGCTGCGAGCATTCCTTCCAAAGTAAAACAGCAAGAACAGCTGTGCTTGTACAGGGACAGAATGTCCTCGTGCTCTGTCTTACTCAGGTAAGAGGAATGGGCTTCAGAGGCTATTGAGGCCTTGAGGAAAGGAGGGGGACGGGGACTCTCAGACTCTTGAAGAAGGTAAGAAAGGAATAGTCAGGACCTGTTGAGAATTAAATGAGGAAATTACATAAAAAAGTACTGTGTAGAAACAGTGTATGACAGTTTTCTAAAAAGACACTGTTTTTAAACAGTCAGGAAATACGTGGATTAGAAAATGCAGTTTAACACCTTTAAGGCTTCCTTAAAACTAATTTACTTTAATAAAACTAATAAAAAGAAGCATGAATTAAAATGATTTTTAAAAATGCTATGTAAAAATCCATGTGCACAGTGAGACATCTTTGTGTGACAGCCCTCCTGGGGACGTCAAAAAGGTCACCAGTTTTCATCAAACAATACTCTCTTTTTTTTCCTCTGCTTATAAGTTATTAAGAACTTCCATTTAATGCTTGATTATCCCCAAACTGCAATCATCTAGCTGTGATTCTTTCTTTCCAGCTATACCAGGAAGCCATGTTTTATGCTCCTTATCGCTTCACGGCTAACACATGCATGCACATACACAGAGAGAGAGAGAGAGAGAGAGAGAGAGAGAGAGAGAACAATAAAACAGACTAAAAGTGAAAGGGTTAATACATTGACAATAATTTGTCACCTTGTTATAACTGGCCTTTTGGCACAAATAAACTACAATACAAACAACAGCCAAAAAAAAAAAAAAAAAAAATCTTTTAGGACAACCCTTTAGAGGGTTTGCCCATGATAGCAGGTTAAAATACTGAAAATCAACAAGGGTCTGTCTACAAAGCATAGTTAAAAATTATGGGGAGATCTATACTACAATTTTATTTCACACAGTTTTAATTTTTAATGAGATATAGATCGCTCTACTCTGGCTAAAGAAAGCAACGGTAAAACACAAGGGACTATAGCTACCAATAATATTTTTATGTGCCAACAATAGGAATCATAGACCTGTGATACTATATATAATCTCAATGGGAACACCTGGGTATTAAAATATCTGCAACATTATAACACACGAAATCAAATTCAATTATTACTTTATGTTCATAGTGTATAGGAATTCTTTCCATGTTTAACTAAATGGAATTTTCTAGTTGATTTTTAAGTCAGTGCAACTGAAGCTAGGAAAACTGCACTCTCAGAGAATTGCATCAAAAAAGATTAACTTCAAAGAACTCACTCAACAATCTTGATTAGTAAAATTTTAGTTTAAGGATATTCTTTCAACTGTAAGCGATCAATTTGCTTTTATTGCACCCTGGCAGAACTCATGAGCTAAGAAAGATAAAACCTAAAGAAAGGCTCTTCTAGCACCATTTTTTTCATAAACTAGGATTTCGCCATTTTTTTCTGGGGTTGTATAGGCTGCCAAGTATTAAGAAATCGGTGCCGTGTATTCACCAGCTGTCCGTCACAGAGTGACAGCGCTGCAAATGAAGAGGCGCATCTTCAAGCAGAGCTGCATACATGTATTTCTAAGGAATCCATTCGCCGTCTAATTTAGGCTCTTAAAATAGACAACCTACCACTATCTGTTGAAACTCTCACAGCTATGAAATTGTCTAATTGAGTATCATTTTCTTTTATAATCAAAGTACGTTCCCATTTAGCTTCAATCACTTGCAGCTTTAACCTTAATATTTTCTATACAGTGAAAGAGTCAAAAGAGTTCAGGAACAGTTTCGAATAACATTACTTATTTAAATACGTCTCTACTGAGATGAAAATTGCTGAGTGAAAATATGTCATGGTAGTTACATAACCCTTGAGAGTACAACAAACAGCATTCCTTGAAGTTGTAATTCATTACCATAATAGATTGCTAAATTCTTCCTGAGCCCAGAATACAACAAAGGTTTTCACAACAAATGAAATAATGATTGACTAGCAAATTATAATCTTTTAAATATAAAATAACCTTGTTTCAGTTTTTAATAAGATTTTTTCAAGAGTGTGCTGCACATCTCTGGTAGCCATATTTACTTGATAACCTAATAAAAGTGACCAAAATGAGAGTCAATACAAATTCTGGTAAGTTCACATAAAAATCTCATTATTGTGGTTGCTTATTAACATAATATCACTAAAGGAAAATTTTCTGTTTAAAGAAAAGTTTAATTATACCTAGCCTGTTCATTTTTCATGTTGGCTTTGAGATTTTGTCCTTTTCTTTTATATAAACATGCACATGATAAACATAACTTCCTTTTAACTTAAGACTTTATTAAGAAAAAGTACTGAAAGATTTTGGTAAAGTCAAAACTGAGATTTTAATTTGGAAACATGAAAAAAATAAAAAATTATATACACACATAAAGTGAATTCTAATCTTAGAATCACAAGCATTAAAATGATCAAAACAACAACAAAATCTCACGTCTTCATAACTAAGGAGCTTTTCCTAAGAGCAGACTTAAGAAAAAATCATTAGTATTCGCACACAATCATCCAAATGTGTGGAGACGGCCGAATACTGCACAGGAAAGACTATCAAGTCTCTGGTGACATTTCACGAGCTAAGCACATACCAATACAATTTAAATGAAAAAAAAATAGACGATATGTTCAAGATTTAAAACAATTAGTAAAACTGGGTGCATGCATGTGGTGGCAAACCACACACATATACACACACACACAAATGCACACATGCATACACACAGACACATATATACATACACACAAACACACACAAGACAGCTGGGAGCAAAACCAAGTTCATTCACAGACTTTCTATATGTTGAACATTTTTTTCTTTGGTATCGTGTAGCACATTTATTAATTTCCATATTGATAAGCATGAGGGAAACTGTCCTTCATTCTTTCATTTGGTTAAAAAAAAATCCATACAAGCTGTCCACTGTGTTCTGACTACACAGTAAGATTTACGGCTCAAAGATGGCATGCCCGCATTCGCCAGATGTGCAGGCATGAGAACAGCACTTAAAAATGAAATTAATAGCATCATATTGTGGCAACCGGGCTTTAAAGTGCAGTCCTCATTTTAACACATTTCTCAGATATTTGTTTCTGGAAAACAAAAAAAAAACCTTCTCATTACACCAGACAGCTCCAATTTTTCTAAACTACCAAATTTTAGAAAAACTATAAAACTCAAAAGACACGCAATCCACATAAATTTCTGTGCAATTCTTACCTTTGCTAACAAGATAATGTGTTCCAAACAGAACGGGGACAAGAACAACTTTCCAGGTTAAGATCTGCTACTGTTTTCTGTTTACTATAGCCGAATTCCTTCCTGGTTCTGGTAAGAGGCTCTGTGGGCAGTTAAGCCTCGTAAGTGACACTGTCCCCTTGCCTACTCACCACTGCTGTTCTAGGTTACAGTATTTTGTTGTAAGAGTGATTTGCCAAAGACTCATAAGTTGACCAAAATTTGGCTGCTAAAATTGCAAATGGAAAAGCATGGAGTCCTCACTAATAAGACAAGAGCAAATGATTTAGCAATGAAGAGCAGAGGATGACTCTGTGGAATTGCAGCTTGCATGCGCACTGTTGATCTTAATAGCAGAACACAGACCTTTCATGGAAAACTAGAATAAAGCATTCCATCAGGAAACAATGGAGGTGTTCTACTCCTTACCAACTAATGACCACTGTGAATTCCCTAACACTCTCTGAGCAGCAATAAACTATATCTCTATCAAAGTGTAAACCTTCACTACAGAGAGCATTCAGAGGAGTGATTAGTGAGAAATAAATAATTATTACAGTATTTGTTATATCATGAATATTGTTTCTTAAGGCTGTGATAATTATGACTCCATTACAACCTCTATTTTCTCTTCTGATTTCTAAATTTTATCTCAATAAATAAAAAGGCTGAATTGCATGAATTTCTCAAGAAATTACTTTAGTTTTTAAGAATGAGTGGCACAAGGTCGTATGTGCAACCAAATTCAATCTGCTAGTCTAGTCTACGACAGGGCTGATTATGTCTCCTACCAAAGAGAATCATTTTATACACATCCTAAATGAAGATAATTCCTTTTAAGATGTGCAAGCATGATTCTGGCATGACTCTATAAATCCAGCATCTCTTAAATACAGATGGTAAGGACCACTACAGCCTGATGTCTGCACCCGAGAGTGTCCGGTGGAAAAGCAAAGGGCACAGACATGTCATCCCAGCTACTAGGAGGTTGGAACAAAAAGATCCTAGGTTTAAGACCAGGATAGGAAACTCCATGAGGCCTGTCTCAAAATGAGAAAGGCTGAAATGTAACTTAGTAGACAATGCTGGCTGGCATGAGCAAGGCTCTGGATTCAAGGCTCATGCTGTAAGAAAACTAAGAAACTCTTTAATTAGGAACTATGTTCACATCCATTCTTTATTAACAGTTATTAACCAAACAGACGTGAATAAACTAGGAAAAAGCGACATGTTTCAAAAAAGGGCATAAACAACACCACTTTGGTTGGTTGTTCTGAGCAACCATAGATACTTTATGTATACAAGTTCTAAAACCATATAAATATTTTCTCTCTACACAGTATTTTCTTAGATTTAAAGAGACTTTTTCTCTAACTGATTTGATGAATAAATTATAAAAGTTTTTCTGTTTTAGCAGTCTTCTAGTCGGGTAAGGAGTGATCTATACCAAATGGCTTTCCCTCCACCATGGCTTTGTTTTGAGAATTCCTTATAAGAGCGTAACTGGTGCTGGAGGATGGACTCATCACCAGCCTGCTATTGTAGGTACCACCAGAGAAGGTTATCTATCAGCTTCCCTCCAGCTCAGCACGCAGACAGAACCAGCTATAAAAGAGCTGCTAGCAGTGTTAGGAATGGTAAGAAAATTTACAAATACTTTAAAATGCCTTTGAGAGGAATGGAAATGCCAACGCCTACTTATTCAGTGGCGAGGACGCTGGGAGGCAGTGTAGTCGCTAATCACATCCTCCAAACATTCCGGAGGAAACTTCAGAATTTACACACTGTTGAAATTGGCAGTATACGATGACTAACATTTAAAAGGCTCTATTTAGAAGAAGTTGGGGGAAAAAAATCACAAAATTAAAAAAAAAAAAATAGGGCACATTTTAAACTTCTCCCTAGTAACTAGCTGCTCCTTAAACTACTGTCTTTCTGTCTGCTGCTACATTTGTATTTTTAATGCTAACATCTGCTCTTTCTCTGAGGGATATACAGAACTGTTCTGTTCTACTAATGGCACAAACAAACTGTAAATTAGACAGAAATAAAAATTCCATTATGTTGTTTCCAACTCTTCATTCATTCATTAATTCATTCATTTTGAATCAAATGAATACCAACACACCAGAAATTTAAATCTTACTATTTTATTTTTTTATTAATGTGTATGTGTCTGTGTTCATGTGTGTGTATATGTGTGGGTGCTGTCTTTGGAAGTCAGAAGAGATTACTGGATTGCCAGAGGCTGAAGGTCTGAGAGTTTGTGAGCTGCCCAACACTGAGTGCTGGGAACTGAATCAGATCCTCTAGAAAAGCAGTAAGTACTCTAAACGCCTGAGCCCCTAAGAGCAACACAGAATTCCAAGTCACTTCTGAGAATCTAGACCGAAGGAGGAGAAATGAAAAAAGAAGAAGGAAGGAAAAATAAATCAAAGGCTGTTACCTGTATGAAGACAAAGAGAGGGAACGGAGAGAAAAAGAAAGAAAAAAAAGAGAAAACGCCTCAAACTTTGGACCCAAATACTTCAGTTTAAATTTTACTCTTACTGGTTTAAAGTCTTCAGTGTACTTAAATTTTTATGTTCCCCTTTCTTTGTTCATAAGCATAGTTCGAATGAGTTGGCATATAAAATAGTTTGCGAAATTCCAACATGTAGCAAAAATTTAGTAAATATAGGTGCCCTAATAATGCGACACGATTTAAACCTTAAAGAACATAACTTTTTAAAATCACTTCTAATGCTCCCTTACTACAGCGGGGTAGGGGCGGGGCTGCTGCCTAGAACCCAGGACCTTCTGCATGCTACACAAACACTCTCTACTGGGCCCCCATCTCCAGCCCGCCTCCACTACAGAATTAAACACTGTCAGGAAGGTAATGCTGGATACTGGCTGTCCTTATTAGCTCTTCTGAAGACAGAAATACTGTACTGATTAGCCTAAATATATAGAAAAATACAAATTCTCCAGATTATGCCAATGGCAAAATAGTGTTTACTATATGAGCATAATAATCAGTTAGGCCGAAACTAAATGAAAGAGGAAAGAAACTAATAAATCCCTGCATTTCAAATCAAAATATATTAACATGTATGCATTATAAAATACAGATGCAGCAGTGATCCCCAAAGTAAAGCTCTTTTCATTATGAAATAATGAAAATAATTCTCTTAACTTTTTCTGGTCTATGAGTTTATAAATCTTGTCAGCTTACCTCCATGTCTACTCACATATTTTAAAAACAGGTAGGCGTAATTTCAGAAAAGACACATTTTTAAAAATGCAACTAATTTCACCCTTAAACCACATAACTGAACAGACAGCTGCAACTTTCTTTCCAGGGAATGCAGGCATAGGGTGGCAAAGGAAAGAACAGTACAAGTTAGCAAGCATGTAGCCACAGGGGCTGAACACAGCGCCAGGAGGGAATTCCCCAGGCTGTGCACGAAGGCCGTGCGAATGTGCTGACGGATGTCCGCCACACCCATGCTTTGACCCACTTCTAACAGCTCCTAGCTCCTCAAGTCACTGAAGGTCCGCAGCAACTCTTCCGTGGGCCTGGTCCTGTGCTTCTGCCACAGTAAACTTCTCCCACATTTCCTCTCAGTCCAGAAACCCCACACTGACCATCCTCATAAAAAAGCCATGAATTTCGTCATGTTTAACATATTTACATTTAATGGTATTGTCACCATTTAAACATATCTTTATCATTGTATGTTTTAGCAGAAAGTGCTACGGCTATTTTTTCCTGGGATAAACTATGCCTTTCTGACCATGAACATACAAACTCAGAGGCATAATATACCTATATAGCTAGTGGCAGATGGGACAAAGGGCCAAGAGCAAGTGTCTCACTGCTGTGCCTGTACAGCTGGCTCAGACCTCTGACATACTGTCTGTGAAATTAGTATAGGTTTGGAAGGGGAAATGGGGTGTGGCTCTGAAGGTGTTGGCATGGTCCATTCTTTTTTTCCTATTTGACAAAAAATTGAAAGAGATTATTGCATGAGGAGAAGTAGGTGGAAGTCTAGGGAATATTGATGTGCAATGTGCTGTTTTCAACTTCTGGGCATTTAACCTTTACATTTAAAAGGGTAAAGATGCTACAAGCATCTGGATCCTGGTGAAAAACTGCCTTGACTTTAACACCACTGGAATTAGAACATGTTTTAAGAGATTTAGTGCTCTCCTAAATATCTTAAGTTCTTATCAGCAGTGATGTGAACAAATCTAGATTTTTCTGGCATCTATGTTCTTTCATAATTATCACAGTGTTGACACCAAGAACTTGAGCCAGTCTGGCATATCTATGGGAGTTTTAAGAGGGAAGAAAAAAAACAGACAAAGAAAAATGGATAAAAATCTTTTGTTCTTAATTAAAAATTTTGTATTTGGCATCCCTTTTCGGCCCAAATATTAGATTTGGGTGGTGAGTTCAGGAACAGAAATTCAGCACTGCTCTTTTTCAATCAGTTGCTCTAAATTCTGTAATACATGCCACATCTCTGATATTATCACAGAGACAAAGAAGCAAATATGAACCACTTCCTCTCATATCATCCAGAAATTGACACCCCAGGACAGTTGTTTGTGAGGCATGGGAAGTAGTAAAGAAAGGGTGGCATTATATGCAAATGATTGCTACTTCATATCAACCCGACATGTGCACTTTAGTGGTAGTTTCTTCATCCTCACCCCTACCAATATTTATGCTGACACATAACAATGATTCCTTAGAAGAAAGAATGATGAGATCAAATTAAAATTAGTCTTATGAATATAATTCAACTATGAAACTTATGTGGATGGTTACTGCTCGAAAAGTGGTCTAAACTCAAAGGAAAACTCACGCTCCTATATTACTATGAAGAACTGATTCCACATTTTTAACACAATAATAAAGAGAAATGTTAAATAAGTCTACAATATTGTTGATATTATTTTGCAACTAGGTTTTGTTAATTACTTTGAAAGTATGACAGAAAATTAAGCTGGGCAGCTGTTTCCTCTGGGTTTGCCATGGCCATTTTTTGTCTTGAATCTCAGCTGCTGTGATCACCTTCAGGAGACCCTCAGGAGATCTGCCCTCCTATCCTTCCCTCATGCAGGCCAGAGGAGGCCAGGGAGACCAGCAGGTCTCTTCCTTCCCCAGGGTCATGAAGAGGGGAACCACTGTGGGGGAGGAGCTCTTTGGAAGTGTAGCTGCCAATATGTCCCTTTCTGGGAATTTCCAGCTCCTCAGACCATCCTTCTGAAGGTGGTACGTCCCAGGAGTGCAGCTGGGCAGTGAGTCACCCATGCTTCCATAGGTAATCTTTCTTTCATTCCCAAGCAAGCCTTGGCTAAGCATCCTCTCTTTGGTCCGTGGGTACCTTCCTTATCTGATTTAAATAGAAATAGATGGGACTAGGCAGGAAGAAATGGCAACATTCACCTAATATCCACAAAACTAATTTTGATACTCAATAACACCATCTAATCTTTTAAACTACAGGTAATAACGGCTAAAAGTCAGAGCGATCACGAGGCTCCCTATAGTATTGGAAACTTACTTCAACTAGAGTTTTCTATAGACCAAATACAAGGTTAATCAAGAAAACACTGGAAATGTCTTTTCATTTTAAAGGGAGGGTAACTGTTTTCAGTGTAATCTCTCCACAAATACTGTTTTAGTCTATGGAAATTGGTTGTGTGTGTGGTATACAAGCAGGTGTTGGCAACCTAAGGCTGGATTATTTATAGTGATGGAGCCTGAGGAGCAACCAGTGCTCTCTTTTGCAAAGATGGAAGAGCATTCTCCTTGCTCTCTGCCTCCATGTGGTAATGTGCCACTTATCTCTTCAGACACAGAACCCACAACCCGTGTGCACTGACAAACAGGCACGATCACCTTCTAGTAAGCAAGCATGAGAGGTGAGGGGCACGCCACTTTAGAGAAAGCTGCCAGAGGGGATAGCTGCACACCGATGAGATTACTAATTATTCCTGAGCTTATCACTGCCCAACAATTATCTGCTTCGGAAAATGCACTGTGCTTACAAAGTCTGCACTGCAAACGGCAAAGCCTTGATGTCAGTTTAAAAGGCAACATTTCCAGGCAGACATCTCAGGGACGCGCTTTGTCCTCACAAAGAACACTGCAGTATGTCCACGTATACGCTATTACGCAGAACATCCCTCAGGTAAAGGGAGCATCAAATACTGGGAGACAGTAGAACATCACATTCAACTCTGGTCCAGAGCGGATCAGAGATACACCTTCCTGTGCCGAACTCTTGAGGATCCAGCCATGACACATCCGAGATGAAAACCCAGACAGTGTTGTCCTTGCTCAGCCCACACTTGGGCAGTCAAACTGATGATACTTTCTGAGCATAGCTTCTGACATCATAGGAGATTACTGCGTACTCTCCTATGATGACATTATACAACCTCACAGCACACTCCCTGACAATCTTTCTACTTCCCTCCTCCGTAATAAACAACTGAGGAAAGCTGTTGAGTGAGAAAGATGGTCTTCCCAGAGAAAAGTGTACCAACTGGCTGTCTAGCTCCAAACAGTCAGCCCTGAAAACACCATACAAGGAACACTGTCCAGACTCAACAGGTAATAGTTAGGACCCACAAATGGTTGGGCATGCCTACATCAATCACTAATTAAGAAAATATCCTGCAGATTTGCCTACAGCCTGAACTTATGGAGGTATGTTCTCACTTGAGGTTCCCTTCTCCCAGACGACTCTTAGCTTGTGTCAAGTTGATATAAAACTATCCAGTACAACAACAGCCTAAGTCCTCCTTTGGACTCCCCACTCCGCACATGAGTGCACACAGTACATACACACTTAACCATACAAATGTATCCCCTCCCCACACTCAGGCACAAAACCTGTTTTTGTAGTTTTATAATGGCTGATTACTTGAAATTTAATCCCATTTTTCTCCAATATTTGTGCTTTTGAAATGTAATGTGCCCACTACACATACACACACACACTAATGTGCACAGCTACCCATCCTCATGCTCACAGATGTGCACGCCTACACACAAATGCACAGACATGTGCCTACCCACCCAGATACATGCAGAGACATGCACACTCAAGCTCAAAACCTGTTTTTTGAAGTTTTATGACAGCTGATTACTTGAATTTTTTTTTTATTTTTTATTTATTCACTTTGTATCCCAACTGTAGCCCTCTCCCTCATTCTCTCCCAATCCCTCCCTCCCTCCCTCATCTCCTCCCATGCCCCTGCCCCAGTTCACTTATAGGGAGGTCCTCCTCCCCTTCCATCTGACCCTAGTCTATCAGGTCTCATCAGGACTGGCTGCATTGTCCTCCTCTGTGGCCTGGTAAGGCTGCTCCCCCATCAGGCGGAGGTGAGGGTTTTCTAGTAAGGGGAACAGGAGCTGTCTCTGACATGAACTTAGTGGCTGGCTCTTTGATTACTTGAATTTTAATCCTATTTTTTTCTAGAATATTTGTGTGTTTTTAAATGTAATTCCCCAAAACAATTTCCAAAATGTTGACATTTATAAATGCAAAGTTAATTTAAAGATACTAACTCATAAAAACAAGTCTGTTGGCACGATAAGATATAATTCGGTAAGTTTTCAGAGTTTGCTACCTGAGGGTCACCATCACGCCAACAAGAGCTTAGCGAGGTCAGGTGAGGAGGACATGTCTCCCCTGCAAACAGCACGCCTAGCCTTCCAGAGGAGCCTCGATCCTGTCCTATTATTGCACAAGTCTGCCGGCTCCCTCTTCGGCTTTAGTGTGAATACAAACATGTACTGCCTGTAGCACCTAAAGAGCTGTTTTGCAAACTGATTTGACCTTATTTCATAAGGCATTTAGAGAACAGGAGAAATATTGATATCACACCTAAACTAAAATCTGTAAATCTTGGAAAATTTGAAAATCAGTCAGTGTGCACTGCAAGATGTACTCTGCAATGTTTCAGCTTGGAACAAAGTGCTATTAGTGGTTACACAACTACATATGCAAGCATAAGGGACGTGCTCAAATGACGTAACGCCTCCATCCCAAAGTAAGCCAGGAAGCACCCACTGCCAGGGGGAACTAACCGCCATATTCCCTCAAGGGAAACACACTGTGACTGGGTGACTCAGATAAGCAAATAAATAAGCAAAAAGAGATGAGCCTCTCATGAGTGGGATCTTAGTGTAAAGCTTTATTTTCTGACCACCGGTTCCATGTGTTCTACTTTCTACCTTCACGTAAAGTGGCTGGCGATGTGAGGAATCTACAATTCCTTGCCCAGTTACACGTCACATATGGCAACTTTACACTGAGGAAGTAAGATACATGGCCAATGGCCACAGACTCTGCTAAAATATGTAAAAACTATGGTGTACTTCGCTTAAAAACAAAACGGTAAATCAAGAATATGTACCTATATGTGCTTGTTTTGTTTTCATAAGACAGACAGGGTTTCACTATGTAGAAATATCTGGCCTGATGTTCTATAGGCAAGGCTGGTCTAGAACTTGTAGCAATGCTTCTGCCTCTGCCTCCCTAACTGGGACTACAAGCAAACCTAGTTTAAGTCATTAATGTTTCACGATATTTTCTATCTCTTTTGAGAAATATTTAGTTTTCAAATATTTTTAAAATATTTTTAGACCTTACACGTATCAGTTTTTGGCCCATTGGTAAGCATGCTCAGTGAAGGGTTTCTGGGCTGGCTTTTGGATCGCGTGTAGAACACACCCCTCTGCTAGTCTAATGACTGAAATAATGGGGTCTGCTACCAAAGGGCGAGTAACAGCTCCCCTTCAACTGAACTACAGGACGCCACAGACGAGAAAAAGAGTGTGCTAAAAAGTGCATTTTTCCTCAGGCTTTCCCACAGCCTTGAGACTCATTTTCCCATTTCTTTATGTCTGTAATAAGTCACTTCCACCCACCACTTAGTTGGTTATAATTTCTATGAGACAAGAGAATGAAATTAAAAGAAAATTAATGACTAGAACTCATTGCTTGTCCTGATGGAACCCAAAAGTATATGGAAAGCACCACAATCTGCTGTGGTAACTGTGAGATGTGCAAAGTATAAAAATGGTTACGATAACAGACAGAAAGAAAGCACCAAGGTGACTATCCAAAAGGGAAAGGCAGCTCGACCCAAGCTTCTACAGAGGGAGCCATATAAGCAGCAGAAGTGAAGGTCAGAATTGCCTCAGATTTAACAACTTAGGAGGAATGAACATGCATTTCCCTTTCAACTGAGAAACCTTTAATACTGAAATGAAATGAAACAATGGAAGCAAAGAAGTTTTCAGGCATCAAACAGGCACCTCATACATCGGCATGTGGTAGGACAGAAGAGGCAAGGGACGCTGGGTTGAGAGTGTAAGCAGCGTACACATAGCACATGGCGTGGGAAGAGAGAAGCAGCTGCCTATGTACCTAAGAATGTTCCCAACAGTAAACAAGTTATGTCGCTTAGAGATGCAGCATTTTCCAAGTGTAGAGCTATTCCATTTATTCTGTCATCTACAAATTTGAATTTATGGAACTTGATAGCTGTCTTATACAATCCTGATTCATGGCACCTTCAGTTTCAGTTTCAATCACTGTTTTCGAGTTCTCCTAAGTAGCTGCCGAGCTCTGCTGGAGGAAATGCGATGGTGATGTGGACTGGTGCCACTACAGATTACGCCTTCCAAGCTTGCAAAACAACTCAGCAGTTCTACACTCTGCTCCTCAGCTCCCTAGCCACTTCCCACAGGGCTTCCAAATTCTAGCTCTCCACACAAGAACTCAAGGCAAGTCCTTCCCTGCCTTAGCCTTTTAACTCAGATCTTGATTAGCTTCAGAGAACAATTAAGGGCCACCAGGCCTGTACTCTCTCACTTCCTGTTCTTCACAAACTCCGGATGCTTAGTCAGCCTGCAGCTGCCATCACAGAGCATGAGAAGGTGTCTCCTCTTCCAGGCGAATCCTTCCTGACATGCCCTGTTCCTAAGCATGCCTCCTGGCTCCATAGCTCCCCAAACGTCCTCTTTTCCTTACTCATTTTCACTTCTCCTTTGCCTCAGCCTCTGAACAGCTCCAAATCTCTCCCACTTAAAAGAGTAAAGCAGACTGAAGCTCACTACGCAGCAGCCAAGGCTCTGTCTCCCACGCTGGGAGTGGCAGGATGCTACGTTCTACGTGCCTCCCTGCATCCTCCACCTCACAGTTATCTCTGACCCTTCTGGCACCTTCCTGAAATGTTCTCTTCCTTCAGTTTCAACCTCCAGGCTTCTCCCTGAAGTTCTGAAAACTCTTTATCTTCTTCATGAAGTCTACTTCCTCTGCCCACCTCTTAGCAACAGTGTTTCTCAGGATTATATGTAGACCATCAAGTATGGTGATCCTAAGAGCACATCCAACCAAGGAAGTAACAGCCGTATGTGTGTGTATACATACACATATAATACACAAACTGATTGCCCTAATGTCTGGCTCAAATTTATCCCTCAATTTCTAACCCTACAACTGAGTAGCAAGACAGACACAAACTTGAAGTATACTTGTCCCTGCTCAAGATGATTTCCTTTCTTAGTCAGTGTGACAACAACTCAGTTACACGCCGGAGAAACTACAGCTCCCTCTTCTGACTTCCTATACAAAATCATTAGTTGTATCGCCAGCCAAACTGGTTAACTCCCCACTCCCAATGTTCTCTATTTCTGCCTTAAATTTAAGCATTATCCTCTCTTACCTAGACTGGGTCCCAACGTCACATTTCCTAAACTCACGTCAGTTCTCCAATCTGACCAAAACCTGGTACCATTTCTCTATTCGACACCAGCTGCAGTCTGGCTGCTGCTTACCCCCCTCCCCGCCTCAGCCCTCGTCCGCTGTGCTCTGTTGACAATGAAGTCTGCTCTTCATACAGTGTATTCCCTCCGAGCTCCATCTTCTAGAACGCCGCCCTACTCAAGCAGCAGGAAAAACTCTTCGCGGCCATCAAGTGTCAGGCCCAGTGTTCTCCTTGCTGTGTGAAACCATCCTTGGGCTCCTCTGACTCCTTGTCCCACCACACACAGACCTGACAGTTTGACATAGTGCTTCAACATCTATTAAAATGGCTGCTGTTCACTAGACCCTGCAACTCTGCAAGCATAGCAAAAAAAAAAAAAAAAAAAGACTTAATGCCAGAGCCTAAACCACTCCCATGCCATTGTAGAAGACAATATTTCTCTCAAGCCATGCCCAACCCACTGTAGAAAACAATCGGTTTTTCTTTTTGATGAAAAATAAAATAAAATAAAGCATTCACCTATTTTTCTATCCAGTAACTGTCCCACACATTGACATGAGTTCTGCTTCTAAAAACAGACCCGGTCAAGTTATCTCATCAATTAACTAGAAGTTATGGAACAGTTCTTGAGGGGATTTCTAAACACCTCCAAACCAATGTCTCGGCTGCCTGAACTCCCCTCTCTAGTCACTTTCTACTATTTACCCTCAAACGAGAGACAGCAAAACCAATGGCTTCTATCTCATTCCTGCCTCCAGGCACGCACCCCTGGGTCTGCATTCCCTCAGTCCACAGGGAAACAGCCATCATCCTTGAAGCTACTGCCCTGCTAGCACTTCTTCTGAAGCAGGTCTGACTTCACCGCTCCCGTCCGAGGCTGGTTGATTAACCTGCCTTCTGGCATATTCCATGTATCTTCTGAGTTGCAAAGCCTCATGAGTTTTAATTATTTGTTAAGAATGTGTTTCTCCTACTAGAATCTCAGCTCCTCAGAATGGGGGCTGCTATATTTCTCTTTAAAACTCTGGCACTTACATGCTCAAGTACTAGTAGGATGAGCAAGGGGATAATCATATACAAACACAAAAATACAAACACATTCTTATTCCAATTGGCATTAATTTACCTACACTTAAAATATCCTTTCCCTCCATTCTTACCATTTTCACTGGCACTTTAGGAACTAAAAAGGCTACACTTGAATTATAATTATTTTGAAATCCGTGTTTTGCTTCCTCCGTAATCTTTTTTGTTGCAAACAATAATTTTTCAAAGGCTGTTTAGGGAACTTTTTACCCACTTTACTTACAGCAAAAAGAGGTTCTTAAGAGGTTCTTTAATGAGCTAAGTCTTTACAGACACAAAGTGTAAGCCACAGGGCGGCTCAGCCGGCCTGAGTGCCCAGGTGCTGCCTGCTAACCATCTTTCCATGTCAGCTCACAGGAGCCCCTCCAGCATAACAAGCATTCATTCCTTGGCACAAGATACTCTCTGTTTCTCAGTAAATATTAGTTTGATTTCCCCCCTGAAGTTCTTGTAACAGTAGTAAGTAACACTAACCATTGCATTTAAAACTAACTGGAAACAAGGAAAATCACAGGAAAAATGTTGATGAGAAAGTGGTAAGGATTATTTTTTTAACTGTGAAACTTCTTGTAAAATGAATTCCACTGCTCACTGAAGAAAACATGACACTGTAGATATCACTGTAAAGAACCATTCAGATTCTAAACACATTCTCCCGTGAATGCGTCCTCGGGACAGCATTCACATATACACACAAAGAATCCACAGCCGAGATGTTTGTTCCCTGGCAGTGCTTTAGAGAAAATAACCATGACCCCAACACCTCCTCAAGGCCAGACTCCCTAAACTAATCATTCTGACAGAATGAATCAAACCACTCTTTTGATTACATGTTCATCTCTTCCACAATTTTTTTTTTTTTTACCAATATCTGTACCAAATTTCTTACCTTGTTCTATTTAAATAAATATTTAAGTATATTTGGAAACCCAGATAGCCTGAACAGTCACAGCCAGCAATCCCTCCTGAACTGACTGCAGTGAAGGCACTTCCTTCTGTTTGTAAACTTGCTTTCTAACATGGGGCAGGTGAGGAGGTGGGCAGGTGGGCAGGGGTTCAGGTGAGCAAGTGGGCAAGTAAGCGGGTGGACAGGTGAGCAGGTGGGCAGGTGGGCAGATGAGCAGGAGGGCAGGCGGGGAGGTTGATCAGGAGGGCAGGTGGGCAGGAAGGCACAACACTGCTTCCTCAGACCCAAACTCATCCTGTCTACTGTTTTTGCAAGTTGTCTCCATGTGAATTAATTCACAAAAGCTAGTAAAGATAGTGGGGGTTGGCAGAAAATAACAAGAAAAATCCCAAATCAATGGAAATAACTTCAGATTGAAAATCACAGAAAGGCATCTTTTAGTAACATGCCTCTAATGTGCGCTTCTGAAAACACAGGCAGAACTACCAAGCTGTAGCACCTTAGGAAACTGCTCCTTGTTCTGTATTTCTTTGGTTTTTGTAACAAAACAAATTAAGAACCAAAAGCAAAATAAAAGGCTTTCCACTTGAGCATTTTTCAAAACAGAAAGTGGTTTCTTTCCATTGTACACTCAAAGAGTTACTACACCTGCTCCTGGAAAGGACAATGCTTGTAAGATGTTTACCAAACTCATTCTAGATAGACTGAAAATGATATGATAATTGGGCTTGAGCACACGGACACACACACACACGCACACGGATGTATTTTTCTAACATTAAAACACCCTCATTAAATCATTTTGTCAATCAGAGGAAGCAATTTTCCACGGCTAAAAATATTTTACAATCTGATATAAGAATAAAATTATATTAAAATGCCATGATGCATGGGCTTGGTAACTTGCCAAGGGTAGATGCAGACTTCTACAGATTTCTCTTTCAAAGATAATACCAAGCAGTCCGACACTCCTAATTCACAGTCAATTGCTGTAGGCAGAAAAGCTGTTCCTACTAATCCTGTCTTGATGTATTCTAAACTATTCCACAAACATTGCTAAAACACTAATAGACTTTGCATACTTTTTCTTATCAGAAATTTCCTTAACACATATGATCTACTGAAATTCTCTAAGTAAATTAAATCAAAATATGACTGATACTGACAAAAAACAAGTAGTTGGTCTATTTTACCTCGAGAGCCCAGTAAAATAAAGCCTTGACTCTGAATCTTCCCATGTAATGAAAATAACCATAGTTAACAAGTCAAATAAATTAACACTGAGCATTGTTAATTTGTCTATATTTAAAAAAGCAAATGTGGTAGAAAAGAATAATACTTTAAATGCATTGTTGTAATTCAAACTCATTTGCACCAAGAAATAATGGCACCAGAGAAAATAGCTGTTTCATTATCAGAATTTCAAAGACATTCTTAATTAAATAGTAAAATAAGACTGAATTTTCTGTAAATTGGCATATTCTAATTAATCACGCTTGTCAAAGATGGATTTGGGAGTATAATTCATGAATATTTAAAAACATATCTGAAGCTTGGAAGGTCTGGGCTGAGCATGTAGCTCAGTAGCAAAAAGCTCACGTAGGAAACATGAAGATCCCAGGTTCAATCCCCGCAAAGGGCAGCAGGGGAAGGAGAAAGTGAGGGTGCGTATGAGAACATATCTCTTGTCAGGCAAATATGGTACAGAACAGCTTAATAACACAAGTAAGGGTCCCATGGCAGCCCACAGAACGGCATTCTTCAGAGACAACAGCCTTACAGTACTTTACTCTCAGGAGTGTTAGGGCCAGACAGAACCTTCAAGTTCATTAATCCACTGTCAAGACATTGCTTTATCTCCTCAGCAAACCAGGCTTTCAGAGTCTCCCACACTAATGTTACTCACTGATCCTTCACTGCCTTACAATCACTTGTGAACACAGCGATGTATAACTAAACAGCCAGGCATCTGCACCACCTTCTCATTACCGGCTCCGTCCCAAAGCTTCCTGCAAGACCGGTTTCCCTGCACACTGGGCTGACAGGCTGTGACCCTTTCTCTGGGAGACAAGCTCCATCTCTGCCAGCCCCAGGGCTGTAAGTGTTCTTCTCCCAGTGGAAGTTTCCTAGGGAAATATCAATTTCTTGGGATCCATTGCTTCAGTAGTCTAAAGGTGGGCACAATGTTCCTTTAGGATATGTACACTCCTCCCAGGCAGCATGCCTGAGGAACAGTAAGGTAGTGAGCACTGGTCACTAGAGCTGAGCTACAATCTTAAAATCTCCATTAAGCTGCCACCTCATTGGTGGTGTGGAGAAAGCTTGGAGGTCGAGATTTATAAATCCTCAAATGAGGGTTAATTTAACTCACTGCCCCTAAAATAACTCTGGGAGTCCTTTCTGCGCCACTCCTCCTAGCATACAACATAATCATACAAGGCAAATGTCCCTCCATCTCCGTCAGTTTCTGGAATTCTATGTCCTTTCTCCAGTCCAATTCACTGTCTCAGGGGAGCTATCACAGGAAACTAAAAAGTAAAGTTGTTTAAAATTCAGGAACTCAGGCTTCTCTGTTGCTATAGTTTGGTATTGAAGTTTCTAAAGTGCTAAAGACTGAAACTTAAATATGCCTTCTCCTCACCCCAAGACTCTTGGGGACTCAGCCATTTCTTTATGCTCAACTACCTACCTTCCCAAAGAAAAGAAAGAAAAGCAAAGAAAGAAACGAAGAGGAAGGAGGGAGGGAGGGAGGAACGAAGGAAGGAGGGAGGGAGGACAGGAGGGAGGGATGGAGGGAAGGAGGAAGGAGGAAGGAAGGAAGGAAGGAAGGAAGGAAGGAAGGAAGGAAGGAAGG
>NW_026596100.1:2435665-2500816 GCF_907164565.1 Psammomys obesus | reverse complement strand
AGGAAGGAAGGAAGGAAGGAAGGAAGGAAGGAAGGAAGGAAGGAAGGAAGATAAAGGAAAAGGAAGAGCGGGAGCTAGGGTTAACAGTACAGCACTTGCTAGCATGCACAAGGAACTGGCTTTCATGTATAGCTTAGAAACAAACGCACGCACACATGCGCACACACACTCATAAACAAATCTTAAGGCTGAATAGATCTCTGCTGTTGCTCTAACTTGCTAGGCTCCCTTGACTTGGAGCCTCCTATGTCCCTTCAGCCTTTCTAGGCCTGCACAGCCTAGCCCTACCTACACTTCTCTTACCTTCTAAATCTGATCAGTCTTGACATCTGATCAAATTCCTCATCTCCATTTTGTATGTACATGCATGGCTTGTTTTCCGTGTAAATCCACTTAGCAAGAATGTCCACATGTTGCGTGTCCTCCCAGCTTTCCACCCACTGACCTGCTTGCCCGGCTCCTTGGTATAAATGCCATTGTCTTTGATACTCTCAACGCCATTACACTCTCTTCCTGACTGCCATGGTGGTCGTCTCCGTCATCTGACAGGAATCAGGGTATGCCTTCCCTCAGTGAAGCTTTAAAAGGCATTCGTAGAGAAAAGGGATCACTATGCAAGAGTGAAACTTTCTCAACAACAACAACAAATTGGATTCTAAAAAATGAGAAACTACAGCATAGGCTCAGTGTAAGCAAACCAAGCCTACACAGGAACGGACAAGAAACAAAACTGTTACGATTCACTGCCTGTATAGACAGTGTCCCCAAAATGTACATCAACAAAACAAAAGAAAAAAAGCAAAGCTGACAGATATAAAAATCAAAGTTAAGGTGTTCACTGCACATGTTCCCAGCTCACTCACCGACAGAAAAATCTTTCCAGTGTCATTTGTGTCAGCAATGATGGATTTAGGAATGATCACTGCAGTATTCATCAGCTCATTTAAAAAGAAAAACTATAAGCATTTACTGGAACATAGAAAAATACCTAAATAAATGGAAACCCCTCAAGCCAACTTGGAAAATAAAAATTAAAATGCTACTGAAATTTCCTTTTCTCCCTTAGAGGTTTGAACAATTTAAACCAAGCCAGTCAGAAACTGACAATTAACCTTCAGCCAGGGACTACTGCAATGAAGCAAATGAGACTGTGGCCTGACTATCACTTGGATTTCCTGTCTTGCTTCCACCTTCAGGACCCCTTCTACCCATGGAACCGCAAGCTACTTGTGGCCCAAGCTTCCTAATGATTAAAATGATGTCTTGAATCTTTAATAAGCTTTAGTATATATTTTATCAACTAAAACAAGCCACAGAGCAGTAGACCAAGTAGGATTCTTCTACGTAAACAATGATAAACTGTGTTACCGAGAATTACACCTATACGTGATAAAAAAGTATATAATAAAATATTCCAGATTGTTTATGGTGAAGTAGATTGTGAAAATCTGAACATTCACATCCTGCGGATATACACACTACTGTCTCAGTCTCAAAGGACACACACATAAGGGTCAGTTTTGTCAACAGCAGCCTATGTAGTTCTTCAAGCTGCCACAAGGTGGCAGGTGTGGTGCAGTTTCTGGTTAAGAGTCTCAAGTGAAATAATAGGTCACAAACTCTCCTGTTGACATAATCTCTTCAATGCCCAGTAGCTTGTCACTGTTCCTCACTGTGACTGTTCATGACTGAGGAAAACCAAGAGTTTCTCACTTTGGCAATAACAAAATCAAAACTCAGGTACTATAATTAAGGGTTCTAATTAGTCTTCCCAGCATTATGTTATGGCATACACAAGTGTTTCACACACTAACAACTTACAGACATCTCTATCTCACTAATAGTACCTAAGTGTCCTGATGATGGCATCTATACCTTGTTTCCCTTTTTCTATCCTTTAAAGTAAATATCCTGTTATAAGTGCTTTATATGTAAAGTAAATACCAATTTCTTAAAAGTTATCCTGATATAAGGGATGCAGCAGGTTCAGCAGCCCAGGCTCAAATTCAATCAGCCTGTATCTTGAGATGAGCCAATAAATTTATGTTTGTTATGCCTTATAGAGAAAGAGGAAAGCTTTACAAAATAGATGAAACAGCAGCCGAGTAACGGGTTAACATCACTGCTATATATAAGCATTTAAATGAAGTATACTGGTTTAGAACTGTCCTGGCAATACACTTTTTCCTTGGAGCAAACTCCTGCTGATGGTCGGTTTCTTATGACTCTGGTGTCTAATCGCTCAACTTGATCTAACTTTTAAGCTTCCTTAGGCTCCACTGCGAAGAGCACTCACGGCACATTGTGCTGAGCATAAAAGAACCAAGCTTTTAATACCACTGACGAGTCCTCAGACAGGCCCTAGCAACAACTTCCTTCAACAGCCTGTTACCCACCTCAGCTTCCAATCTACCTCGACACCACAGTCCTCATTCTTGTTTTTACCTTCACTGCATCACATCCTTTCCTTCTTAGGCCAAGACAAGGTTAATTATCCATTAATTTCATAGAAATAGATAAGATCCCCTAATTTTAAGATACCCTTCATCACCCAAGTACCTTTTGTGGGTGGCTTGTATCATTTTCAAATGTTTCTTCTTCCTTGAATATTTTGGGGCTTCAATCAATGTCCAGTGCTAGCTGACAGCACGTTATCATTTTCCCTTGTGTCTGGGGCTTTTGATTGTGCATATGATTAGAGACTGATGCTGCTTCTTGCCTTTATACCATTTAATTATAAAACATTTCAAACATGCAGAAAGGTGGCATATAATATATATACACAACTCTCTCACTGAAGCAGTCAATTGTTAATGTTTCATAACTTTTGCTCCACTGGTTTCTCTCAACATGTATGTTGCTCTACAGTCCCATCGAAAATAAGTTTTAAACATCCTGCCTACATATTCAGCACCTACCTCCTAAAAGCATTCTCTGATTGAGATACTTTATATACAGTCATGGCCAAGAAAGTAATTCTGATATGATCATACATACATATATATATATGTATATAGCATATATATATATACATATATATACACATTTATATATGTAGTACATTCCACTAAGCCCTATCATATTCTTCATGGTTCTGTTTGTTTCCATCCAAAAAGCAATCAACAATTACGCATCACAAGAAACTGTTGCATCCCTTAAATTTCTGTTCTTGCCTTTCATCACACTGGCGATCTTGAAGTCTGTCTCAGCTGTCTAACAGGATGCCTACAGCTGTGACCTGTCTGACTGCAGTCCTGTGGTTAAATGCAGACCAACCATCTTGTGGAAGAATGGTGGCGCAGAGGCTGCCCTTGCCACGGGATTCCTCGGACGGTATACCCTGTCCATTATCAGCAGTGATGTCACATCATCTGCTTAGGGGGAGGTATGCTGGATTTCTCTATCAGAAAAGTACCACTTACACCAGGTATGGGGCTATACACAGGAAGTAGAGAGAGAAGGATGAGAAGCTCAGTGTCAGCCATGACTGCGATAGCAAGTATGAGGGCAGCATGAGCTATATGAGTCCCTATCTGAACAAAACATCATATATTTTACATATAGTATATAATATTAGGCATTATGTTTCATAATGCTTACCTCCTGACTTCTCTAGCACACACTCTGGTATGGCTCACTTTACTTCCTATAAAAAGAAGGGGGGGAAGCCATCCTAACACAAGCAGAACTATGCTAAGCCTGTAAAGCTTGAGCCCATCTGTCTTGCTTGTTAATAAAGTAAATTCTCTTTGCTTCACAAAATTATGGGAAAATCTGTCAATCAAACTCTAGGCTTGTCTCCTACAAGACTAGTACCAGTTTGTCTGACACATCTCTCATTTCTTCTTCTGCGGTAGATCTTACTTCATCAGCTCTAATGAAGCAAACTGTGTGAAAAGGTGAAATAAGGTTTCTATCCAAATCCTAATTCCCAAATCAGCAGTCAAGAGGGCAGTCGAGGAAGAGCAGAGGCATATGCAAGCAGGAGAAGAAACTTTGAGAGTAGAACTTGTAAAGACAGTCACTTTGACCTAGACTCACAGCATCACTTACAAAACTCAAGCTGATCTTCCTATTGTGCAGAGCACAGAGGCGATTTAAATAAGGAAGTTTGTGTTTCCATTTACATTATTTCGTTTTCAGAGCCTTTAGGCTTTCTTAGTAAGTGATCTAGGGAAGACCAATATCAGCTGATGCACCAGTAATGAACACAAAATCTCCAGTGACAAGTACTCCCAAGAACTTTGATTTCACAGTAAAATGGAGGTGAACGAGACCTCCTTGCACAATAAGATGGAGTGCCCAGCAGTGATCACAACAAACAGGGGCTCTGCCCTCAGTTTCGCCCTCTGAGAAGTGTCTTTTGTGTAAGGAAAGGACTGACGCTCTCAGACTGAGAATTCAGTTTTCTGTGAATCTGAATGAACACATGTGACTAAAATGTAAACAGGTTACAGGCAAAACGCCATTAACTGCCTCAGATTTAACTCAAACTACACAATTTAAGCAGTTAGCAAAACATTTCAAAATCAAGATAATTAATGACTTACCAATATTTTTAAATATGCAAAATTCCATGACAAAAAAAAAAAAAAAACGCGAAAAATTTAAACAAAGACAAAATCCCACCCGGGATTTTGAGAGTGCATTATCATACAGTGGTATGGACGGTCCCGTCCTTTCAGGCTTTGAAGTCTGCCGTTTATAAGGGTACGAGGGTTGTTGTTCAGCAGACTGTGCAAGCGCCATCTTTAAATGTTTCTGTACTTTTCGGATACCAATTTCTTAGTAACTCTCTACGTCTGGGGGATATTTTTGATAGGCGCAGTTACAGTAAGAGATGATTCATTCACTTGTTGCCACTTTCCAGGGGACATCAGAGGCAAATATTTGAGTATTGTAGGCAAGATTATTTTCAAACTAGGAGAATTACAGAGAGGAGAGAGATGGGTAAATCCAAGAAAGTAAATTTTTAAAAAATCATGAAAATGATTAAAAATAATGCCAAAGTCGAAATGAGGGAGATAGGCTCCAAATGATAAAGAACTATGAAAACAATGAACGAAAGGGTGTCAGGGAGATGTGGTCCATCATCCCTGGACAGATCCACTGTCTTAGTCAGGGTTTCTATTGCTGGCATGAAATGACCTGACTAAAAACAAGGTTAAGGGGGAAAAGGCTTACTTAGCTTATACTTCCACATCACTGCTCATCATCCAGAAAGGCCAGGACAGGAACTCAGAAAGGGCAGGAACCTGGAGGCAGGACCACAGAGGGGTGCCACTTGCTGGCTTCCTCATCATGGCTTGCTCTGCCTGCTGTCTTAGAGAACCCAGGACCACCAGCCCAGTGAAGGCCATCACTAATTAAGAAAAGGCCCTATGGCTGGGTCTTATGGAAGCATTTTCTTAACTGAGGTTCCCTCTTCTCCAAGGACTTTAGCTTATGACAGGTGACTTAAAGATTTCTAGCACACCCATGAAAACCAGAGACTGGGTAAAACCTAGTCTCTGCAGACTGCTTTGAGAGCAAGAAACCTGGAGACAAAACAGCAAATAAAATTTCCATGATTTCAACAAGAAATCGGATTAACAAGAAGCCAATCTCCCTTCAGATTGAGGGGGGAAAAATCCCTTACATTTGCTATTTCCTCTTACAGCCAGTTAATCTTCTACTACTAATAATATTTACATAAGCCAAATTATTAGAGAAACACGCACACACAAAATACAATATACACACAATCAGTCAATCAGTCACCTTTACTGTAGATCCTAGCAATCACTGATGAAAAATATTTGAAAAGAAAACTGTTACTACGGAACAAACAACTATGATCCTTTGACTTTTCGTTATTTTTTAAACTACACAGCACAGCAGCCGTGTGCATGCCTACTGCACCGTATCAGTCACTCTTAGTAAGCTAGCAATGCTCTTTAACTTACACAGGACGCTTCTCACAGATCTCAGGTAAACACTGCAAATCTAAAGTCCTGAATCAATCCTCATGAACACGGGGGATAACTCATCATATTCCAAAAGCACCTTCCGGTGACCTTTCTCAGAAAACACAAATAAACAACCACCCCCAAAGCCCTACGGTAAATAGAACAGGTTGTTACAGCTGTTTGTGGCTTCCAGCTAGGGATGGATACAGAGTTCCGTCCTTGCTCTAGAGTTAACCTTCAGATAGTAGCCTGTCCGCGCCTGCACAGACCTGGAAACAGAGCCCCTCCTTTCCCAGGATCCCATCTGGAGACTGGACGTTTGTAAACATGCTCCACCAGATTCGGGTGTGAACTGGCACCAGGATAATTTATGATTAAAAAACAGTTTCTAAAAACTACAAATAAACACTTTATGCTTTCTGGTTATTTTTTATTGTATTTTACTTTTGTCTGTTTTTGGCTTCTGAATTTAAGTCATAGTGCATTATAATTACCTGATACTTAAAATTTCCTATAGATTGTAACTGAAAGGACAATGAGTAAATAAGGTAAGAATTAACTGAAATTAAACTTCAACTAGAAAAGGACACCCTATACCATCTGATTAGACAAGCTTATAAGGTATTTTAAAATGGGATACATATCTGGTTTTATTAGTTTACTATTATTACAATAGATATTTTTAATTTCTGTAACTACTATTAAAATGGTTGCTAAGTTATTATAGAGTTAGTTATAGACTTTTGTCTTTCCCTTCCTGGTGGCAACGAACAAACCAGCCCAAGAGAACACATTATAAGCTCCTCAGCTGTTTTGCAGCCACCGGCTGGTACATACAGAACCGGAATTTGTCTGGTTCTCTTTTCTTGTGTGTTTGCTGTGTGCCTCCATTTGAGCTCACAAAGTTAAGTGAGAATAAAACCCTTTATCAAGGGAAACTATTCAACATATTCAACTTAAATACCAAATATACAACTTTAATATCAGTTTATAATTTCTACAGTAATGTACATTAATGAGTACAGTTAAATATGTTTGTATATATTTGATATGTTCAAGGGGGAAAAAAAACAAACTCTTTTACCTGACAGGATTTAAATTTTTCTGCACTAAGTAACTGTCCAAGCTTACGAAGAACTACATTTTTACCTGGAATCAAGGCAACCCCCCATCCACACTTTTAACTTACTTAAAGCAACTATAAATGTGTTGCTATGAAAACTTAGTACCAACCGGTTTTCATCCACTGTCATAAAAACGTGTTTTAAGATTCATTTTATAATTCTAGCTAAAATGAGCATTTCTTAAAATATACTTCTAGCTTTACATCAAATAAAGAACAAAACACACAAAAATGATAGCAGCAATTAAACTCCTGCTCTAATCTGAAGTTCCAAGAATAACAATTTGTTTCTAATGCAAATGCCTGCTCTTTTGCATGGGAAACAGATGCTGAAAATTTAAAACAACACAGAACACACGATAGAATTACACAAGAACTGAACCAAGTCTGTTAAGATAAGGTATATTCTTACATCTCTAATCATTCCTTTAAATGATCTGGATTATTTAAATTAAGAAAGAATTTCAATAAAGACTGTTATTTAATGAACATAAAAACAAGAGTCAGATCTAGCTGTTAGATATGCAGATGCCCACATCTGATACCATGCATCATCGGGCATTCTATTTCTCAGTTCACGCTCCTGTGTTAAGCACCAAGAAAGCTAGGAGAAAGAATGAGCTGCGGACAACATACAAATGTGTTATCATTAGGGAAAAGGTTTAAAAAAAAATTACTAAAAGGGGGAAAGTTTCTCACCAACAGACTTTTCCATTCCAAAGAGCCAATTTTATCTGGCTGCAAGGGGCACTGTCATATAATTCTGCTGAGAAATGTCCTACCATTCTAAATTACAACCAGGTATAGCTTACATAGATCTAGTCGTGAAACTATGCCAACGTGACATTACAGGGAGGCTCTGGTTTTCAGGAGAAAAATACGTAGACCACAAGAAAAAAAAAATGCCTGCTTTTTTTATGAACAGTTTTAAGAACAATCTATGGAGACTCAAAAAAGAACGAATTTAACTTTCACTTTTCTTTGAAATAAAAAAAATCAAAATAATAGTTAATTGCTAGTTTAAATATATTACATACAAATAAGTCCATAAGTAAGAAGTACAATATTTTACTGCTGCTACTTAGCAAAAGAAAAAAATAAAAGGCAAAATCTGAAGATGATGACTTATTGTGATCAGGAAAAAAAAAAAAAAAAAAAAGCAAAGAAACCCTAAACCTAGCTGAGTTTAGCATGTCCAACGCTCAGTGTTAGGCAGAACAAATGAACCAATTATTTCTACATAAGACCTTCTGACCCTAATTACAGGTAGGTAACTTTCATTAATAATCACTACTGTTATGCTGAACTTACTATACCTGCTTTAAAATAAAGGTAAAAAAAAATAAAAGGGGGTAAGTGTGTAATAAAAATCACAAAGCAGCTTTAATAAAAGTTGAAGTTTAAACTCCCTTAAAGTTCTAGGAAATACAATTAAATATGCTAAATAAAGAGAAAACTCCTAAGAACAGTATTTTCGGATGCTATGAAATGAATTTCTACCTAAAAATCCCAGATAGTCATCTATACAATTATATAAACTATGTAAGTCACAGAACAAGCCAACTATGAAGTTAACATTCAAAATTATATTTAAATGTATAGAAAGCATATAGTCATTTATCATTAACCAATTAGAAAATAGTGAGCCATTTATAATACAAATAAAATTATTAGGTACATAAAACATCATTAGATACATTTAACTCAATTATAGACTTTTAATTTAAAAAGAAACTATCAACCTTAAAAAAAGAGGATCTTGGGCAAATATGAAATCTATGTCTTAGGATATTTTAGGCATACTAAATTCCTACAATAAACTCTAAAAGCACTAACAGTCAGCTGTGTGCTTGTGCACAGCATGCTCTTCAGGTCTGCTGAGTGCCAGAGAGGTGGCAGAACAGGCACGCCTGGGACTGTTTCAGTGATGTACACACACGGGATTGAAAGTCCTGAAAGCACTCTAGTCCTGAACGTGGCGTGGCAGGCCAGAATGAAAGTCAGCCATCAAACACATCGGTGAAATGCTTCAGCCCCAATTTGACTTAGAGGGTATTGGGCTAACAGAGACCTTTGGGCAATCAAGTCTGAAACACTCAGATTAGAGAATTAAGACAAAGGCATCTGGAAGCCAAACCAAGAAAGACTTGGTAACTTATTTCAGTCTTATATTCTCTTGAGTGTAGACAGCACTGGAAGAGGCAGACAGCAGGATAGAGTTTAAGAGTCTGGAGACCATAGTCTGAGGTCTGTATTGAGTCAAGAAATAGGAAGCAGGGAAATAGGGAGGCGCCTGGCAAATGACTGGTGGCATTTCAATAAGTAACTTCAGATCCATGATGCTAGCAGAAAACAAAGATCAGCATGGCTTTCACCTAAGACAACCAACAATGACCCTGAATACAAAAATCTAGTGCTACCATCAAGCTGAAGGTCTATTCTCATTTAGGCTAAACAACCCCACACCCTTTTTCTTGATTCAGAAGATGATTACTTGATTTGAAAAGAAACTACTACAGCAAGCAATGACGTGATAGGATAGCAGTTCATACCACATATGTGTGACTGAGCACAGCTCTGGTCTGAGTATTTGTTGTCCGCTATGGCATGGGGTGGGTCAGTGACGAGGTCACCCAGCAGAGACCCCATGAGTGACAGCCATTGCCTTCTGAGGATGAGGATGCGATCTATCATCACTCTACTATAGTGATGCAGAGACAACATTCCAACTCTAGCCAGGTAGGGATGCTCACAGACTCAGAGCTGGCTGGCACTGACCTGAGACTTTCACTCCTCCAGAACTGTCAGAAATGTCTGCTGTTTAAGGGACACCTAGTGTACGGTCCTTTCTTACAGGAACCCAAATAGGCTACAATATCACATAAACATACTGTAAGGTAAAAGAGGTTGAGACAAACTTTTTCATAAGGGGTGAAATTGAAAAAAAAAATCATTTTCTATTATCTCTTAACATGCTACATCTATCACCCATGATTTTTATGAGCAAAAACCTCTTACTACATGAAGCTATAAAAGTGGAAACAGCAATGATAAATCAGGTTAGGTTCTGGGATTACTTTCTCAGTCAGGACAGGAAAACTTCAATCATTCACCCTCTCACAAAGGAGAGATATCATAGCAGTAAGACTCTTGGGTACCATGTCCCTACTAGAAAACAAAAACATTTTAAAACTGTAAGTCATAACAGGCCCCTTTCCTTGGTCACATACCTACACAAAGAAGGGCCACCCAGCCATTAGGTGTGTTTATTTGTACCCACAATGGAGAAGGGTCACAAAACCCAGGTCCTGAGGTCCTTGATGAGTCACAATGAAAAAAAAAATCCTCCACTAATGTAGAGGTGCTAGAGTGTTCTCTTCCTTGCAGCACCAATGGCCTGGAGCAGGTTAAGTGCACTGTAATGCCAGGGTCAGACTTACACATCCTAGGAAACAGTTACATGCTGATGAACAGTGCTAATTTGACATAATGGATCTTAGCGATTATAAATGTCACTCTTCCCTACTTTAATTGGCAACGGCTAGACTAACCTTTCACCATAACTCTAACTACAGTGCAGAAATTCCACATAGGACTACTCAGCTTGTGAAATAAAGAGTAGGGCAGGCATTCTCAGTCATTAGCTCTGCGGATATAAAAGGGCCAAATGAGGCAGTTATCAATCTGAAAAAAAAAAAAAAATATATATATATATATATATATTATTGACTATACAAGCAGAGACCAAAATCCCAGAGGAAGACAGAGGTAGTTCCTAAAACTGAACATGAAAACTAGACAGAAACAAGCTTATAGGCCCAGAGGAACAAAAAAGAATTCAGTGGTTTGAGACAGGTGTAGAAAAAACAGGGGAGAAGAGAAGTTTTGCTTCAATGGATTAAAAAAAGTTAACTATAAATTCCTAACTGTGCTACATGGAAGCTCCCTGCCTTGGGCCACATAAGGTCAGAATCTATGTAAGGTCAAAAGGAAGAGTCAGTTTCTAGCTATCCCTAGAAAATCACTGAAGCTGTGCAAGGACCCTGAGTGCTGCCCACCTCTCCATCCTGCCTTGGGCCAGCAGGAAGCCAACCAGGCAGCCTCTAGGCCTTCTGTCACCCAGCTGGGAAATACTGATCCCTTGAAGAAAGGCAGCAGAAGAGGATTCCCATTACAACAGCCAAGAGCATGCCTAAGTGAATGCATGCGGAAGACACCCTCGAAAGAAACATGGAGTACTAAAAGAAAAACCTACACACACTCAACCTTAGCTCAGTTTTCTCATCACAAACTGCTACCCACTGCCATCCCTAGACCCCTGCTGAAGTCACCATTTCCTCCATCCACTACAGTATTTGGAAGGTCACAGTGCTGAGTACGATAACTCAGCTCAGGATCCAGTATTATTTTCTCATTAGTATAATGAAATCTTATTCCTTTTTCTATATGTAAAAAGAATTATGATTGTAACAGCAATTCTAGTTAAACAGTAAATCACGTTAACCACTAAAAGTCAGTTCGAAAATCTAAGTGACAGCCAAGGACTATCTTTCATCAGGTACAGTAAGAAAAGCACTCATATAAATGGCTTTTAGGGAAATTATTGTATAATGCAGGAAAACCCAGGTTATACAAAAAGATAACACACAGTAATTAAAAACTAAACTGCCCACAAACGCAAACTGGAGACCATTAGTGCTTGAATAGGAAGAAAAAAGAAAAAAAGAAAGCTTCAGAGTGAACACAGCATATCTAAACAGAGTAAATAAAAATGATGAATGAGAGAAGTGGCTACATTATTATAATAATTATCCAGAAATCCCTTAAATACATGAAAGGCAAAGCAGGATCCCAAACCTGCTCACCATCTATTTGAGATGGTCAACAGAGGCACTCAGCAAACATCTCAGAAGTGAGTGAGCCTCATAATGAAATCACATTGTTTTTGCTTATGTTGCTTGAACTAATCAAGCAATAATATGCTGATTTCTGGTAACTACAGTACCTGGCACAGAACTGACTCTTTTAAGAAGAAATGCAAGAGGGATATGGCGGTGCGCGCCTCTAATTCCAACAGTGGGGAGGATCAGACAGTAGGATCATTTGAGGCCAGCCAGGGCTACATCTCTAAGACTCCGCACCAATTAAAACAAAAAAAAAAAAAAAAAAAAAGACTCAAATGCTTGAAACGCTCTCTGCTAAATCAGAACGCCATCTAGCCACTGCGAACCAAAGCATGAACTTCATATAATAAGTATATATTAAGTATATAGAAAGTACATAGTAAGCAACTTCAGCCACCATTTGGCACCATCTAATGAAAGGAAGGCAGTAGTAGAGCTCCAGATGTCCCGTGTAGGCCAGGGCAATGAGTCAACCTTGACACCTTCACACTTGCCACCATCATTCATTTCTAATCCAAGAACTGAATTCTGAATCCTTTAAATATACCATTGCAGCACCAAACTAGGGGCCCAACAACAGAGGGATGGACAAAGAAAACGGGGTATAAATACAGACTGGATTTTTTTTTTTTTTTTTAGCCTTAAGTACAAATTTAGATCATTTGTAGAAAATGGACACAATTGGAGATAATCATATTAAGCAAATTCATCCAGTCTCAGAAAAAAAAAACAAAAAAACATATGCTTCTCTCCTAGTTAATACAGATTATTCTGAAAGTCAAGGCAGGAAGGTAGAGGTAAAACTGTCTAGGGAGACAAAGGACACTAATGGGAGAGATGAGAAGGGGATGGAGATGTGGAGAAATAGTCTAGGACATTTATTTTATAAAAGTTCTTCTGTAAGGGCACGTCTTTCTGTAAGAGCATGAAGAAATGATGAAAATGCACACTGCACAAGCAAAATGTAAAATGAAGATGAACAAGAATTTAAGAAGAAAGTAATGGGCTAAGTTATCAACGGTATTACCGACTTTCTTTCCTCTCTTATTTGACCTATTGTGAGACAGACAAGCAGCCCTTCCCAAAGACTGAACAAATGAGGCCAAGTCTTGAACTTAGAATCCAAATCTAAACAAACTTATTTTTTTCAGTTTTTGTTGTTGTTTGTTTGTTTGTTTGTTTGTTTGTTTTTGTGACCAGGTTTCTCTGTGTAGTTCTGTCTGCCCTGTAATTCATTCTGTAGACCAGACTGGCCTTCAACTCACAGGCTCACCTGCCCCAACACAGAGTGGGATTAAAGAAATGCCCCATCACCACCCAGCCAGACTTAGGTTTTATGAAGTACGCAGCTAAAACACTTTCTTATGGCAACAGAAAATCAGGTCAAGATGCTCTTTAAAGGAACCTGTAAAAAGTAATACAAAATATAATACAGCAGGGCAAGGAGAAGGTATGCTTAATACTTAAAACAGGCCCCAAGCTGGAGGAACACTGTGACATCACATTATCATTCTAATGGCATCCATAGGAAACTATCCTGGTTAAATTTTTCCTGCCTGCCTGACACAGAGTAGAATCACCTTCAAAGAGGGGGCCTCAATTGAAAAACTGCCTTTCCATCAAACTGCTCTGAGGCTAAAACCCTGAGAAATGGCTTTGAGGAGTGACTAAAGAGAGAGGGTCCAGGCCACCATAGGCATCGCCATCCCCACGCAGGTGAGCCTGAGCTATATAAGAAAGCAGGCAGAGAACTAGCAAACCAGCCAGTAAGCAGCCCTCCTCCGAAGTTTCTGCTCCAGGTTTCTGCCTTGGGTCCCTGCTTGATTTCTCTCAGAGATGAACTGTTTACTGGGGAGTTTATGCTGAAATAAACCTTTTCTTAAGTTGGCTTTATTCGGTGTTTTTTCCATAGCAATAGACAGTAAGAAAACAAGAACAGAAAGTATCAATTGGAAATAAAATAGCAACATCATTGATCAGGCCAGACAACCCAATATAGAACCGTGCCAGCTGAGACCTGCGACACTCCAAAATCAGAAGCTCTTCTTGCGGAGAAGAAAACAAGGCACCGCAAGCTTGCATGCTGTCCCTCCGTGTTCCCGTGTTCGTACGGCCAGGACCAACAACTCAAGTTCACAGAGCGCATTCCTGGCTCGAGTTCTACTTCCTGTTAAAAGACATCTACTTGCAGGTTTGTGCTCCCCATTATAAAAATGATATATATGCATATATAAATGCCTCTAATGTAGGCTTCCATAGGAACCCCAAATGGCGCTTACTGTTAGCTGTCCCTCCCACGTTCCCTCCTTCACTCTTCTCTTCCCTCCCTGCCTCTATGTAATCCTCCCATTCCAGCCCTCCCCTTACACTTCCTTCCATCTCTCCTCCCCTTCCTTTGGAGATCCTCCCCTCGGCCAATCACCTACCCTATACATGACCTCTGTAGTTATATGTACTGTAGTGTGCCTAGAACATGTGGAGTTGGGTGGGTAGGAAGGTGGGAAAGATCTGGGAGGAGACGAAGGAGGAAAACTGTGATCAGAATATATTGTATGAAAAAACATATTTTCAAATTTAATAAAAAGAAAATTCCAAAAGAAACAAAAATAAAATAAAAAGTAAATGTTCAAAAAGACGTAAGGGTCATGGCTGTCCCATGTTACAGAGAAGAAAATGAGACGCAGGGACAGCAGCTTCCCCAACAACAAACAGATAAGAAATGGCAAAGGGAGGATTCGAATACAGACCACCTGATTGCAGTAGCTGTGCTCAATCCAAAAAGCAATACCATCTCTCAATGGAAAAGTCATGTGTCTGAGAAACTTAACTTTTCTTTTTCCAGTTCTTAAGTGGTAATGCATTTGCTGCCTTTTTTCTGAGACTGAACCTAAGACCGCATATATACTCAGTGCCTATTTCAAATGCTCCAAAACAGCATGCGGCAATGGCATACGTATGAGGAAACAGACATCTTCTGTAAGGACTGCCATGGTCTTTCCTTAATGAAATTAAGGAAGACGGACAAACATTAGACCAAGGGGTTCTTAGACACAGAAATACTTGCCAAGAATTTAACTGTAAAGAGACAAAAATTTACAAAGATACAGATATAGCAATGTTCCTCACATAGTCATTCTTGGGATTAAAAATTGGAAAAAATTAGAATGCCCACCGATACCGGAATGGAGAAATGTGCTAAAGCCTTGCCAGTATGTACGGACGTAAGGACGGCATGCGTCTGTAGCTACGAAGACAGAAAAGGAGACTATAACTTATCAAAAGCAACGGGCTTGGACTGCAGTGCGCCACATACAGCACAACTGCAGCAGGAGGTGGGAAAGCTGCACATGTGCACACTATCAGAAAAGACACTCAAAACCCCAGCAGCGGGAATCGCTCCATAGTTCCAGTTTTCCTTTTCAAAATACCCACTACAAGGTAGGGGTGAGGAGAGAGTTACCACTCAAAGAGAATAAAAGAAAAACAAGAGCCCATAATCTAGGGAGATTAGTCAATCTAGCCCGTGACAGAAAAGCAAAGGCTGGTAACAGCACAGGCTCATAGGGAAGAAAGAAGCTGGACAAAGGAGGGCTTACAAACTCAGTGTCTGTGCACTCACACCCAGAAGGGAGGGCATGGCAAGAAACACACAGCAGTCAGGCTCCACCTCTAGCACTCCTCAGCAGAACAAAGAGCACACACCACCAGATGACACTTGAGCCCGAGTTTCAAAACTGCAAGCCGAAAAGGGTGTGTGGAATGACTGTCCTCAGAGGCTCTTTACAGTACGGCTGTGGTGGTGATAGTGAAAGAGTCGGCAGAGACAGCAACAACTTCATCCCGAGGTCATACAGGATTACTCTTGAGGTCTTTCAGCCTTTAGACCTATGCGTCACTCAGTTTGTATGGAATTTGACATAGCAAAGTCCAGCAAATGCGTACAGCAAAGGAACCCCACACACTAGTCACTGCAGCTACCGTTAGTGTTCAACAGAGAGGTGGCCCAGCAGCCTAAGGAAGGGGCCCAGGTGAGACACAGCACTGTCCCGTGAAGAACCCAGTTCCAAACAGCGGACAGTTCCCTTACAGCATTTCACTTTACACAGATTTGAAAAAAAAAAAAAAAAAAAGCATACTATCTATCTGACATTGTGGTGTTCCTATTTCTACTGACAAAACTCCAAGGAAAGAGCCAAGGGAGACTTTGATATTGCATTCCACTGTTATTTAGATATATCAATAATCAAATCTGGGGAGCTGCCAATAAAAACAGAATAAACATCATTAGCATTTTAATAACCCTGCAAGCCACAGGGCACAAAAAACAGAGCAAGACAGAGCAAAGGGAAATCAGCACATGCCAGTCTCACCTCTAGCCACCTGCCCTCTGGCAGCCCGCTGTGTCTGCAGGCCCCACCCCATGTACCACTCCAGGGAGATGCATCTGTATTTTAAAATCTCTCATAGACCTCCCCAAGCTCTATCTAGAGGGTATCCTGCAGTACTGAAAAGGAAAAAAAAAAGGGGGGGGGGGGCTAAGTAACCTAAT
Organism: Psammomys obesus; assembly: GCF_907164565.1. Classification (NCBI taxonomy): domain Eukaryota; kingdom Metazoa; phylum Chordata; class Mammalia; order Rodentia; family Muridae; genus Psammomys; species Psammomys obesus. Next base: position 2,484,292 of record NW_026596100.1, on the reverse strand, counting down.
TTTAAAAATACTTTAAGAAAGTGCTGATCTTTTGGTTTGTAAGAAGTCAGAAGTCAGAATGTGACTTAATATTGTCAGCAAACTGGACCCAGATGATAGAAGAGAAGCGGTGAGGAGTGGAAGGAAAGCAGCAGCAAAGCCCAACACAAAGCAGACGTGGCAGGCATGTGTGGGAAGATGGAGAAATAAGTGACTGCAACATCACTGCTGACCAGACCCTAGGACACACATGTCAAACTCAGACTTCCCTAAAAGCAGACAGAGGAAACATTTAATTATCTCCTTTTTTCAACCAAATTGGAAGTTTAAAAAAGTGTGCATCCTGGAACACTTTTAATTTCATTTAAATGTTGTTCATTCACTATGATTGTGCACATGTGTGTACACAGATAACCAAAGTGTATTTTTAAACTATGATTTGTTAACGTACATTTGTATTAAAAAATCCATGTGAAAAACATTTCTACAAAGTACATTACTATACATAAAAGAGCTTGTATTTGTTTGTAAATCATTACTTATGAATCTGAATTAATTCCTGTCTATTTAATTTGAAGACAAAGAATTTGAAGACAAAGAGATGTTTGTGGAAGCATAATGAATATACTAGAGTTACCATGTTTCCCTAAGATAATTATGAACAATTCAGTGTTAGCATATTTTAAATAGTAAGTAACCCTCAAGAACCTGCTGGTGTCCTTACAAGGTTTGATTGAAGGCCTCCTATATCTGCCGTCCATCTTCAGGTGCGCACAAGGCTCAGGTGAGAAAGCATTGATGATGGATGATGCCATGTTAGCCACCACTCTCATAATGAACTAATGGCTCATGATCAAGGTGCTTTTGAAACATGATTAAGCCTCCAAACTTTTCACTGAAGTGGGCTCCCACTACCCTAACATTAGAAAGAACTCACGTAAATTCACCAAGGTTACAAAGTGAATGAGCCCATATATAAAAACACTGGGACAAAGACACAGACACACAAAGAGCTGCCTCTCTCAACTCCCAATAAGCTCAAGCCATTAGCATTCAGGGAAACTTTCTGGGTGTTCTATTTCCTGGATCCACGTGTATGTGACCTTCCCTGTTGGCCACTACCAAGTGTTTGCCAAAATGTCACTGACCAAAAAATCTCCTTACAATGCTGTTTTCTAAAATGAATATGTCATGAATCAGATGAAAATGTCATCAGTGATAGTGACAATAAAAGAATACATCCCACAGGTTCAAAAAAGAGAAGATCCAAATTGCAGGAAGAAAATTACCAGGGAAAATGTCATCACTGACCGGCAACAAAAAAGTCAACAGAATATAGTTTTTTAAAAACAGAAGACACAGCTCCAGAGGGGAGAAAAAAATTAATCAGCCAAGATGCAAATGCTTTTTTCTGAATTTGGCGAAGAAAGGCTGTTTTCACAAAGGCTTGTCTTCAGGAAAAGGCTCTCTTTTAGACATTAGACTGGTGTTGTTCCTGGGAAAGGGATGGGAGGAAGGAGGTGGGGAAGGATGGGAGGCAGGAGGTAACATGTCGAAGCACCAGGGAGGGGCTCCTCACATTTGAATCCCAAAGTTATTCATTTTCTCATTTGCATGTCAAAATGAGTGATATAATTTGTGAATGTCAAAAGTAGGTTCAGAAAATTAAATAGAAATTGAATAAAAATTACTTACTGCTGCCCTTAAAAGAGAAAGTCAAAAGTTGTTGATTTTCCCACTGTGCAGTCTTAGAAAGTTTGACTTGTACAAATACTTCAAAGAACCCAGCCAGATATATCTATTCTTTTGAAATTTAAAGCAAATAAAAAAGAGATGATCTCACTGGGAAAATGACTTTTATAACAGGTCTTGGGAATCTTTATTCAAAATGGACCTTGCTTGCCAATGTTGTTACCGAAATAAATGACTGATTTGTTACTAATAAAATGTAGTTTATTATGGTCTAGAATTTTTCTCTCTGTATGTCTGGAACATTCTAAAGAATGGCTTTAATAAAACCTTGAAAATAAAACACATGTAAAATACCTCACACATGTCTGAGGATTAACCACAGTCTACACTGAGTCTAAAACACTAGACTCGGCTAAGTGCTCACAAGACACCATCCTTCCAAGAGTGAGCTGGAGTGAAATCAATGCTAAGACGAGCATCAATGCGCCAGTTCCACTGTAGGATTCCCTGCTCTGGATTATTGTTCCAGAGTATACTCAACAGCAAACCACCAAGCCGAGACATGTATGGGCCAGCCACCACACATTCTTGCTGTGAGCATACAGAACCAACCCAGAGAAGTGAAATATAGTGTAATATCAACAGTGACAAATCAGTAGGATAAAGTAACAGTTATTCAAATTAAACATTATAAACACACTGTCAGTGAGATAAGAACCACAAGTCTAATGTATGTGCACAACAGGAGTCACCACTATAAAGCTATCGTGGCCTTGCCCTGTTTATAAATAGGGACAGTTTTTCAAAAATGGGAGATGAGCATTAAGGAAAAGTGATCTCTGTGTGGATGCCTAAAAGTCTGTCAGGGTGGGTTGGTAATACAGGACACATCTCCCCTGCTACCAAGCTTTACTGTTATGTCCTTGTGGAGAAGGATAGCTACAAGAGAACCCCCAAAATGCCTGTGAAGACTGTGACAGAGAATCTTAGAAGCAAAAGCAAGACTCTCAGGATTGTAGAGAAGCACTGAGGACAGTCACTCCATCTACCTCCTTCATCTTGCAGTTTAAAAATATAAATAACTTCAAATTTGTAGTTCTGGTGAGATTATAATATTCAAGATATTAACTACATGGTAATATGAATTTCCTCAAAGATTATCATATCACAAATGTCTAAAGGCTGAAGAATAAAGTGCAACAGGAAAAAAATCAGTAAGAACAGCATACTGTCAGGTTAAAACTGTACGTGTTTCCCTCATACTGATGTTTATGCCACCATTCTATCTTGGAGGTTTCACTGCTTCTATAATTCTTCTATTTTGACTGCAGAGCCCTCAAAGGGCACCCTTCAAATTAACCTAAATATTTTGCTCAATTTAATTTAACATCCTGTATATCTTCTCCAACTTTAGTAGTTCCTTTTTTCCTTTCTTACTTTGAACACACTCTTATGATCATTAGGTTTGATCACTGATCAATCAATCATTAATCATCAATCAACAAAGAGTTTCTGAGATTCCAGCTAAATGATGAAGGCTCTCGAAGAGTCACAATTCTTCTCCATGGATTACTTCCAGTGCTGCCATCTAATTGGTATCATATTGAACTCAGATCCACTTCAATAAAAAAATTAAACTGAAAGAAGAAAATATACTTAATTTCCTCCTCTTCTCCAGAAATAAACAGAATCTTTTATTTACTTGTTCATTTCATTAATTAACTGTTAGCAGTGCATATGCACGCACAGCTGTGAGTGTAAATGCAGGCGCACACTTGCCAAGGTGTGTGTGGGAGGACCAATGTATCTGAGCACCAGGTACCAGCTCTCATTTTTGACCTTGTTCGAGGCAGGCTCTGCTGCACACACCATGCCAGCTGGCTCGAGTGCTCCAGGGATTCTCCTCTAGCTCCGTCTCTCCCACAGGCATGCTGAGGTTACACACACTGACTTGACTGGATCCAGCTTTTATGGGATCTAGAGGTTCAATCTCAGGTCCCCTGCTTGTGTACCAAGTGCTTTTACCCACTGATTCATCAACCCAGTCCAAGATTAAGATTCTCAAAATCTTAAGGCTACTGGTCTTTTGCTAGAGCAGTCTCTCAACTAGCTACTAACTTAACCCGACTTCTCCTCCATCACTCTAGTCCCTCATCCCTCCTTGTGGTTTTCACGTCCTAGCTCCCTGCTCCATTCCATTTCCCTTGGATTCTCCCACCTCTGCTTGCATCCCTCCAGGGGCTCCCTCAGTCCAGAATTTTCATCCCCTACTTCCTGCCTCCTCTATTGGCTGTCAACTCTTTATTATACAAAAAAAAAAAAAAAAAATCATAATCCAATCTGAACCAATCAGCAGCAAGACACTGCCAAATCCATCTCTTAGCATTGCCTTTAGGCAACAAGGGCTACCTGACCTTCATCTTTAGAGCAGAAGTGGAAGGACAAGCATTTACAAATGGAAAACCCAGTGATGAGCCATAGAAATTACAATGCCAAAATCCTGCCAGCACTTAGCTTTCTGCCTGTACAACTGAAAATACAGACATACACATTGACCTTCTCAATCTAAGGAAGGTCAACCCTGCACAGTTCTTCCTAGTTAATTAACAAGTGATAAAGGTGATTAAAACTGAGAGTGAGCACACTTCACAAGTAAAATGACTTTCCTTTCTCTTGATTTTACAGATAATTAGTACTACCAGTATTATGAATAAAGTACTATTAGTATAGGGTTGTTGTTGGAAAGGATAGATGATAAAGGCAAAGTCAAAATGGTCATGAACCCTTAGCCACAATTACCAGAGTAAGGGCGGGACTCCCTTATTCTCTTCTTCCCAACATGAAGGACAAATACTTAGGACTCTGGAGCACAAAACTGGTTTTGCTATATATAAATCCAAGGGTTTATATTTAAATACATTTCATTTCTATATATACATGCTAACCCTTTCAGATTCAGGCCTGTAGAAGCTAGGCAGCTGCTCTTTTTTCTAGTGTGTTCTTATCTAACTACTTAAGATTAAAAACTCACAAACTACATGTAGATTTTATTTTACTGGAATACTTACTTTATTGTCATTATATTGCAATGATATTTACTTATGAACTGCTTATTGCAGCTAATTATTTTTTAACTCAGAATAAGCTGTTAGAAGCAAAAAGTACAAATGCCCTGTGCTCAAACCTTTTCTGCATTCAACTGTGACTTTGTAACAAACCACCCCAGAACTATGTAGCTTAAATAAAATTTCACATTTGTTCACAACTCTACAGGCCAGATATCTGAATGGGGCTCACTTGACATTCAGTTACTTGCCGTAGAAGACTGCAGGAAACTGAAGGCCAGGCTGAGAGCAGAGCGTCTAATTTAGCTAAGTTACAAAGCTGATGGGTGGGGGTGAACACTCGACAGTCATTTAAAAAAAAGTCTCTCATGATCAGAAGAAGTGATCTATGCCAGTGGTTCTCAGCCTTCCTAATGCCATGACCCCTTAATACACATTTCCTCATGTTGTCGTGACCTCCAAACATAAAATTACTTTTGTTGCTACTTCATAGCTGTAATTTTGCTAGTTATGGATTGTAATGTAAATATCTGATATGCAGGATATCTGATATGTGACCCCTATGAGGGTCACCAACCAAAGGTTCAGAATCCTGGTCTATGCTAATCGGCAGAGAGGTGAGCAAAGAAGTTCTCAGGGTTCTAGAAGAAAAATCCTGAAAGACACACAACAAAAGTTCCACCATGGTCGGTGCAAATCATAAAGGGGTAAAGACACTAACCCCACGTCTTAAACAGAGTGACACACAATGTCACACTGCCTGTCAGAGTGTGCATGTAACTGGGAAGAGTCTGGGATCATAGCCTGCAGAAGCCAGGTAAGATCTGGCAACGCTTTCTGCCATCAGTAACTGCAGGGTGGAAGATCTGAAGGAGATGGAGGTGCCAGCTTCCAGGCTGCCATGTGGAGTAGAGTACTTGGCTGCTTCACCGACAAACTTCAAAAGATGAAACAATCCAGAGCCAGTGGCTCATACTGTAACTAGGGTTGGGTGGTTTGGTAGGTGGTGGCTGCTTTCACATCATAGAAGTCTTCAATCTTCTTTATCTAATCTAGTAAGTATCATGTTTCCATTACAATACTTTCACTTTTTAAGAATCTGTGTATGGCCTTTCTACCTGCACGCTTGTCCCTGGCGCCTGAGGAAGCAGACCCGCTACAGAGGCTACAAACTGCCACATGGGTGCTGAGAAGCAAATCTGGGTTCTCTGGAAGAGTAGCATGTGCATTTAGCCCCTGATTCGTATCTCCAGCACCCTTGATATTTTTACTTTTAACAAGCAAGCTTTCAAATTGAACATTCTACAATAAATAGGATTAACATAAGAAAACCAGGTTGTATATGCAACACTTTAAGAAACTGCAAAGTTCATAAAAAGAAGAAAAATACACCATTGTAAAAATTGCATATACTTGTATTCATTTGCATGAAAGTTATCTGTGGAGAAATATTTTGTTTATATTTATAATTCATTAACTAAATCTGGAGAGCTATTCATATTGAATTAGGAAGAGATGAAATTTATTACACTAGTTTTTGTGTCTACTAACAAATATAAAATAAGTATGTTTGATTTAAAAGAGGAAACTTTAATTTGCTGCATGAAATCTCATTTCACTGAATATATTTCTAAAACACTCCAGAGGCTCACAAGATGTCACAAAACGATAATTGCTACCTGTACTTCCTCAAATATGTTCATCTCCAAAAGACTCGTTTCTATAGCCACAAAACACTGTGTGGTATGTCTGCTTTGGACAATTCAAAGGGCAAAATATGCCGGTAAACACACTACATAATCAGAACCATTCCTTATAAGAGGAGAGAGAGAAGGAAATCACTACTCGCTGTTTCACAATATGGTGAACCAAGAAACAGTTTGAGGACGAGCTAACTCCCACTAATGGCATCCCGACAATTTCCAATGAGCAACTGGTTCCTAGAATTGCAGTTATTTTCAGCCAAAGATCTGGTACAGCAGTGCTTCACAGAGCCGCAGCTGGATACACAAGGAGCTCTCAATTTCAGACAAACTGGTGCTGGCAAGATTATAATACTCGGTAAGGAAAAGCATCTCCACAATGTGCATGTGCTAATCTAATTTTTAAGCCACTTTAATGTTTTTATTATAAGAGGCCAAACAGTGCTCATCTATAGGAAATGTCACTAACCAAGTCACCTTATTTATAGCTAACTTTTTATTCCAAAGCAGTTTGGCATGATTTTTAGAAATTATACAATTCTAAGTGATTCTTCAGGGCTAATAACATTTCAGTGCCACAGTTCAGGAGCAGGTGAGCTACTGCTCAAATGACTGTAAAAATTCAGAAAAGTCTAAAACAACCTTTTAAAGTCTTATGTGGTTGATCGATAAATTAAATAGTTACTCTTTCGTTTTTTTTTTTTTTTTTTTTAATGTTAACTATTCTAACATTTTAAAATTAGCTCCCTTACTCTTCTTATATGCTGGGATCTCAAAAGACAGTTCCAAAGTGCACCTTGAACAAACAGAAAAGCAATTAGCCTAAATTAATTGCTCTGCTGGTGTGCTGGTGCACTAGGCAGGCTTAGTGGCCTTGACAAGGCTGCATTGCTTTCACAACCTGATGTTCTGACGCTATTTGCTGAAATGTGAACCTGGTCTTAATCAGTATGTTTAAAGTATATTAAATATGCATCTCAGAACAGTAAAAAAACAAGAGGGAATGTGATTTTTTTTTTCCCCTCAGCCATACAGTTCTCACCAAGAAGCAGAGGGAAAACTGTGCTGTCTCCCTTACCCTCTTCTCAGCTGACACTGGCTGTCACTGAAGACAAGAGGCAAGTGAGTTAATTCTTCCTCACATAAAAATATTCCCAAAGTTAAAGAAAGGCAGCTAACAATAACTGAGCACTAAAACTCGTCTATAATTAAAAAGAGGGACAATACGGCTCTAGGATAACAGTGTGTAATCCATAGCATTCTACCTAAATTTAGATTATAACATTAAATCAGTAAAGTATCGATAAAACTCAGAAATGAGTAAGCCTGGAAGGAAGAGGGCAGCGGAACCAACTTTCTGATTGTTTTCAAGCTTTGAACCAAACTTGACAGTACATTTATTCACCCTACAATAAACTCAGTGTTCACAATTCTCTTAACACACATGGATTGACTCACTTCTCTGAGTACAGTGGGAAGGTGGGAAGAAGACCTTAAAGGCCCAAGAGTGAGGACCACACATGACTTCCCTACATGGAGAGAGATTTGTAAACTAAACAGCACACAGCCACACACTCAAGGCCAACAACAGTGGCACTTCCCTGGACAGGAAGGTGACACAGTGATTCTCTGGTGCTGCTCCATCTTGTCGTAACTATAAAAGTGTTCTTAATCATCTTAAGAGAAATTACTAGTACCACTAAAACTATAAAACTAGTACTGTTAATGTAACAGGTTTCCTTTTTTTATTTTTTAAACTTCAGTACGTGAAGACTAATTCATGCTGTCCTAAATGAGGTATTTCATCACCTGAGAGACGGTATGCACGAAACCTTTCCATTTTCACGGAGAACAGAGGTTCAAGCCAAAGCGCCCTGTCATTTTCATGTCTTTAGGAAACACCTCCCTTTCTTAGTCTCTCAAAAGACTGTCATACAGAAAATAGCCCAGGCACATGCGTTGTCAAGTCTGCCATTTTTAATTATTACCAATCAAGTTACAGCAATTTCCTCTCTGGTTAAACATGTGCATACCTATCTTCTAAAGTATTTCTTTATGCCACTGTTCATAAAACATTTTAGGCTGAAGGAAAATCCCCTGCACTAAATTAATAACTAATCACAGGAGATATTTATCATCTTGAGTCTTTTACAGGGAAATTGTCAGATTTAATCATCTTTCCCATATTTTCACTATTTACTGGGCTTCATTTATCATACACTTTAGATTCTGACAACAGTGAGTTATTTTAATTACTATTTCAAGTTTGAGTAACTAAGAATAAGACCATTCCTGGGAGACATGGGGGTGGGAAAGATGGGGAAATCCATCTGAGCACCCAATAAACTATCATTTTCATGAGTAAATCAAGATGTTCTTTATTGTTAGCAACTCAAAAACAGGTATGAAGTAGGAAACCACTAACTCATGGGCTTATAGTACTGCTTTATCATCATTAAAGTGTATCCTTCTTGCTCTTTCCTATGATGTGATCATACACTCTGATTTTATAGCATGGAAAACACTGTTTATGTCTCAAATTAGACTGGGGTAATAGTTCAGTGGCAAGCAGAAGAGCGCATGTTTATTATGAGTCAAGGCATTTGGGTTCAATACACAGCAAATACTAGCCTATAAAGAGAGGTAAATCCCACAACTACACATCTATTTTGTCTATTTAGCACTCCTTCTATAGCTTGAGAACTGTAAGAGCAAAAACAGCCTTACGATAGAACATCCAGAAACACCCATCACAAGATTCAATACGACCCTTCTAGGGGTCAGAAGACAGCTCAGTGTGCCTGTCATGTAAGCATCAAGTCCTGACTTTAAGTCCCCAGCTACTGCTATCTAAAAAGCAAGGGTTGGCCAGGGCATGTGACCCCCATGCAGAGAGATAGGGCCAGGTGTATCCCACGGGGTCATGGCCAGGCAGTCTACCAAAAATGGTTAAGTTCAAGTTTGGTGAGTGGCCTTGCTCAAAAAACAATATGAAGAAGCAATTGAGAAAGCCTTCAAGCATCAACCTTTGGCATCTACACATGCCTGTATGGGTTCATGCACCCCCAAAATGTGGTGGTGAATGCTTTATTATTGTTTTTTAAAAATTATTTAGTTCTATTTTATGTGCATAGGTGTTTTGCCTGAATGTATGTCTGTGTGAGGGTGTCAGATCTTGGAGTTACAGACAGTTTTGAGCTGCTACGTGTGTGCTGGGAATTGAATTGGGATCCTTTGGAAGGGTGATCAGTGCTCTTAACCGCTGAGCTATCTCTCCAGTCCCTGCACCCCCAAAATGTATGCATATACACACATAAAAAAATTCCTTTCTAGAGGTGGTCTTAGAAATAACCATTGCAATAAAAATATATTCTTCTTTTTTTCAAAAATAAATTATATGATAGACATAAAATTATTCCATGGATTCAAGAAGTAGTTTACAATGAAATTTTTACAATGTGCACCAAACTATTCCACCACATTATTAGACACCATGTGGGAGTTTGACTGAGAAGGACCCCATAGGCCCTTGTGTTTGAATGCCTGGTCCTTCCCTTGGTGGGACTGTTTGGGAAGGATTAGGAAGTATGGCCCTGTTGGAAAAGGTGTGTCATGGAACAGGAACTTTAAGGTTTCAAAAGCCCGTATCATTCCAGTCGGCATCCTCTCTTCCCCATCCCCCTACACCCTCACCAGCTCTACCCTCATGACTTTTGTCTTAGCTTGTAAGCTTTTAGCTTCAAGCTTCACCGTGGGGCTGCCTCAGCAGTTAGCATTACGGACTAGCTTCCAGAGGCATGGACTGGCTGTTTGCTAGGCTGGTGTCACTCCTGGGCTCAAATGAGTTTCCTGTGTCATCCTCCCAAGACACTGGCACTAGAGGCGTTGGTCCTACACACACTAATGGCATATTTTTACCTCCTCTTTATTTCCAAGTTTTTGGGCTTATAGAGAAGAAAACTGTCCAAACTTCACAATACTCCAGCTGAAATGCATCTTCTCCTCCAAACCATTTAACTTCAAAAAAACATAAAATATTCTCAAGTACATATCCAACTATGCGGTCTTGGATAGGTTTGTCCCCTCGGGCAACCTTTAAACCCCAGTCTCTATGAGAATTAAGTAATATTAGGGTATTGAAATGAAATAAAAGTCTAAGTCCACTGTGACATGACATTCACAGGAAGATGGTAGATTATCCACTCAGTCCTTGAACACTTATAAATACAATATATAGCATATGCTCACAAAACAATTCCTGGAAATAAAACACAATGGGCACTCAGCAAATATTTTATATCGCCAACACCTGCTCAAATCCTCTCTGAACTTTATTTCTAAATATCACCGCTTTTTATTGAATCAACGGAAATTTGAAAGAAGAAACAGAATAAACATCCAGAGACGATCAAGGGAGTTAGAAAAATCTTTATCTAACAGCTCACTGAGTTTTGCATGAGCTGGGTACTGTCAATCTCACTGAGGGGTGTACAGGATACATCAGCCTCTAAAACTTCAACCCACCTTATCCCAATCACACAACAAAGGGATTTGCCTTTCTGTAGGAGAGTAAAAGACCTTAGTGTTAGGACTTCTCTTAATGCTAATAACAAAGGAATCACGAATCAAATTTAAGCAATAGCTTTGCATTCATTTTTTTTTAAAAAAACATCTACTATGACTAAGGATGTAGCTTGATGGTAGAACACATGCTCAGAATCCATTAGACATTGGGTGTGGTCGCAGCACCAAAATAAATAAATAACCTTAATGCAGAAGTTTGAAGCTGGAAGAGTTTAGAAAACCAGTTCATCTTAAAATCCAAAAAATTGTTTTATAATAGTCCTGTTTGCTTTCAATATCAGAAGTCTGCTAATGAAAATAAATGCTTTATCTATTAAAGCTGAATTATGTCTCCCTCTCTAGCCTCTACCTGTTGGTCAAAGTCTTGAAACTGGAAATGACAGCAATAACAAGAAAAAAAAAAAAAAAACAAGTACAACAATTAATTGTGTTAAGTGTTGATGTTTTTATCAAACTAAACTTCCAAAGAGCTATTTGATTTAACATATGAAGCATCTAAAAATCTTTAAGTTTAATATACTATAAGTGTATGTGTGTAGGTGTGAATATACATTCCGTGTGTGCAGTGCCCACAGAAGCAAGGACAGGATCCCTTGAAGGTGGAATTACAGGGAGCTGGGAACCTACCTAGTCAGGTCCTCCAGAAGAAAAAGAAAGTTTCTTAACAACTGAGCCATCCCCCTGGTCCCTATATTCTATATTTTAATGAAGAAGAATTCAGTTTTTAGGCTGAGTAGGATAAAAACAGATAAAAATACTCATCATGTCTGTTGGAAGAAGAAACTGGCCAACAGCCCAAGACAATAGCCCATTCCTCATCCTGCAGATATTCCTAATAAAAGAAAAGATGGGCTACTCAAAAACTTTTATAAGACTTCATTATTTACATGTAAATTATCTTAATTTAAAAAATCTTATTGTGTACCTGAAAAGGAAGTAGCAATAAGAGTCTAAGACTTAAAAATCTCCATATTTTAGAATAAAGCCTTTCATGGAAATAAAACACTAGCCCAGAAAAGCATGGCAATGATAGTTTGTTCCAACAACCACTGCTGAGGTTTGTCTATGACTGATGGTGTCATCTATATGTTGGCCACTGAGCTTTTCAGTGTGTCCTTACTGATTCAGTGGACCCTTGAAGAGATGGAGTCTCTTAAAGGAGCACAGTAGTTCTCCCCTGACCTCCAACCTTTCTCTGACTTCCTGCCTCATCCTCTGACCGATTCCTGCCACTATTATGTACCTATTTGAAGAACTTTACCCCAAATCAAGCTCATGAGTCATGCTATGCTGGACTTTCCATTTCCCAAACAGTAAACTAAATAAGCCTCACTTCATCATGCACTACCCAACTCTGTTATTACAAGTATCTATCCAACCTGGGAGCTCTATTATCACGAGGGTAGGCCCGGGCTTTTGCTGTGCTCTGGAGAATCTTTAATTTCTCTCACATTATTGCCCTACACTGTTTTCATTGGCAAGCTGCCAATGAAAGGGTCATCTGCTCACAGGGCATAGATCACAGAAACTAAACTACCCTTTTTTTTTTAAAGACCAGTGTTAAAAATTTTAAATTGAAAAACTACATTTTTGACATAAAGAATTTAAATAATTTTTGCAAAAAAAACTAAATCAAGGCATTTTTTTCATTTATTGATTAAAAAAGAACTATTATACTATTATAATCATACTGCTATGAAGAAACTCAGAACCGTTCAAGTTTTTACATATGAGCCTTTTATACCTAAATATGCAGCTTTTGGATTCTGTGTCAGTCACACAAAAAAACCTAAAGAGGAAGTTGACTGTAAAATAACAAAATATTTATATCAAATACAGATAAACATTTCAATAAACTTGGAGTCAGAAAGAATAGGGAAGACATAATAACCAGATGTTTAATTTAAAATCACAGATAGAAATAGTCCTGTATTCTTTCATAGAACACTTGGATTGTATTTGTATTTAAAAGCAATGGTAAATGTCAAATGACTACTCTCCTGTCCTTCTGAATACAGGGAAATATCATGCTGAGCAATCTTCTCAATGCAAGAGGTGCTTTTAGTAAACAACAAAGAACAGAGCAACAGCAAGCCTTAGCCACACAGATCAATTTTGTGACCACAAAAACTAAGCCATTAGAGTCAGGGATGTCGCTCAGTGGTAGGACTTTAATGCAGCACATGTAAAGCCTGGATTTGATTCCACCCCCACAAAAACCAACCAAACAAGAAACAACAAAAGCCAAACCCAATACCATAATCATAATGAGAACAGCCTTTAACCATAGTTAAAACTTTTACCATAGTTTTCAATGTTAGCTTTAAAATATTTCATAGACAATAACTTTAAATGTAGAAAAACAAAGCACTAACCTTTACTAAACCAGCATGTTACAGACACAGCCTATAACAATAATAGGGTTTTTGATATATGAACACACAAAAGAATGTCTATAGCTTCTAGACCAGCATTTCTAAACCTTCCTAATGCTGTTACCCTTTAGCAGAGTTCCTAGTGTGATAATGACCCCAACCATAAAATGATTTTGTTGCCACTTCAGAAATGCAATCTTGTTAATACTTATTAATTGTAATATGAATATCTGGTAATGCAGAATATCGGATATGCGGGCCCCCAAAGGGATCACAACCCACAGATTGAAAACTGCTGTTTTAGATCAAAGAAAATAATGAGCTCTCACCAAAAACACAAATCTAAGAATTTTCCATATATTATTAGTGGATGAATTCCATCTATGAAATAGAAAACTGACTCATGACTCATTAATATTTTCTTGTTTGTCCTCACCCAGTTTTCATAAGTACTAATTACAAAAACACATTGATCTAAAAGCCAAAATGAGTGAAAGAAACAATGTACATGTAATGAAGCGGTTTGAGCTTCCCCTGAACTAGAATGGAAATAAATGTAAAATACCTATCAATTACCTGGGCAATAACAGCTACACTCTTCCCTCTATCCTGACCAAACTCATCATGAACACTGTCGTATGTCACAGCAGCAGGGGCTCAGTGCTCCACACTCTGACGCACAGTACCAAGTACTTAGCACTGCTTCCTGGGTTACAAAAGGACACTAATAATGAACGAATGTAAAGCAGAAGCTAATTGATAGGCTAAATGCATTAGTAGCAGTGCTCACTATGAGAGGTGACTAACCCATCCCGGCTAAGTGCTGAAATCATAATTAAGTCTGATGGGAAGTCCTAGATTTACACCAATATAATTACAAATATTACTTAGCTTAGTAATACAGTATGGCAAGAACAATGAGATGAGTAATTTAGATGATATTGCAAAGTGGGTTTTAATGTCTGAAACTTCTATTACAGTACACAGAAGAAGTGTAAGTAGCGTAATTAAAACTAAGAGTCTGATCTTCATAACTCTACTGCTCAACTCATTAAAATGCATGTTTTCTCAATTAATCCAAACTTTTCCATTAAAAACATAAAAATATACTTTCATTCCTTGGAAATAAATCTCCACAGTACTTATTATATTTAGAATCAAACACTAAATAACCATTACAGATAAGTAAAAAAAAAAAAAGTTATAGGCAAGAGTTGAGTTCCCAAAGCCTTGCAGAGGAAGAAAAGGCAAAGTAAACGCTGCTCATGTCCCATCTTAAGGCCCCAGTTTTGACAGTGAGTGTCTGAAGAGCTTAAAGAGTAAGGGCCCCGCACATATTTGCTTAAATGGAAGTGTGTACTAGGAGACAATCCACACAGCACACACGGATTCCATACGATGTTGCCGCGTGCAGCACTCTCGGGTCTCTGGCTCTCTTGCTGCAGAGGACTCCTAGAGACGTGTACAAAAGACTATGCCATACAACCACACTGCCACAGGTGTGTATTGATTCAACATATTGACAAGAAACTTATCTAAATATGAAGCAGACGGAAACACAACATGTTTATACACTTTACTGTATTACTTGCCTTGAAAAGCTATTAAAGAGTATGTTGAGTTTTCAAACAACCCTCTGTAAATTAGAATACTAACTGTAGAGACACATTAATTTTTAAACAGATATTACTTAATGATCCTTCAATTTTCTGACTTACTTTGAAAGTAAATATTGCCAAAAACAATAAATACATATTAACAAATTCTAATTCCAAAAAGTCTAATGGACTTTTAAAGAAAATCTGAAAATTCAGTAAATTTTTCAAGACAAATTTGATTCAATAAAGATGTAAGAAATTCAAAAAATATAAGAGAGAAAAAATTATGAAACACCAATAAGAAAACAGAAAGGTACATCATGATGTTACACTAGGAATCAGTTGGGCAGAATCAAAAAGAGCAGGAAATACAAAAAAAAAAAAAAAAGAGCAAGACGATTAGATCAAACCACAAGGCTTCCATACAGCAAAGGAAACATCAGAGTGAAGAGAATTTATAGAATGGGGAAAAAAAAATACTTACACACAGTATTGTAACAATCAGTAAGTAACCCAATACATGTAACTCAACAGCAAAAACACAAATAATCTGATTTTTAGAATAGACAATAGACTTTTTTTTTATGGCAGATAAACTTGTTAAGATCACTAACTGTCAGCCCCAACAAGAGTGAGATACCTGTAGCTATGCCTGGACTTTCAGCATTGGGCAGGACTGATTGTTCTCTTTCAGTGAGACACAAAGTAAGTCCCTGCAGTACCCACTTAGCAAGAATGGCTATTAAGAAAAGAAAATAAAGAAAGAAAGAAAAGAAAAGAAGATGACAATTGCACCTCAGTGCATAGAAAACCAAAGACCTCTGTGCATGGACAGTGGCCGTGTTAGCACATCTCTAAGGCATGTGGTATGGAAGCTCCTGCAGACTTGATAACGGGACTACCACAGGTCCCAGTGAATCCACTACTGGGCTTGTGGCCAATGAAACCAGGAAGCCAAAGGCCTCTGTGCTCAACATATTGGTTGGCAGGCACTACATGATCTCCCTCGCTGGAGGAAGATGCAAGAACTGGCCTTCTGGGAACTGAGAGAATCATGGTACTTGGCCATAAGTTAGACAGGAGTAAGGCATTCAAGACACTAACAGTGATACTGTACTGCATATTTTTAAATGGCAAGAAGAGTAGATTCTGAATGCTGAGTTTTTGCCTTTTTAGAAAAAGTACACATGGGTAAATGCTTCAGAAGACAGATTTTCTTAGCCTAATGTAAATATCATATCACTTACATACGCTCTGAAGCTTTACATGGGACACCATAAATATATCCAATTGTAAATTTGATATATTGGGTAAATTTTTTAAATAAATAAATGATAGAAAACTTACTATAAAAATTTTTCTAAGAGTTACATGAAGACTATCATACAACTTAAAGACTAATTTAGGGCAATCTAAAATTGATCACTATAACTAGTTATAATTGGAACAATCGGAGTCTGTACCACTTTATTTTTAAAGTATAAAAAGAAATGTAAAAACCAGGAGAATAGGGAGAGTTAGGTTTAAAGCATTACTGAGGTAAGCGTAACATATTAGTTCCCCTACTTATAAAATACTTCTGTCTAAACAGTCATTAATTTTAGATGGAACAATATGTTTTATTTTGAAAGCAAATTCTCTGCAATGCCCTATCTTTAAAAACAGTCATGAAAACTTGGTGGGCCAGGCTCTTGTCTCGGGCTTGTCCTCACACTGCTGCCTCCTTAGTGGCAGTGGGAACCCTGTCCCGACATTCCTGCCCCTTGATAGCAGTAGGAACACTGTCCTCACCTGCCTCCTCGTGGTGGCAGGAAGACTGTGCTCTTGTCTGCACTGTGAAAGTCTACTTGCAAGAGGCCTACTTTGTCTTTGTCTACATCAGTGTGACAGTTCAGAGAAAAACGAGATTATTTTTATTAAAAAAAAAAAAAAAGAATTCCCATTTTATAAATTCTATATTATGTATTAAACTGCTAAATTACATGATTCTACTTAAAAACAACTTATATTTGTAAGAAATAAAATCATCATAATTAAGAAGAGTCTAAATGCAAAATGTTCGTGCTAATTCCTCAGACTCATTGATAAGGTAAACCATAACAATCAACCACAAAACTCTCAAAAATACAAAGCAATCTATGCTTCCAAGGAACAAGATAAAACACTACTGTTGGGATTGTTCAAGCACACAGCAGCATTAAAGCGCTTAAGAACGCAGCGGCAGCTGCAAGCCGCAGGTGCTCTGACGTCTTCGGCTACAGCCCTCTCCAACCCCGAGCCACCATTGCCAGGACAAGCTGCCTTCAGCTGTGCTTACAGCTGACTGTTTATTACAGTGGTAAGCGGTGTCTGCCACGCTTGCCTCTGGACACATCTCTAAGACCAGCGTTTTGATGGTTACCTGTCATTTATGATCCAGTTCAGACAGAGGTTCAGAGAGCTCAGGTTTTTGCACCTCTTGACGATTTCCATCACAGTTTCATTATCCAGCTCAGTGATATGGCGGAGGTCCAAGCTGGAAAGGTTTCTCAGCTAGTGACATAAATAAGATGAAAGATAAGAAAAAAAGTAAGTGCCATGTTAATTCTCAAAAATTACACTATCATTTACCATGGAGTCAGAGAAGCACCACTGTACAATATTAATGCTTGAGAGATAGTCTAGGCTTTTAATTAAACATCAAAGTATTTTACACAGAAAATTTTAAATAAGCATGGGAATCCATGATGAATGTATGAATGGGCAACAAAAATAAAAAAAAAGGTTTTACTGAAGCACGTTAAAGTGAAGAACTAGCAAAATACTGTATATTAAGCAGAGAAGCTGGTGAGCACATCACAGAAAGTACATACAGCTAGTAAGTTCACTCAGGGCTCAACTTTTAGGTTTACATCCAAAACTAAAATGTCACTTTTGTATAAATTCACTTGTACATAATTAATTCAGAGAAGTCTTGATGATAAGCTATGAGTATTCTCCAAACAGGGACTATGAGAGTCACGTGTTTTACTATAACATACCAATTCTGACCTCTTTATTTCTCTCATCCCTTTTCTGATGATCCTTTATGTGTTGTCTCCAAAGGCAAATTAGTAACATTTACGTAAAGGTGGCAGCATGTTAATTACCCTCTTCAAATACGGCATATTTACACACAAGCAATTTATGCTTAGTAACAGACAAAACAATCTGGAAGCATGTGCTAGACTACATACACTCTACCACCCTGCAGATGTATGCATGCCTTAATATGGCCCTTCAGAAGGCAAGAGTGAGGTCACAGGTGTCATTAGAGGAACCGATCCTGAAATGGAGACCATGGCAGGTTATTCAAGCAGGCCCACTGTAATCAACGAGTATCTTGTAAGAGAAGAATGTTATCCAGCTTGTCAGAGAGATGTGATGGAAGCTGCAACAGCCATCTCAACCATCAAAGAGATCCAACCTGCTTTTCCAAAACTGGAAATGCAGAAGCAGGGCAAAGAGCCACAGACTGCGCAGCACTGACTGCTGGGAACAGCCAGTAAGAAATGCGGATGGAAACCTACAACCCTAAAGGACTCAAGTCTGTCAAATATAAAGGAGAAAAAAAACGAAAACAGACAAACAAATGAAAACAAAACAAAGCCATGCCAGATAAGCTGTCCTTGGGCTTTCACAAAGAAACGTAACCCAGCCTGTACCTTGACTTACCCTGGAAAGACCTATGACAGACAGACATCCAATTGAGACAACAGTGGGGTGATAATTTGTACAGTCTGAGCTAAGTGTGTGAACATTTGTTACAGCAGCACTTAGAAACTAGGACACAGCACTTACAGCGACTTGAAGGAGCTCTCCTACGACTAGTTTGTCTTCCCTAGGCCATCAGATGCCCCTTTAGGGAACGTTATCCCTACAGGAAGCAGAATTGTAGGTTTGACCCAACTGCCAAAGGCCTCCAAGCAAGCAAGTCTCCCCTCGGTCAGTTCAGCTTGAATCCTACAAGAAGCAGATACTAAAGTCCATGGTAATACGTGGGTACGGGCAACTGCCGAGCAGTTCAAACGCGACCAGGCTGCCAGGACCTAAGTCTTCATTCAATTCACTTATATCTGGACTGTATATTTGTGTGCAGTTGGTGGCTGACATGTTAGCCACAGTACTAGAGAATGAAAGGTCAGCTCCCAAGCTAGGAAAGTAGAAACTACCCGCATAGTTGAGACACCATGGCTCTTTGCTCTCTGAAGCATGCTGCACAATTAATTGTGGGGAGAAAAGAGATGGATGAGACATAAAATATGGAAAAATGGACAATGCAGGTACATCCTAGAGGCAAGGCGTTGCTGCAGTGGCTACTTCTAAGGCCATTAATGTCTCATCTCTAGACAGAAACTCTTAGGAAACCTTCCCTGTGTTCAGCCTATCACATCAGATGTTCGATGAAGTCAAATCCAGCGCAGCACCAGACTCGGGAAAACCAGAACTCCAGAGAAAAGGCAAGACCAGGAAAGAAGAAAGGAGTTGTGACAGTTCATACTCTAGTTGGCTCACACTTGCAGTCTTATGCTGGGCCAAGTATGCTAGGGAGTGAGCACCTTTAATCCCAGCACTAGGCAGGCAGAGACAGGTCATCTCTGTGAGTCCAGACAAGCCAGGGCTCCAAAAGGAAACCCTGTTTGAAAAACAAAACACTACCAAAACAAGAACATCAATAACAACAAAAATCCTTTAGGCCCTCTAACATCTCCAGGCTGCTGACCAGTCAAATGTCACCTCGTTTCTCCAGGTTCCTTTTCTTCTAGGAAGCCCTCAGTATGCTCATAGTAACCAGCACACCATGCACAGAGCCGTGGGGAGCTGTTTCCACTCGAGGTCTAACCCTTTGATGCTTGATCCTTACCTCTCTGCAGCCTATGGTGTTGGGGAGTAAACAAAACAAACAAAATATTTTCAAGCCCCTAAGGGAACTAAAAAGAAAAAAAATCTATATAAAATACCACGTAAAGAACAAAATAAATTGCTGAATTTATACATTTGACTGAAGTTCATTAAAACTCCAAAGGGCTCACACTCAGTCCTGCAAGTCTGCACCCCTCCCAATACCTGACATTTCTTCATGTGGTAAACATAAATTAACATTGCCTGAAGTACTAGATGGGGAGCAAAGAGGAAGGCTGTGGTGAAGTGACAATGCCCTCCTGACAAGTGGACATCAGAAGATTCCTTAAAGTCTTGATGTTTTCTTAAATAGACTGGTCATTATTTTTTAAGACAAATAGCAAAATAATGGTTCATAATAAGTTGCAGACGACAAAGAGGATCTGGCCTCCATCTTCTCACCATAATAAGCACACTCCAAAACAAACAGGTGCAGTAAGCAGAGTTCTAACCCAATGCCTAGTAAATTCCCTTGCCATCACATGTGGACAGGAACTGTAAGTAGGAGAGTAGTCTCCTTACAAAGCAAAGGTGACTGTACTCACAGTCCCTGATCATCAACAGATACCAGGTGAATCAAAAGGAAAAGCATCCTAGGCAGGACTGACCTGCTCAGCAGAGTACTTACTAAAGGTCCCGATGACCGAGAGAGCCTTCTGTTGCCCTTAAAGGGGTCAGTGGTAATGTCAGTCTCCTAGAACTAAGATCAGCTCCTTGCTATGGCCAACAGTAAAGTAGGGATATCGGTCCTATACTGATCAAAGCTGATTCCTTCCAGTGAGTACATTCCAGTGAACCCAACCTCTATAAAGAAAGGTATCTAAAGTTAGACAAAGGATGTACTTAGACTATGCAAGGACTCCAGACCCCTGTGAAGAGTAAGGTGGAATCTATTCTTTCAAGTTACTAAATTTGTGGTTATTTATCACCAAAATAGAAGATTACAGCACATAGGCTTCAGGGGAACTGTATATTTGAAGAGAAGCTAGGGTTGAATACAGTAAATGAACGTACTTAATGCTAAAAAAATATGCATTTTAAATGGTTAAAATGGTGAGTTCTTTCAAATATATTTTATCAAAATAAGTTATTTTCAAAAAGAAGATGTTGAGCATGTACATAAAAATGCTACAGAAAGGCAGGAAGGCAGGCAATAACCAGTTGTATGTACCAGTTCAGGCCCTCATACCAAGGAAGACAACTGAGGATCACAAAGGTTGAAGCAACTCTGTGAAGGTGGATAATGGAGAGAAAGATGTTAGCAAATCTCAACTATTTGACAGACTTGTAAAAATCTTCGGACATCCTATAGAACTAATCCATAGCAGGAAAGTACATTATGAGGGCTGAACTACACAGGTAACAAACTCATAACTTTGGCTGACTCTTGCACTCTCGGAAACCACATCCAGATCTACTGGGTGCGATGTGGGCCAGATGACAGCACTTAGCCACCCATGCCTGTTACTGCCTAATGTGCACGATCTGTAACAGTGTTAACAGGGACACCCAGACTCACACGCCAGGGATTTCCGAGACAGTATAAAAAATACTTGACATATTTAAGACGCATCAATTTATGAGCTGGCATTCATTCACTGGCATCTATTCGCATGGCCTTCCTGATGAGCATTTGACCGACACTAGTAGAAATACGACAGCATCTACAAACAGCTGCAGGATGCTAACTCCCAGCACATCATCACAAGACACAGACCCAACATATCTACAGGCTATGGTATTTTTATTCAAAACTCCAAAAACAGCCTCGTCAAATTCACCACATCCATTTGTTTGCTAGGAAATATTATAACAGTGCCCTCCAGTGTTTCATAAAGAGCTACCGGAAATAATCCCTCATAGTCTGAACAGATAATTGCATCTAGAAAACTGACATTTTAATTGAACTTGCTTTCCTTATACTTCACCGGTATCTTGGGTTAAAAAACTCACAAAGGATTTAAGTAAGTAGAGCCTTTCTACCAGAATCTTCTGAATGCCTCACTTCCATTTTCAGAAACATACTAAGGTATTTAAAAGAAACCAAGTCAGAATGTAGAATATTAGTAATCACTTTTCAGTTTAATAGTACATTGTTCAAAAAAAATTTAACTTGTAGCCATTCACAAAAAATTAGTCAATGACTGGTATGGACAGGTCTGTATTTAAACATGAAATGAGATACTCAAACATTACCTAGGAAACACAGAATATGAGGAGTGTAGAGATGTCTCCAATTACTTCAAATTTAGCTTAATCCCAAGAAAAGATGAAAGAATAGGAAAAGAAGGAAAAAAGGGAAAGGGTACAAGATGTGGAGTCCCAGACAGGAGGATCAAAATATACACCCAGAAAAGAAAGAGAGGGAGGGAGGGAAGGAGGAAGAGAGGAAAGGGGCTGGCCACACTGTACAAGTTGACTACAGTGAAGAAAACAAGTAGACTCAGTGCCATCTCTAAAGTCAGATAGATATCCCACTGTTTTAGGCTAACTCAGTGGTCTGAATGAGAATGTCTCCCCATGACTTCGTATCTTTGAATGGTTGGTCCCAAGTTGGTGGAATTGTTTAAGAAGGATTAGAAGATGTGAGCCTCGAAAAAGGTGTGTCATTGGGAGTAGGCTTGAGGTTTCAAAAGATTTGTATTATTTCAGTGTGCTCTCTGCTTCCTGTTTGTGTACTAGGATGTGAGCTTTTAGTTATTGCTACATGTGGCCATGTTCCCTGGCATGATGGTGAGGGACTCATATCCCTCTGGAATGGTAAACTCTGAATAAACCATTCCCTTCTATGAGTTAATTTGGTCATGGTGTTTTATCACAGAAATAGAAAAGTAACTAAGACAGCAACAAAGATAATGTAACACCAATTGGGGGTGATAATTTTTGAAAAGAATAAAAATATCTGTATGTATAAATACGCATAAAATGACAATTTATAGTGAGAATTTTCGGTTCCTTTAAAAATACAAAAATGTTATGGCAATACAGTTTGCTTTAATCCCAGATGTGACATATTGGGCTGTTTCAAATTGTCCATTGGCAGATGACTATGATTCACCTTGTACTTTAGCAGAGGCATGATTTTCCCAGCTGAAGATAGTTTTGAAGATTCCTCAGAGGGTCGCTAGAGCCCCAAGAGGCAGTGGCTCCCCCTGCTGCTGCTTCCCCTTCTGCCACTATTGCTGTTTTCTGGTTGCAATATTGCTAGTTGCTGGATGGAAATACCCTGATGATGAAAATCAAATTTGCCCCAAGGAACTCGATGCCCCTAATCAGCAGAAAGTAGACTAATGATATAGACATCTCTTTCCCACCCCAATCCTTTCTCTCCCACCTAGTACTGTGAGGTTCGAAGGGAAAAGGGTGGTGTAAAGAGGTAGAAAAAAGAACCCCATGAAATAGCCAAAAGTACATCTATCTACAAGAGGACCCAGATGTGCAACTAGGCAGAATGGGAAATCTGATTACAAATGCTGTAGAGGAAATGGCACGAGATGAAGGGTTGCAGAGTTGGCTGTACAACTGGAAGAATTTCAGGTAGAGGTGGAAGTACCCGAGAAGAGCGTAGTGCCTAAAAAGGGAGAGCAAAAGTGCTCAGACCTGGCTACTGAGCAAGAAAACAATGGAGCTTAATGTAGGATGAAAGAAGGAAGTGACTCCAGCAAGAAGGGAGATTTTGGCCACTGCCTAGAGCTATACACTTTTGGCTTCAAGTCCCTGAAGCCCCTGCTGGGCGTGGGGGTGGGAGATGAGGTGTGCAGCTGGGAGGAGGCCATGCAGTGCAACAGCATTAAAGAAATAAAGTTTGTTTTGGAGGAAAGGGTTAATCTAGAGCCAACTGCACTGCCAGGGGAGGGATGGCCAGGTATGACAAAATCACCATTGGTTTTCCCAATAATTGTACAACATATGCCTGTTAATGGTGCAGATCATGATTCTGATGAAATTGTGTGGTATCTTATAGAAGTGATAGATCTGAGGCACTTTAAAGAGGTCATAGTTTCCTATAAAATGCATTCACCTTATGTAAAACAAGTATTAAGGAACTAGGCTACTCAAAATAGAATTATTCCCCTAGATTGGAAGGGTCTGGTATCAGCTGTGACAGAGGCTGGCCAGCAGTTACAGTGGCTAATGTGGTAGAGGAAGGAAGCCGTGACTACTGAACAATGAAATAGCACAAAGGGAGTGGGAGCCTTCCTAGGTTTCTTGCAAAGATCGATTTCAGCTGTAAGCAAATTCATATCAGACCCTGACAGGGGACAGGTGTTGACGGAGACTCCTGCATTTAAGAATATGAATACCAAATGTAAAAGAGTTATTAGAACATTCAAGGCAAAAGGAGCACCAATGGACAAGTGGCTAAGGGACATGACCAATATTGACAATCACAAGTATCATGCTAATATCATAGGATAAGCCATTGCTAAGGGTCTCTGATATCAAAATGCCTGGTGCTTCAGTTATGGAAAATTCAATTATTTACAAGGAAATTGTGACCACGCTGCAAACAGCCTCAGATCTCAAAATGTCCTGTATGATGACTGTAAGAAATATGAAATTTTCCAGAGAAATGAACAAGTCATTTCTCATGGCAATGGTGTTTTGAAAAGAATAACTAAGCTTCTGGGGATCTGCAGATATTGTGGCAAGAGATACCATTGGACCAATGAGTACAGGTCCAATAGAGATATCCAAAACAATTTCTTGCCATTGGTAAATAAAATGGGAGCCTGGCAGCTTGGGGCCCTGCATCAAAATCTATGAGCTGCTTCCCTCTTTTCAGCCAGAAAATAAGAAGTAAAAGAGAAACCACAAACTAAGCATTGCCGATATCACATATGCTACTGAAGGCAGTGCTGCCCTAGACTTGGCCACAGACAAACCTCTTACCCCATCCCTAAAAAGTCAGTGTTAAGAAATAACCACTGGAGTTCACTGCCCTCAGGGACAGTAGGGATAATCTTGGGAAGGAGTGGATTAACTTCCCAGTGATTTATTGTGCATCCAAGAAATATAAATAGGGATTTCAAAGGAGAAATTTAAAAAAAAGATGAAAACTAATGCAGCTAATAAGATTAATCAACTGCTACTGTTTCCCTACAATAAAGGCAAAGCCACTTCAGTAGAAAGAGTATGGGAGGAGGGGGTTAGAAGAAGTACAACAAAATGTGTGCTGGAAAAGTGGTTAATGATCAAAAGCCAAAATTAGAATTGCAAGTAAATGGTGTTGAAACAGAAGATTATGTAGATACAGGAATTGCTGTAATTATCATTTCCTAAAATCTTGGAATTCAGAATGGCCACTTCAAAAGGTTTATACACAGTTTTCAGGAATTAGAAAGTTATCACAAATAAAACAAAGTATATGATGGGTTAACTTTGTGAGGCCGAATGTCAAACAGGAAAGTTAAGACCTAATTTGGCTTACACATCCATAAATTCATGGGAAAGAGATATTTTGCAGCAACTGGGTATTCAAACTAATATTTCTATATATTTCATGATGAAATTAGGGGTGAAATGACAGATGCTCCTGGGGAAGCTATTGACACAGGTCATCAAAAACAATCTCAGGCTGTGCCAAATATCCAAACACAGGACAGCACAGGGATTGACTTTCCAGTTTCATAAGGAGGCAACAGCTGAAATACCAATGGCCCTGCCCTCAAAGTGGTTGACTGACAAGCCTATATGGGTAGATCAGTCACCCTTAACTAAGGAAAAATTACAGGCACTTAAGCAACTGGCGCAAGAGAAGCTGGAGGCTCAACATATGGAGGAGTCTAACAGGCCATGGATTTCCCCGTGTTATAAAAAATAAGTCAAGAAAATGGAGGATGTTAACAGATTTAAAAGCAGTGAATAGAGTAATTCAGCCAATGGGTCTGTTACAGCCTGGAATTCCTTTACCTTCTTTATTACCTAAGTTATGCCTATGATAGTAATTCATTTAAAAGATTGCTTTTTCACAATCCGCTTTCATGAGCAGGAAAGGGAAAGGTTTACTTTCTCAATACCTGCTTATAATAATGGCAGACCAGTAAAAAGATATCACTGGAAAGTTCTTCCACAGGAACTGTTAAATAGTCCAACTTTATGTCAATATTTTGTGCAGTACCTGCTAGAAATAAGTCACAGACAATTTCCTCAACCCATTACTTATCATTACATGGATGATATTTTGTTGGCTAATTCTTATGCAGATACTTTAGAGAAAATGTTTAAGGAAAGACAAATTCTGCCCTGCTGGGGTTGCTTGTTTTTCCTGAAGAAGAAGAAAAACAAAAAACAAAAAACAAAAACACAGAGAGTATATTCTATTAGCTATTTGGGTTATAAACTAAGTAAACAAAACCTTCAACCATACAGGGTAGAGATCCAAAGAGATCAATTGTAAATTCTTAATTATTTTCTAAAATTAATGAGAGATATTAATTGCTTACAGCCTACTATTGGATTAAGAACTCAAGAGTTACGTAATTTGTTTCAAATATTACAAGGAGATTTGAACTTGAACACTCTAGGATGGTTAACAGCTGAAGCAAAGAGAGTTAACTCTGGTAAAACAGAGACTACAAGATGTAAGACTGCTGATAATAGAAAATAGAAAACAGAGAGAGAAACTGTCTATCTGAAAGACGGCAAGAGATCAACACCTTGACCAGGTGTAACAGCTGTACTAGAGCAGCTGCAAGGCAAGAGGACAGGAGTGCCCTTTCTGCACAGCACTTCTCTTCAAGGGTGATAATGCTATGCATGGTAATTAAAAGATTAATACGTCACATTTATGACATTAAACAATCCTTCCCATTATATCATGGAGCTGGAATCATCAGGGTCGAATTGGAAGGTTTTTAAATCACCTTTTAGTACGGCAGTAACAAAAAGAATGACTAATAATAGTAAGTGTAAAAACAAGATTTCCAGAAGTTTGTAATCTAGAGCAAGCCCATGCCAGTGCATGTATTCATTTCTGAACTATTTTTTTAAACACGTTTTTACTTTTGTCTTTTATCTTTGTGATTATAATATAACTACATAATTTCTTCCTTTCTTTCCTCTAAACCTTGCTCTTTCTAATTCACAGGTCCCTTTTTTCTCTATATATCTATAAAACAACTCCTGCACCTAAGGCTCATGAAACATTACAGAAGATGGGGCAAAAAAAACTGCAAGAACCACAAGATCAGGGAGTTTGTGAGACTATGTCTCATTCCTTCAGTAGTGTGTACATTGCTTCACATTATTAACTAATAAAATATCTATTCTTCCAATCAAAGTAAAGCATAAGCTGCTTAGTCAGGACCAAGTGCCACTGATCTGTTATCTGCACTTGATGTAGCAGTAGATAAAGTTCTAGTATATGCTTATTACTAAATGAAAATCAGGGCCAAAACCCTAGAAACCTCAAATTTCATCCTGAAATGAAATTACTTTGTGTCATTACAAAACATTCTGCATATTAACTGAAATGAATTCAAATAAAAAGGGATATAAACTGCAAACAAGTACTTTAAAAATAATTTCTTACTCTAGAAATAAGTTTTCCAGTTTTCTAACTTTAGCAATTCCACACTCTGCAGATCTGAAGCTATGATTTTTTAGAAGCTTGAAAACAGGCTTCCCTAATATATAAACAGTAACTAGTAAAAAACAACATTAGCAAGCCACACAATTAACAGCCGTTTGAGAATAAGGACCATAATAAATTCTGTATTTACATATTTGTTCTGAAAATGGAAAACATTAAACAAAGCCTCCATGAGCTGTCAGGACAGTGATGTGTGTGCTAGAAATATTTGAGCTCTTCACCACACTTTCCATCACAGTCTCAGGCTGTGGAATGTGGGTTTGTTAATTGGCTATCTGCTGGTGTACAATTCAGAGTGGATGTACTGTTCCTTTTGCTCTGGCGGGGGTGCAGTCATAATTGACTTTTTCCAAGCCCTTTCTGGTTAGGCGGTCCTTTTCTTTCCCCTGTACATGGTTTCTAGAGCTCAGGATGATCTACAAATAGCACTTGTAGTTAGAAGTGTAAAGCAACCTGCTACTTTACATATGGCAGGGACTAAGAGTCACAATTTCTCTTCAATTAAAAAATTAAATGTTCACATAGTTTCTTTAAAAGAAGATAAGGGAAAGGAAGTGAATGCTATGTTGAGTGAAATAAACTTAAGGAGAGACTGCATCTTATAATCAGACGCTTGAGCACTCCCTTTATTCATTTCCTCTCATCAGCCTCATAGATATATTCATTTTAAAAAGAAAGACGAGGTTGATGAAAATTTGAAACAACTTAAGTCATGAGTCACACTTCAATAAAGTAAAAATTTTCCAAATATATTCTAAAAGTAAAATTTCCATTCTTACTTTTTTTAAAGTAGTAAAATGACAAAAATGCCACCGCTAGAGACAGACACTAATTACACAGAGAACCATGTATGCATCAGCTTCTGGATCTCATACTGCCTAATAAAGAAAAAAATTCAAATCATTTTTTATGTGTTAAGCTGAAAAACAAAGAAGGAAAATTAATGGTTTTGAAATTAAAAAACTATTCTAGCAGATTTTCTTTTCGGCATTCTAAACTGCTACAGAAATGTCAGTGTCATATCTAAAATAAAATATAGCTCAGTGGGAGAGTGCTGGTTTAGCATGCACAAGGTCCAGGTTCAATCCTCAGCACCACATAATTTATATTAATCAATTAAATGTCTACTTTTTGTCTTTCCTGGTTTAGAACAAGCTAGTAGCTAGGACTCACCTGACATCAAAATATTTCTAGTCTTTCGTCTCATTTATGGGCCTCATCAAAAAGCCAAAGCTCAAAGACAAATACAGCCTTCATTCTGCTTTCAGAAATTAATTGTCCTATTCTATGGCTACATACTGTTTCACAGGGTATCTTAGAAGCTCCTATCCTTTCATTCCAAAAGCTTTAGTGCACAGACTCTAAAAGCTGGAGTGGCCACTCCCCCAATTTCTGTGTCTTTAACATGCTACAGGGATTTCACAATACGAGAAGGCTCCAGTCCCTATAGGTTCTCCTCACTACACCAGAGGTCTGGAACCCACTACAAGCTAGATCAGCAAGGCTTTCTGCAAAAGCTTTCTCTATGAGTAATAAGCCACTTTTATAGAAATAAACATTCCAAGTTGCACATGTATGTGTGCATAATTTCTTATTTCTATCCTTGTCCAAAACCGACAAAGTGACTAATTGATATCAGATACACCTAAAGGTGTATCATCAGACTACATATCTGAATGAGCAAGAAATCAGAACCTAGGCCTAAAAGAAATCTCAGTGCAGATTTATAAATAGTATTTCTTTAATCATCTTGGCATTGTGTTATAGAGTTAAGAATCAATGGCTCTGAACACACACCCAATCACTTAGCCACTAATACTGAAGAATTGAACACTTCCCTGGTTTTAAAACATCTTAGAAGAGCTGAATGTTAAGCATGATTTGTGAGGAGTCATACGCCAAATCCAGCAGGAATTCTCCAAACCCTGACTCCCATCTGTTTATTTAGCAGTTCAAAGTAACAGTGTTTAGCTCAGAAAGTTTTTAAACTTAGAATTGGTCAAGTTTTTATTCCTGACTCTTCTCATAATACTAATGTTAAAAGCTAGAAGAAAGAGCTAAAATTCCAGCACAATGACTGTGGTAACTCAATTATTCAAAAGAAATGGCAACCAGAACAGTCTTTATTTCATTTTATTTGATGCAAACATAGAAAATTGAATTATGTTATCATTAAAGTAAATAATAGAAAAATTTCAAAATGAACTAGGGAAATGTATAACTTTGTATTAAAAAGTCCTTTCTGATAGAATTAACTGTCCATGTATAATCCTCTTTTCTCAACCAACTTGTCCACTGTGACTTCTAAGCTTTCAATTGATAAAAATGAAACGTAAAATGACAGTATCTAGTTTACATCTAAGTAAAACCTTACCAGATTTATGATGTACCTTGACAGCACATGTTCTGAGTCACTTACACATTCCTCATATCAGCAAAAAGTGTAACGATTCTTTAAAAAAACAACAAACAAAAGTACTGAAATGCTATAATCTACACATTTAGTTGTCAATCAAAATCATCTAAGATACAACATCAACTAACTGGCAACTAATAATCAGCAATGCACATAAGTAGCTGGCAGTAGTTATCTTCATTGCTGCTTTTCTCACATTTGCCTCTGTGGGCTGACATAACAGTTACAGCAATGAGAAACACGTCGTTTGTTTTTACTGGGAACATATGCTAAAACCATCTTTCCATATAAAACGAAGCAGCTACACTGAAACCTACGTTTGGGACCCACCAGCACGCCATAGCTTCATTATTCCTAGCTGTCAGGTAAACTGGTCTGACCTTATTTCTCCAAGTACACTTGACCAGATTCAAGGCAGCACGAGGGCAGTGGTGATACAGTGCACAGTGTCAAGCCTAATGCAGGCCTAAGTCCAAGCCTCTGACTGTGCTTGATTCCAATTGTTACAATACTCCATGAAAGAAAACAAACATCAGTTTGGCTGTCATGTGCTCTCATACAAGAAACCTAGCAAGATGCAGAAGTATAGCCAGAGTTTAAGCAGAAAAATAAAGTTACTAAGAGCATCGTGTTACATGAGGAGAAGTTCAGTAAAGGAAAAGGGAATTCTGGTGAAAGAGAGGCTGAACAAACTGGGCTTGGCAGCACACAACAGAGTTAGGCATGACATGAAAGCCCAAACATCACAAAGTCAGCACAAAGGGAGTGTCAGCACAACTGGGACCCACAGGCTACTGTCGCTCACTGCAAGCTAGGGCCATCCCTGGCTAAAACCAACAACACTACGAAAGACAGTGGATCACAGACAAGTATCATGGCTCCTCCTTCTCTTTGGCCCCTTTGCTCCATTAAATATACACTGAAGAGTGAAATACTATATAATCCACAGGTCTAAAAGAACATGCTCAAAAAGGATTCTTTTGTGTGTGTGTAATATTTTTTTAATTAAGAACTTTATATAAGTCCTCCCAGATCTAACCCTACCTCTTCTCTCTTCATTGTTATTACATGAATACATGCATCTAAATATATAAACACAACCTGCCAAGTCTGTTTAATGTTGCTTTATGTTTATAGGGCTGACCACTTGGTACAGGATCATCAATTAAGGAGCTTATCATGGGAGAAGTCCCATTCTCTCCCTCACAGTCATTAACTGCCTGTATGTCTTCATATGGGGTAGTACACAGAAGATTGTACCCATCCACACTGGCGTGTCAACTAGTATTATCATTGCCCAGGTCTGTTTATGCTATAATATTGTTGCAATTCCATGGGTGTACCTTCCTCACCTATACAGAAGACACACTCTGGAGGCAGATGCGCTGGGCCATTGTCTCCTACAATTTGAAGGAAGGGGGATTCTAAAAAACAAACAGGTCTAGAACCAACACAAAGCAAAGGCTAAGAAATGGAAAGGGTGGGAATTTAGCAACAACAGCTAAAATATAATGTAGTCTATCTAGTGGAAGTTTATGTAACAACCCAGAAGCAGGGATAATGGCAGCATTATTGTACCCTGCCTAAAAGCCCACACTAGCCATGTCTGTTTTCTTCTTTGAGCTGGATGACAGTTCTAAAAGTTACAACTTGAGCAGGTTCCTCAGGCTTAGGGGCACCTGCTCCATTGTTAAAATCCAGAATTGATTGCCAATTCCATACCGAAATAAGTAATTCTGGTCAAAACAAGAACCAAGCACCTACTCTAGATCCAGTGGGAAACTGTTCCTTGCGTAGGGAGGAAGGATGAGGACTTCCAATCAAGCACTGTGCTACACCCAACTGAAAACAGGTCTATAATGGTGGAGGAGCCATTTTCCTAAAGGTTTCATAAATAAACAGTGATCAATGGCTTCTGTGTAAATGACTGAGATCTCTTGCTGCAAAGCAAACATTCAAGGAACACAACTGCCTCATAGGTTCTCTATTGAGTTCCACTTCTTTCTTGTTGTACCTGACCATTGAGAAGCTCGTAACCAAATTCAAACCCAAAATTCACTGGGGAAAATAATGAAGAATGACAGAAGCCAAAAATCTGGTTCAATGTTGACACTTTACATATCGATTTCTGAACACTCTACTCTCCTGAGCTAGCTTCTGACTTGCAAGAGATGCCAAGGAAAGGCCAATTCCATGTCCAAAGGAAAAAAAAAGACACAACGTAAGCGTTCTTTTCAGTGTCCAGGAACTCTTTCAGAATTTTGCAGGGTATTCTAGACAACCATTATAAAGCTCACAGAGTATTACAATCATAAGAAATGCATGATCCTTTTCGTTCTCTGTGTCTGAAAATTATCATGGAGTATATGTTGAACATTTTTACGAGTGCGTATGCAGGTGCTGCCCTGAAGCTGACAAAGCCAGCCCAGGGTAATAAACGTATTGCTCGAAAATGAAACAGTTATATAAAAACAGAATACTATTGGGACAAGTCATCAAAAGTATCCAGTGGCTAGAGTTGCCAATGTTTAAACAAATTGTGTTAAAATAATTAGATTTTATTTAATTCTATACTTAACAATAAATGTTTACATCAAAGTAATATACATACTCACCTTTCTCTCAATAGTATCTTTCCAGACTAAATTACTAAGTTGTTATCAATGGGCCCCGAGGCTGCTTTCTTTACCCAGGCAGTCAGTATGCTGACTTAGAAATGGGACGTCATGTATTTCAACACCACTATTTTATAAGCCACAAAACAAGTAAAGGAGAATCTAGCCGCAAAACAAATGTAGTAGAATCTATTTTGTCTTAAAATAAAATTTCCAACACAATAATATGAACTAATTTTAAAGAACAAAAACTGGCTAGAAGTAACATCTCACAATCCATTTCTGGATAAAGGCTGACCTCGTGTGTTTGAGATCAAACGAAGTAACATTGAAACCCCCCTTATAAGACTATTTGCAAAATAAAAAAATCAAAATTCATAAACACGTATGTGATGAAAATTCAATATGTGGATGAAAGACAATATAAGCACAGTAAAATAATATTTAAAGTATAACACCAAGAGTCAAAAAGAGCCGTCAGTTCTTCTCATCTTATGTTTACATATTTCTATCAAGCCTGAAGCGACAACTGAATTAAAGCAGAGGTACCACAGAGAAACTCATTTGTTCATTTTATTTGTTAGGACTTTTATAGGTCAGTCATCTAAAAGATGAATTCAATTATTTTAGTCGTGTCACATTGATACATTTTGCTGTTTTTGTGGCTAAAATGAAAATGTACCACAAACAAATACATCTATTGTAGCTTGAGTGTGAGTAACAGAGTTAGAAAATATAAAGTATACAGAGTAGGCATTACCCACTTACCAAAGTGAAAACAATAGATGTGAAATTACTACACCCCTTACCGGGGGAAAAAAAATCAGTCACTAATTTGGGAAATAATCATAAGCTAGAACAATCAATCCCTGTTTGTGCACCACTACATAACAGCTCATTTTAAATTATTTTTAAATACTATCTCAGCTGCTCAGTGTGTTAAGTCACACAAATCATTACATCTCTTTAAGGGATAGGCAAAGAAAGAAAAAAATATAGCAATGAAGAGCAAACAGTTATCAATCTTAACATTCAACAGGGATGACACTGGGCAGAGACATAGGCTTAAAGTTTCTTCAGTAATGTTTATCTTAAAACTTTACTCTTTTAATGAGATAGAAATACAGTTCTAACCTTTTGTAGGTCATTATAAATTAACTCATTTTATCCAAGTTTTTGATTCTTCTTAATATAAATACTAAGCAATCTTCCTTATATAATGTAAAGTAAATAAATGTCATGACATCAGCAGCTTGCAAATGAAGAAAGCAAGGCAGACAGAGGAGATGACTAACCCAGTGTGGCCAATCAGCAGCTGTGCCATTAGCTTTGACAAGAGTGATAAATGGTCTGCTGCTCTTTGCAAACTTTTAAGAAAAACAGTCAATGAACAGATCTTATCAGGTCTAAAGAACCACTCCCACTGTCTCACACTCTGCTCTCCTCTTAGAACGAAACATGGCAAGCAGTCAGATGTGCTTTCCAGTACTCACTGGGTGATACACACTAGGTCATACTTCAAAGCAATCTAAGAACTCATTTTCTACATCTCAAAATATCATTCAGGCACATTTGACTTATCAGAAACAAATGAAGTGATCATCTATGACTAAAGATATTGTCACCCCCTAAGTAGGGAAGCACAGCATTCTACTATTAGAACAGAGCACTGAAAGTGACCAATTGTTTGGAAACTTAAAAAGGCAAGAAAGTTCATCTTTCATTTCTGGTCTCTGAGTAAACAAGAAAAGGAAGGCAAAAATTGAGTTAGCTGCATGAATGATCATTTTTTCCGTTACTTATGTTAAATCGAGTGAAAAAAATCAATTTTGTTTTCCTTTAAGAAACAGTTCATATTCTCACCCATAAGCACTTTTAAAAATAAGTGTCTTATTTTCAACTTTTTTGAATGTGACAACAGTCAAGAAAATATCAGAAGTTCGGACATTTTCCTTAGGTTTTGAATACATTCAAAGGAAAGCTGGTTTATCGGAGCATAATCAGCTTAATTAAAAATAACCAGCTTAATTACTATCCTACACAAACTCAGCTCAACTTGTATGTAGCATATCACACAAAGTTGATGAATATTATTAATAAACTGAACAGCTGGAAGAGCACAGACAAAATATAATGACCAAACAATGCTAATCATTCTTCCAACTTTAACATACCTACTTCTACCCATAAACACCTACTAGAAGTAAACACCTACTTCTAACCATAGAGAATGTGGAATTTTCATATACCAATGTTATATAAATGAACCTTTAGACAAAATTCTTCAACATCTTTTTTAATGCCCACTTTAGTCAACAACTAGTTAAAAGGTTATTTGTAAGATGACAGGATCTACTATCTTTACCATGTCTCTGTGACACAGGCTCCAGCATCCAGGGGGTCCCTAGGTTGTACTCCAGGGACATGTTGACATTTGTATACTCTACAGGAATATTCAAACAATTTTAACTTCATACCTTATATCAATACCTACTTTAATTATTACCCTGTACACCTCCATGTCATTATAGAGTCATTAACAGTAAAATCTTGATCATATTTTAATATAACTATATACTATACTATATAATATATGACTATTATAGATAGGAATATGACATCCATATAAATATATATGTAATTTAACATAATGCTTTAATTTTGGATTATTGCCTAAAGTTTAAATTTTATGATGCTTACAACTTACTTCACTATAGAAATTTTCAAATAGAAATAAGCATACTGAAAACAAATAAGAGCCAATGTCATTCAACCCAGCTCAATTATCACTGTTACTGTAGTTATTTCCTGATATACTCATCCACCTTTTTTGCTTTTTAATCTCCTTATAGGAAATTTGATGATTTGGTTTCATTTCACCAAAACCCAAGTATGCACCTCTTACCATTAAGAGTTTTTAAAATGTAACAAGTATGTCATGATCACAAAGTTAGCAAGAACTTCCCCCTGTCCACTGGAGAGCTCATGTTTATGTTTTCTCAGTAAACACCACATGTATTTTCAAAGATGTTCTACTTCAACACAAATGAATTTGTTCTTGCCTGAGTCTTCTAAAACATCTCATTCAATCTTTTGGATCCTTCAGCCAGCAGCCGTCCAATGTCTCTAAGCTCTGGTATCCACAATCTACTCTCTACTTTTACTAGTTCAAATTTTGTAATTTTATTGACAAATGAGAACAAACACTTTCTGTATATTAGTGCTTGGCTTCTTTTACTCAATGTAACATTTCCCAGACTCATCATATTGTCACGTATGATAGGATGTCCTTCTTCTTCAATGGTTGAATGAAATTTCACTGTGAATATGTATTATATTATCCTTTTAAAAAATCAACTAACTTTCAAAATTACAACATTTCTCCCTTCCATTCCTCCAAGCCCTCCCATATACACCTCCCTATCTTCCATCAGACTCACAGCCTCCTTTTCCATCAATCCTTATTGTGCATATATACATACATATTCCCAAACATAACCTGTTGAGTTTGTATAGCGTTACATGTAGACTTTACGGGTGTGTTTTCTTACATTACTAGGAGATACAGTATCTCTTCAAACTCTCTGATCCTTGGGTTCTGACACTTTTTCCACTCTCAGTTTCAACATTCCCTGAGCCTGTGGTACAGTAGTGCTTCCAATGCAGAAGTGAGTAAGTGTATTCACCGAGACTGTGCTACAACTCTGCATATTGATTGACTGGTTTTCTCTAGTAGTCTCCATCTGTCACAAAGGAAAATTTTTCTTGATGCATGGTGATGACTACAATTATCTGTGGGTATAAAGTGTGTATAGATTGTTGTTATGGATATGCTAACAACATAATTTAGTAATTTAGTTTAGTAATTTAGTGGCTCTAGATTCTCCTCAACACATGACCTCACTAGCTTTGAGTAGTTATCTACTTTTTACTCCATTACCAGGCATGGTCTCCCTCTTGCTGAGCACTGCCTCAGTCCAATTAGAGAACCACTGGCTAACACCAAGGTATGTGTGCTACTACTGCACTTGTAGGAGTATTGTGCCATTCTTGTCGCTGTCACGGCTCACAGATATGACAGCTGTTTGTTGCTTTCCTTCTTTGGATCTTGCATTGCACCTTCTGGTACCACGAAAGGTAATACTCAGGGAGACGGGATTCAGGTCAGTACCAGCTTAAGGACTTCTGGGTTCTGTTTCTTAAGTGCGCTGTCTTCAGCAATGGGGACTTACCTTCTACCTCTTGGGAATAACCAAGGGAACAGAAATAGGCTGTGAATTTTAGAAGTCTCTTAGGTATCCCTGGCTATCCCTGGCAAACAACTCTAAAGAGGACATCTCATGGCTCGTACTGGGGTTTTGTCAGGTGGTCTTGAACCCTTGGAGGGAATGCCATTGGTCCATCTGAGAAAAGTTAATTAAAGCTATGTTTGTACCCTTACACACTAAATTATGTATGTGTTATGCTTTTGGGGGTGTTTGCTTGTGTGGCATTTTTAAGGTATATAGTTAACAGTATGAATTTTTGTGACTTTTTCAGACATCCATACTGTTGTTTTACCAACCTTCCTCCTCCTGTATTTACCTCTCTCTCCCCTCCCTAGAGGGCCCTTCCTTTGCTCTTTGCCCTCTAAGATCCTGCCTGGATCCTATTCCTCTCTCTTCTCCTCCCCTCTCCTTCTGTAGTTATTCTACCCCAAAAGGATACATCCCTTTTCCAATTTTCCTTACCAGATCACTTCTACTGTGCTATTAATTCTCTAGTAACTGAGAATATAAGACATTTGTCTTTCTGGGTCTAGGCTACCTCATTCAATATGATCTTTTCTAGTTCACTGTATTTAACTGCACAACTCATGACTTTGTGTTACTTTACTGCTTAATAGTATTATGCATAGTGTATGTGCATAGTGTATGTGCACATTTTCATTATCCACTCATCAACTGTAGGACACTTAGGTTGTTTCCATTTCCTATCTACTTGGAACAGAGCAGCAATGAACACAGCTCAGCAAGTACCTGTGGAGTGTAAGTGCTTTGGTCATCTGCCAAGGAGAGGTATACATAGTAGGTCATATGGTACATATGAATAAGGTACACTTATTCTTAACTTTTTGAGGATTTTCCACACTGATTTCCATAGTGGCTGCACCAGTTTGAAATCTTACCACAATTGTATGAGAGTTCCCTTTCCCCATTTTCCCCAAAGCATTTATTGTTGGTTGTTTTCTAGATCTCTGCCATTCTAACTGAAGATAAAAATCTCAAAGTTGTTTTTATTTTTATTTCCTTAACTGCTAAGGACCATAAACACTTTTTGAGTTATTTCTCAGACAGCCTTTTTTCTTCATTTGAAAGCTTCCTTGTCAGGTCCCACATACATTTTTTAAACGTCATTCATTTTGTTTGTTTGTTTGTTTGTTTGTTTTTTAATTCTTGGTATATTATGGAGAGTAAACATCTATCAGGTGTCTAGCTGTCAAAGATTCTTTCCCATACTCTGTGCTTCTTCTTCACTCCAGCCAATTGTTTCTTTTGCTGTACAGAAGCTTTTTAGTTTCATAGCAACCCATATGTCAATTGTTGAACTTAATTCTTAAGCAAATTGACTCTTATTCAGAAACTCCTTCCCCCCATATATGTCATGTAGGGTACCACCCATGCTTTTTCCCAGCAGTATCAGTGTTTCAGGTTTCACATTTAGGTCTACAATTTGAAGACAGTTTTTGGTGCAAGGTATTAGATATGAATCTAATTTCATTCTTCTGCTTGAGGAAATCCAGTTTTCACACTATTTGTTGAAGACACTTTTTCTGATATATGCAGTTGGTGTCGAGTATTAAATGTCTGAAGTTCCATGTGTTCATGTTTGGGTATTTGGTTTTATTCCATTGGTCTTCACATCTGTGTTTGTGCCAAAGCCATATTATTTTGATTACTATGGCTTTGTAATAGATCTTCAGATCTGGAATTGTAATTCTTCCAGCATTTTCCCCAACTCAGGTTTGTTTTGGCTACCGGGGTCTTCTGTGTTTCCATATGAAATTTAGGGTACTCTTCTTCCGTGTCTGGAAGAACGAGATGCAGGTGGTATTGGAGTGCACTGGACCTGCTTTGATAGAATAGTCATTTTTTTTAAGATTTATTTATTGTCTATACAATATTCTGTCTGCATGAACACCTGCACCCACAAGAGGGCACTATAGATGGTTGTGAGCCACCATGTGTTTGCTGGGAATTGAACTCAGGACCTCTGGAAGAGCAGCCAGTGCTCTTAATCTCTGAGCCACCTCTCCAGCCCCAGAATATTCATTTTTACAATGTTAATTCTATCAGGCCATGAGTATGAGATGTCTGTTTTCTAATGTCTTTATCCATTTCTGCTGTGGTTTCAGGTTTTCACTGTAGAGCTCCTTCATTTCCTTGGTTAGGTTTATTCCTGGATACCTTATTTTCTTTGAGGCCATTATGAGTAGGAGTGTGTCCATGATTTCCTTTTCTGGGTGTTTGTTGGTGATGTAGAGAAGATCTCTTGATTTTTGGAAGTTTATTTTTTTTATCCTGCCACATTGCTGAATTTGTTCATCATTTCTAAAAGTTTCATGATCTGTATCATCTGCAGATAGGAACAGTTTGTCATTTTCTTTCCCTCTTTCTTTCCCTTTAATTTCTTTCTCTTGCTCTGCTTCAAGGACAATGTTGAAAAGGAGTGGGTACCGTGACCAACCCTGTCTCATTCCTTACCTCAGCAGAACTGTTTCAAGCTTTTCTCCACTTAGTAGCTGTGGGTTTCTTGTGTACAGCTTTTATTATATTGAGGTATGTTCCCTCTAGCCCCAAGACATTCTCTAAGACTTTTATCATAAAGGCATGTTGGAGTTTATGAATGGCTTTTTCTGCATTTTCTGAGATCATATAATTTTTGTCTTTATGTCTATTTATGTGGTTTATTCCACTTACTGAATTGTGTATCTTTTGAATCATCCCTGCATTTCAGCGCTAATGACAACTCAGTCATAGTGAACAATTTTTGTGATGTATGTCTGTATTCTGGCTGCAATTATTTTACTGAGTATATTTCAATCTATGTTCATTGGTGATAAAGGCCTGTAATATGTTCTGTCTCTCTCTGTGTCTCGCTCTTTTCTGTCTCTCTGTCTCTGTTTCTCTCTCTCTCTCTCTCTCTCTCTCTCTCTCGTGTGTGTGTGTGTGTGTGTGTGTGTGTGTGTGTGTGTGTGTGTGTGTGTAACTGGTTTGGTTATTAAAGTCATACTGACTTTGTAGAAAATATTTGGAAGTGTTCCTTCTGTTTCTTTTCTTCTCCTTTCTTTAAAGGGTTTAAGAAGGAAAGGCTGTAGATCTTTAAATGCCCAATAGAATTCTGCTGTGAATCCATCTGGTCCCAGACTGTTCTTACAAGGTTTTTTTTTTTTTTTTTTTTTCCTATGATTTCAGTCTCCTCACTTGGGTCTGTTTAGGCTGTTGAATTTCTGTTGGTTTAATTTTGGTGTTTGGCTAGATCTAGAAAAATCATACATTTCTTTCAGATTTTCCAGCTTCATAGAGTACACACTTATTTGTGCTTGTTTTTATGTTTGTTTGTTTTTTTCAAATGTAAGCACTTAGAGCTAAAGATTTTCCTTGTAGTACTGTTTTCAATGTGTCCCAGAGGTTCTGCTGTGTTGTATTTTCATTTACCAGGAAATTCTGTATTTCTGGTTTCTTTTTCGACCTGCCCATCATTTAGTAGTAAGTTTTTAATCTCCATGACTTTGTGTATTTATGAAATATTTGTTTGTGGCCAATTTTAATTTTTATTGCACTGTGGTCAGATCAGATACAAGGAGTGTTTTCATTCCTTTTGAGTCTGTAAAGATTTGTTTTGCTCTCTGCAATGTGGTTTATTTCAGAACAGCTCCCATGTGGTGCTGAGCAGAATGTATCCTCCCTGGCGTTTGGATAGAAGACTCTGTGGATGTATTCTGTTGAATGCATTTGCTGTATGATGTCAGTGAATTCTGACATTTCTGTTTACTTTGTGTCCATATGACTTGTACAATAGACAAAGTGGAGTACTGAAGTCACCGTCAGAATTATTTCCAAGAATGGAGTCAGCACTAGGAATTCTGAGTGCTGTGAGAAAATGCCAAGACAGCAAGGCAAGAAGAGTCCTGTGACCTGAGTTTCTTTTAAATCGCAAAACTGTTCCCACAGTGTGCTTTCCTGCTGCTCACAAGTGTAGCAGATGGGTGTGAGTTTATTTCAGATTACTCATTACAGCTGGCCACTGTTATTTGTTTATATGCCTTCTGGAAAAACATGTTTTCGTCACATGCCACCTGCCTACCACATGCAGCTTGTCCCTGTGATTGGATGCTTTACTCAAGTGACTCTTCTTAACCCTCAGAGAACAAATAGTCTAATGCTCTGAATAAAGCTGGCTACTGCATGAGACTTTAGCCCGCCTCACTTTTTAGAGTCCTCACACTGAGGTTCACACTGACAGCTAGAGCCAAAAACACCTACTACTAATGGATTGGTATTAATGTTTCTTTTAATTCTAGTAGTGGATATTAATGAAAAAGGGTGTCCTTTAGTTTTATGAATGTATGTTTAGGATAATACCGTCTTAACAGTTCCCTTAATCAGAAGGAAGTGTCCTTCTTTATTGCTTCTGATTAGTTTTAGTTTGAAGTCTATTTTGCCATATGTTAGGATAGTAATACCTGCTTACTAACTGGTCTATTCTTTTACCCTAAAGCAGTGCCTATCTTTAAAATTATGCTGTTTCAGCTGGGTCATGGTGGCATAATACCTTTAATCCTAGCACACAGGAGGAAGAGGCATGAGAATCTCTAAGTTCAAGGCCAGCCTGGTCTATAGAACAAATTCCAGGAAAGCCAGAGATATAGAGAAAACTGTCAGGGGGGGGGGGGGGGGGGGGGGAAGAAAAGAAAAAAAAAAAAAAAGCACCAGCAGCAGCAAAAGATAGGCAGCAGATAGATGAATTCTGTTTCCCAGCCTATTCAGCAAGTTTGCATTTTTTGATGGGAGGGATGAGGCCTTTGATATTTAAAGTTATTATTGAATGTGTGTGTTAGTTGTGGTCATTGTGTTGTTGATGATTTTTTGTGGTGTGTTTGTGTTCTCTGTGGTATTCTGTGTTTTAATAACTATGGCTTCATATTTCTTTCCACAGATTCTCATAATATTTCACATATTATTTTCACATATTTCCTATATTTTCCTTAGGTTTGGTTTGTTGGATATTTAGATTCTTTTTTTAGGCTGTTTATGTTGCAGAAAATTTTCTTTTTCCTTTCAATCATGGCAGATGATTTTGCTGAATATAGTATTTTAGATTGGCAGTCACCATCATTTAGGACTTGGAATGCATTGCTCCAAGCTCTTCTGGCTTTCAAAGTTTCCTTTGAGAAATCGGCTGTTATTATGATGGTTTTTTTTCTTTATATGTGATTTGTGTATTTTCTCTTGGAGTTTTCAATACACAACCTGTGTTATATATACTCTCATACACTGTGAAGATTCTCTTGTCTTGTCTTGTTATTTGGTGCTCTGTACGCTTCTTGTGTCTGTAGGGATGTGTCTTTCTTCTTATTTGGGGGAGTTTTCTTCTATGGCCTTGTTGAAGACCTGGTCTATGCTAGTGACTTGGGATTCTTCTCCCTTGTCTATGTCCATAATTCAAAGGTTTGGGTTTTTTTTAATTTATTTGCTTTTTTTTTGGGGGGGGGGGAGTTTTTCTCTTTGGTTTGGTGTCCTGTATTTCCTGTATGTGTGGTTTTTGTTTTGTTTTTATTTGATTTTTCATGTCTCTTGCATATGTTATCTTCTTGAGTCATTCATTTTTAAGTCTTTCCTTTGTAATTCCTAGTTGGGCTACTGGGCATTTTAATTTGATCTTCATTTCAACTTGAGTCCACTTCAATATCTCTATTTCTTTACTAAATTACTGTCTCTGTCTCTGTCATTTCCATCCAGGTAATTTCTCAATGGCAAGTGTGACTGCAGGGCTGGTAGGTTTTAAAGAAAAAATACTGGCTTGATCATTCATATTGTTGGTATCCCTGTGATGAGACAGGCTAAACACTGGACAACATGGGAAGTCTGCGTAAAGAGCAAGGTGGTGTATGTTGCATTATCTTTATCCTCTCGTCTTCTGGTGAACGCTTGTGTGGTTTCCATGTGGTAATTGTGAATACTGCTAAAATGCATATGGGAGTGAGAAGACCTTTTTGGCACACTGAATTCAGTTTCTGGATAATTGATCCCATGGTAATTCTTATTTTTCCTTGAGAAGCCTCCATACCATCACCTCACATAGCTCACTGGAGCTTTGTATGCTACCCTTCCCTGTTCTGTACTTTGGAAATCCTTCAGTACAGTCCTCTGAGACAATCACAGGATTCTTCTTGTACCTTTCTCAAATCTCAGGGATCATTGTTCTCTGTTGCCTGATATCCAGAATCTCTTTTTTCAATTACTTTATTTATTCACTTTACATCTTGATCGTATGCCCTCCCTCCTACCCTCCCATTCCTATCCTTCCTCCCTTTTCCCCTATGTTCCCTCCCCTACTCCTCAGATAAGGAGAACCTCCCCCTACCAGCACATCAAGTGGAATCAGGACTTAGCATGACTTCTTCCCCTGTGGCCTGGTGAGGCAGCCCAGCAAGAAGGAAGTGATCAAAAAGCAGGCCACAGAGTCCATGTCAGAGGCAGTCCCCGTTCCCCTCTCTAGGAGACCATATGCTCACCAAGCTGCCCACTGTCCATGTATGTGTAAGGGCCTAGCTCGAGTGTATGCATGGTCCTTGATATTCAGAATCTTTAAAACTTTTTTTTTTCCCAAGGCAGTGTCTCTCTACTTAGCCTGGATTCTCCTGGTACTCACTATGCAGAACAAGGGAGTTTCAGACTCAAAGATATCGCCCTGCCTCTGCCTCCTGAATGAGGGAATTAAAGGCATGTGCTATTATGCCTGGCTTGAAACTATTTCTTTTCCCTGTATTTTATTTGTTTAAGAGTTGACTGGAGCAAGACAGTAAATCCGCAATCAGTATAAAGCCACAATGTTTACATGTATGGCTTGTTTTAATCCCTTACAGTAAGCTCTCTTTTCTTACTTAAGCTGGTAGCAGTCGGTTCACAGGTATTTCTAGCACTTTCACGTGTTCCTTGTAGTTACATTAGCGAAAAGAAATACAGAAACACTCCCTATGAGCAGGGGGACTAATTGCACACTTTCATCTACTGGATTTGTTTTGAAAAAGAGCAAGAGAAGACATTTTATACTAACATGCAGGTAGAATGTAGTGACAAGTCCAACTTTGTGGGCAGAGGCCAATTCTGATACATGGGAGTTGCTAGCTAGC
Organism: Psammomys obesus; assembly: GCF_907164565.1. Classification (NCBI taxonomy): domain Eukaryota; kingdom Metazoa; phylum Chordata; class Mammalia; order Rodentia; family Muridae; genus Psammomys; species Psammomys obesus. The sequence continues at coordinate 2,440,356 of NW_026596100.1, read as the reverse complement.
ATTCTGGCCTCTGACATGGAGCCCTCAGCTCTTATATAACTGGACATTTCCAAACACAGTCCAGTGGACCTGACTTTCCCAACCTGATCCTCATTTGCAGGATGGACAAGTGTAGAAGAAGTCTCCTTACTGGGACAGTGTCTGATATTAGCAGAATCTCCTGATCACTAGGTATGGAAACAAGCACAGAAAGTTCAGACTCCAGTTAAGGCTGAGAATCTCAAAGTGGAAGCAAACCAAGGCAACCAGAATTGTGTGATATCGACATTCTTCCATCTAGTCCCAGTCTTTTGTCCTCTGGCCCTTTGCTTAACAACTAAAGAAGTCACAAAGCCCCGTTTTTGTTTTTGTTTTTTTAACTAAATATAGTAAAACATTTGCCATTTCTCAGTTTGGCTCAGCAGCTTCTCAGTCTCCCCAGATCAACAATTCCTAAACTCTTTGATTCTTTAAAGTACAAGAAACTATTAATCTAAGAATATATCATTTAATCCAAGTGTGTGATTTCCTATGCAGAAATTAATGAAGAGATTTTGTGCCATTTTCTTTACTAGTAAACTGCAAAACCCACAAAATCATAAAATGTGTTATAAATTTTTTAATCATGTTAAAAAACAAACATATTTAAGGTGATTACACTCAACACAATATTTTGTACGTCCCTACTCATTTCATTAAAAATTACATATTATAATGATAACAAAAAAATACAATTTTAAGGGGTACTAGATGTATTGATCAGTATTTTATGAACACATTAGTAACTGGTTAAAAACAACCTTGAGTTTTATAAAAGTTTAGTTCCACGGGCTCATAAAAGATTTGCATGCTTTATACAGTGCCACCTTACTATCATTTGAATACAGGAAAGTAAGCATTACTATACCACAAGCAGTCATCTCAGCTACATAAATATACTGTTACAGGAAATGTGTAGATTAGAGCTCTGGGGAAGCTTTAACAAGGCCCATCAAGGTTCCACCTATTAGCAGGCCACAGCAAAAGCCTTGCCCACAAACTTCAGAAGAACATTCCCAGCTAACAGCACTTTCCAGCCACACATTTACTGTAGCTGCTACTTTGTTGAGGATAACAGTTCTCATTCTCTTAAATACAAGTGTGCTAAGATTCAGGACCATCTCAAACACTCAAGGAAGCACAAAGTTATATGGTAATCTTGTTTTCTCTTTAATGAGTACAATTTTGAGTGATCATAAAAATCCTACATATGGTCACTGTAACAGTTGAGTACAATCTGTTCATCCCATGGCATTTCAACTCTACACAGCACTAGAAGGGACCAGAAAAACACTCATCTCCCAAGCCTGGCAGGCCAAGGTTTCAGGGAATGAATAAAAATATGTGCTTACATATGGTCTTGGTTATACTAAGATATGCTAGTATATCGATAATTGATATGCTATCTTTTCCTCTAGCTTTAGGCACTGTTCCTCTGAATAAAATTAGTCTGATCAGTCATTTCAGATACAATCTGACCACAGTCCCTCTTTAAAACATGCCAAAATGGCGATTTGATTTTTTTTAAACCAAAGTTTGCACAAATTTTCTAGCAATCTGCATAGTGTGGAATCTCTTTTGACGGTAATAGCGACTGCATACTTTACTCTTCCTGAGGGAAGCACTGTCATATAGTGCCTTAGTTAACAAGAGGGAAACATAATTTGCCCTCTTAGCGAGTAAGTGGCAGAGCCAAGGACCAGAACCGTGCTGATACAGGAGCTTGGGCACCTATTCACCACCCCACCACATTGTTACGTAATGCAGAAACATTTGTTCATTGTCCTAGAAGGAAGGAAAGATCACTCACTAAACTGTCACCCTGAAGAAAACCAAACAGATCAAGCATAAAGTGAGCTGTGATCTTCCTATTTATTTCAGCATTGTGCTGCCACGTAACAGCTTTGTAATCATTAGAGAGAAAGTTGAAGGACACGGCTATTCTGCTGTTATGTCAACAGGTCAACAGCAGCCCTCCTTTCCTAAGTGCAATGTGGTATGAGTTAAAGCTATGGTGCACAGTCAGGTGTCACACAGGTCGACTTCACAGGAGCCTGTTCATTATCACATGGGTGTAAAAGTTGGCCCCTAACAATCTCAGAGCTATGGAATGGGGCAGAAATGAAACATGCTGCCAAAAAGCCTGTGCCTTCGTCGCTTGTAAACTCTATGGTTGGGTGTTAGCGACTCATTAGGCAGAGCCATCAGTCCCCAATGTCACTGTCACCCCTAGACTACTATCTTCCACCGGGGAAACCGTCTCTCCTGTCTTCAGACTCTAAGCCAGCAGGCAAACTTTGTGACATACATTCTCAGCTCATCTAATAGAGTCAGATTAGGAATATTAAATTGTCTTTTTAAAGCTAATGGTCCCAGGGCACAGTGATAGAAGAGTAGTTGAAACTGAATGAATGCATCATCTACATACAATGCTTTAAATTAAAATTTAAGTGACATCCATTTCTTTAATGCATTTCTTTATAAGTATCAGCATGAAAACATGAAGCACAGTTTTATTTTAAAATAAGGATTCCATTCACAAAAAGTAAGGAGGTAGTTTTATAAAACTCATTTTACTTTATCAAATACTGGCACACTTCTATAGTAGTTATCTATTTTTGGTGAACCACATTTGGCTATTCCAGAAAGCCAGATACAATTGGAAAATGCCCATAAAGCCAGCCACACAGAAGAAAGGCTGATCCGGAACCCGTGAATTTGTGAGCAGCTAGGCAACAGAAGACACTGCTTCAAGACAAGCAATGAACTAAACCAAGTGTGACAGGCCTGTGATTCCTGCTAATCGGTGGCCACTGCAGGAGGACTCCATGAGCTACATGTTAAGATCACAGCCGATCGTGCCACAAAGCAAAAAGTAAAAAGATGGTCTGGGATACAGCTCCATGTGCAGTGGCTGCCTAGAAACGAGAGGAGGACTGATGGGGATAATACTATGGCCGGTCGCCTTCATGATACTCAGAAACCTCAGCAAGATGGGGCTATGGTACTCACCTTGGTGAGGTGAATGACTCCTTTGGAAGTAACTGAACAGCCCATGAAACCAACATACTGGAGTTCAGGGCAGTGTTCAGCAAAGGCCTTCACTGACTGGTCTGTCACCTAGAAAACAAACATGAAGAAAGTTGCTTCAAGTGGTGAACTATGATTTGACACCTACAAAAGTCTGCTTCACAGTGGCTCACTAATCTTCCCCTTTCTGACGGGTCATTTGAATCAGCAAACATGCTGCAGTTCCACCTGCGTAACTAAGAACTCCTTCACCTCACAGCTGCTATACCCAGGCTTTCATACTTCTTTTTTTAATTTTAATTAATTTATTCTTATTAATTACAGTTTATTCACTTTGTATCCCAGCTGTAGCCTCCTCCCAATCCCACCCTCCCTCCCTCATCACCTCCCATGCTCCTCCCCAAGTCCACTGATAGGGGATGTCCTCCTCCCCTTCCATCTGACCCTAGCCTATCAGGTCTCATCAGGAGTGGCTGCAATGTCTTTCTCTGTGGCCTGATAAGGCTACTCCCCCCCCCCCCAATCGGGGGAGTTGATCAAAGAACCAGCCCCTGAGTTCATGTCAAACACAGTCCCTGTTCCCATTACTAGGGCACCCACTTGGATACTGAGCTGTCATGAGCTACATCTGTGCAGGGGTTCTAGGTTATCTCCATGCATGGTCCTTGGTGGGAGTATCAGTCTCAGGAAAGACTACTGGGTCCATATTTTCTGTTTCTGTTGCTCTCCTTGTGGAGCTCCTGTCCCCTCCAGGTCTTTCTATCTCCCCCTTCTTTTATAAGATTCCCTGCCACTCTGCTGAAAGCTTGGCTATGAGTCTCAGCATCTGTTTTGATACCTTGCTGGGTAGAGTCTTTCAAAGTCTCCTGTCCTGTTCCCTGTTTTCTCCCTCTTTTGATGTCCATCCTGTTTCCCTTTCTGAGTGAGAACTGATCATCTTACCCAGGGTCCTCCTTCTTGCTTAGCTTCTTTAGGTATACAGATTTTAGTATGTTTGTCCTATATTATAGATCTAATATCCACGTTTTTAAATTAAATTTTTATCATACTTCTTTATAGAAACAAAAGAGATACTGACAAGAGCTGGCCCACATCTTGTTCTGGGTTTCCTCCTCTCTCTTCTCTTCACATTTTTATTGACACTATTTACAGGCTATAACCCCCCCCCCTTAAGGGTTCAGCTCAGTGATTAGCAAGATATGTATAAAGCTTAGCAGGACCATCAATACCTAATGGCACACATTCACTGCTCTTGTCCTTCCCCTGGAGTTGCTGTCTCCCAGCTGTGAAGCCATGTCTCTTGCCTTCAGACTCAGACTGTTACTATGCCCGATGTTCTCCCAAGCCCCCACGTCGCCGGGTAGAGACCTTCGAACTTCTCAGTCTCTGAATCAGATAAGTCAATTCTGTATAAGGCGTTCTTGACAGAAAAAGAGAAAATCTCCTAAAAGTTTTATTTCTCTGGAGAACCCCAGTGCAATGCATACTGAAATCCTCTGTGGAGTTTATTACAAAATTAAAAGTAAAGGGGATGGAACCCAAGGAGCCATACTTTTAATAAGCCCCCAAGTGACTCCCAAGTTACTCCAAAGTCAGAGGCCCTGATGATACTACAAAAAAAAAAAAAAAAAAAAAAAAAAAAA
>NW_026596100.1:2304435-2435565 GCF_907164565.1 Psammomys obesus | reverse complement strand
AGTTTTGGATATTCCTAACCAGCTTTGCTTTAAGAATGAAAGGCAGAATGAAACTCTATTTCTGTCTCAATCATTTCCAAAACTTTTCTCCACATATATGTGGAGAAATACACATATATTTTTTCTGTAATTATGTGAATTTTTTTCTTTATGGTTTCACAAAGGTTCAAGTTAAAAACAAATACATGTTACCACATGATTACTTTTGGATTTACTTTCTTTATCCAAAATTAGGGTGAGAGACAGATAGATAGAGAGAGTGAGAGACACAGAGACAGAGAGATTGAGAGAGAAAGAGTATGTGTGTGTGAGTTGTGTTTTAGTTTTGTTAATGAGTGTTCTGTCTGCATGTACACCTGCATGCCAGAAGAGGGCACTAGAGCCCCTTTATAAATGGTCATGAGTTACCATGTGGTTACTGGGAATTACACTTATGACCTCCTGAAGAGGAGCCGGTGCTCTTATCTGCTGAGCCATCTCACCAGCCCTCTTCATCCAAAATGAAATCAAACACCTTTGTTAGATTTCAGACAGCAATGACATCCATTGTTTTTGTATTTATTTTAGTATGGATGACTCTTATTTGTATCTTTATGCTCTACAGACAGTAGGGAGCAAAAATATGTGCAGAACATTAATTCTAAAACAATCACAGGAACATTTCCCTAAAGTAATGAAACAAAAGCATCCATGGTAGGTCTGATAAAAGATTAATTCTGCCTTCAAAAGTAAAGTATGCTTAAGCATATTAAGACTAAAGGTGCCATTGATAAATTAAAAATGGGCCTGCCTTACACTCAGCCTTCCAAATACATTATGCTAACATGGAATACATAAAGCACTAAAACTACTGGAAGCGTCAATCTTTAACACGATCTTTAATTAAAACCCAAGAATAAAGGTTAGAGAGGTTAAGTACATGGTCAGTAAGTTAAATACCCTTCTCAATCTCAGAGCAGCATCGAGCCCTTTCTTAAGGAGGGTGGAAAAGAACTCAGATGCCGATAAGAAATACAGGAGAACTCAGGTCCCAGGATCCTGAACTCTCAGAGAAAAGGAACAAAACATCTTTTAGCTGAAGCCATCAGAACAAGACCACTGAGGCGAGCCTCCAACATCAACAAAGCCTGGAAAAATGAGAAGAGAGTGAAGTTCTGAAATATAGAAACACTCTGATTGAGTACAAGTTTATTTTAGAAGATTTAATTGGTCCAAATTTCAGAGGCCCTCGGCTGTGAAACACTGATCCTACAAACAGATTAGTGAGTGGCCTGGGACAGAAATCCTGGCACAAACCTAAGTATAGAATGTACAAGGCAAGTATTGGGTCTCGGCTTCTCAAGGACCCAAGAGTCTTGATACCTAGCTTTAAATCCCACATGGATGTCCTACTCTTACACACAGAAAAAGGAATTTGGAGAAGTCACTTCTCTATATTGTCTGTATATAATACAGAGAAAACAATGGTGCCGACTTCTTGAGTAAACTGTGAGAGTAAAGATAAAACAGTGCACATACAATGCTTTGAGCAGTAAGAAATCCTAATTTTTCAACAGATGTTAAGTAGTATCCTCACTTCTGATCACGTTTCTTCTGTACCGAGTCACAGCCAAAACTGAGGAGTTGATGGGTGCAAGAAAAGAATTCAAAACCAGCAGAACTGACATGTGTATCTTTCTTCTTCTATTCACGCTAGAGATCCCAAGCACAACCTGGGAGCTCTGGATTATGGGGAAACTCTAAGATAATGGTGATGGAGATGGAGCGGGGGGTGGGGGGGGTGGGTAGGGGGGACACCTGTTACAGCCAACTGTTCAACACAGCAGAGTCACAGCGGGAAGTCTGACCTCTCTGGGTAGACCCTGTGCTGCTGTATTTTAAAAGAGCCTCAGAGATGCCGATGCTCAGGTTCTGGTGAACAAGATCAAATGGACCTTCAGAGTCTGGTCATCCTGACCAGCCAGCCTTGTTGCATCACCCTTACCATTTTTATTATTTTAATTTTTTCACAATTTATTCAACATATATCCTGATTATAGTCCCCTCCCCCAAATCCTCCCAGTTCCACCCTCCCTCCTTCTTCCCCCCTCTCCCCTTCCCCTAGTCCACTGAAAGGGGGAGTTCTCCACTATTGCCACCTGCCCATTGCTTGTTAAGTCTCATCAGGACTGCCTGGATCCTCTTTCTCTGTGGTCTGGTAAGGCTGCATCACCACAGCTAGTGATCAAAGAGACTGACCCTGCTCCCCTTACTAAAGAACCCCATGGAGATTGAGCTGCCTATAGGCTACATCTGAGCAGGCGGTCTAGGTCCTCTCCATGCATGGCCTTTGGTTGGTGCATCAATCTCTGCAGGACACTCTAGGCTCAGATATTTTAGCTTCGTTGGTCTCTTCATGGGATTCCTGTCCCCTCTATGTCCTTCTATTCCTACCTCCATCTTCTTCCATAAGACTCCCTGCGCTCTGCCCAAAGTTTGGCTGTGAGTCTCAGCATCTGCTTTGATCCCCTGTTGTGTGGAGCCTCTCAGAGGACCTCTATAGTAGGCTCCCATCTCGATCTGTCTGGTTAATTCCTGTACGGAACAAAACTCTGGCATGCTAACTAGTTATGCGACCACCCAGCACCATCCTTATCTTGGAACTTGATCAGACTGCAGAGCCTGGGTCCTGCTAGCTGTGTGCTGAATCCTAACATGCACTTAATCCAATCTTCAGATGACAGCCATGAACCTTTTACTTGAGAAGAATTGCCCAGGGGATGCTGTCTTTTGGGGCTCAAAAGCCAAAAAAAAAAAAAAACTGAATAGTTATTTCTTCACCCTGGTACTATGGTGGCTTTTAGCATAACTTTGTAAGAACAATTTCCCCATTTTAAAAGTATAGTCTAAATTCCTAGCATGAAAACACTAAGAAACTTACTTTTTTCACTGTATAATTCAGAAATGTATCCTTTTTGCTAAATAAATGCACTCTGTCTTTAAAAAATAAAACAGTATAGCTGAGTGTAGTTCACGTGGTTTTAGCACTTACCATTCTGCAACCAAGCCTCTTTGCGCTTTGCATCCATATGAAGTCAACCATTCCTCCATCCCAAGACTCTGGCAATACTGCAGATATGTTTCTGTCTTTAACCTTTGCCTGATCTAGAAACTTTCATGTAACCGTAAATCCATCATAAGCAGCCTTCTGTGCAATTATTTCCCTAGTAAAATGTTTCTGAGATTTATCTATACGTGTGTGTATGTGTATCAGCAAAACTATTATATAGAATTGCTATATAGAATTGACTATACACAGTACATTGGACCAGTTAATAAATATCTGAAATTTCTCTAATTTAGGATTTTGAAAGATAATGCTTCTCACATACAAGTCTTTATACGGAACTATATTCTTATTTATTTTGAGTAAATATCTAGGAGTAGAGCTGATAAATCAGTGTATGTCTAGTTTTATCATTTAAAGAATTAGATTGTCTTCCTAAACTGAAGGAGATTTTTCTATATTCTAGATTTAAACCATTTCTAAGCTGTGTGCTACTTTTCATTGTCCTAACTATGCTGTCACTAATGTCCATGTTCACGGTGTTCCTGAATTCACATGCATACCTGATGTGCAGTAATAAGGGTTCACTTTTAATGTAAGCTATCCAAATGTCTCAGAACCCTTTGTCAAAGTCTCTATCTGACACTGAGGAATGCTAAGTTTCTAGTGTGTGATACGTTTACTTGGAGAATACAGACTATAGAACAGCAAAGTGGAGAGTGAGAATCCGTGTACAAACAGAAATGTGACTCTGAGCTGCGGAAAAACAAAATCATTTTGCAAATCAGAGGCTGAGGTCTGAGTCAAAGCTACTGTGAAAACAAGGGGAAGGATGCCAGACTCAGCATGATTCACATGACTTAGGCAGAACATGACTGGCCTGAACAAACACGATCACATGCAAAGACGCTGGCAGTTTCTGTTCAGAACCCTAAAGGGACCCTGTCTAACAACTAACCTTGAAACCTGCAGTGCAGGGTTGAAAGGAGCAGAGGGAGACAGTGCCGCTTCTCATGAACTCTCGAGGAGTAGACTTACTCAGAAATCTTTCTGAGAGTAGTTTCTTGTGAGCTCGGGTCTGAAATCTCAGGGCTGGGGAGAAAGCCTCATCAGAGGGCAAAAATAATGGGTTTACATAATGTGAAAGAGCAAGACAACTGGAATAGCCAGTATGGCAGAAATGGCCTCACACAGCTAAACTTTCCTGGCTGGAAAAGAGACAAAGGCATGCAGCACGTGGCCACTAATTCTGCCGATGTGATCTTAGATTGTGGGTGGCTTCTAAAGAGACTCCGTTTCTTGTCACAGCTCACACTCAGCTGAGGTTTGGGATACTCAGAGCCACTGAGTTAAAGATATGGAAGACATAAACAGCCACATTCACTAGGCTTAATGTGTGCCAAGCCAAGTTTCCTTGGATCCTGATAACAGCCGTCAGCGACTCTGTCATTCCCCCAGTCAGAAGGCTATGACAATAAGTCTCAGGCAATCGACTTCCTAAGGAGACAACTGAACCACTACTAAGGCGCAAATAGGCCTCTTGGTTTGTGTGTGGGTGCTGAGGATTAGAGCCAAGATCTCACACAACAGAACTAACGTCTTACAATGAAGCTGAGGTCTGTGCCCCCTAAACACTCCTAGTAGTCTAAACACTACTCTTTGGACTGCTGAAACTCAGAATCTGTTCATAGACAAATTAACATTTGATAGTTCATGGCACTAAAACCTCAGTCAAGGGTGAGAATAGGTTCAAGGCCTCCTGCCTGTCCTCCAGCCTGAGAAGCAGAGTGTTAAGGATCGAGGAATGGAGTCTGCACATTAAGGAATACTCAGAGGCGCTTTGATCATTCTTTGTATCCCATGCAGATGGGCTGGATGTCTGTAGACTCTGTGATGCTTATATGTTCTGGGAACAACTGCATCTTCCATGCACAAAGATGATGCTTACGAGAAGTTAGTGGTACTGTAACTCATAGTTATTGGAGAAGATGAATATGGCAGTAAATTACAAAACCAACAAAACAGACAAGGCAGTAAGTGGACTCTGAGTAAGGCACTTTCATCTAAAAAGGCTCAGAATCATGAAAGGAAAAATGTAGGGCAGGAGCGGCTTTTATAGAAATTTCATGATTCTAAATAGAGATCCAATTTTTCCTTAGTTAAGACTTGGTGTTTTCTTAGGTCACAGGGGGCAAGGAGTACTGTGATCAAAGTAGGACTGATTCACTGAGTAAGGTATTACAGTCTGGACCAGCACTTGAGCCACTGAGTATCTGGAAGAAAAGCAACTTGTAGTTGCACTAGTTCTTTCTCTGTCCCTGTGTTAAAGCCGCATGACCAAAAGTGGCTTATGGAAAAAAGAGTTTATTTTGGCCAACGGTTTCAAAGGCTCATGGCAAGAAGCAGCAAGCAGCAGGCATGGCAGTATGTATATGGAGCTAAGAAATCACAGCTCCAACTGAAACACGAAGCAGACAGCACAAACTGGCAGTGGGGTGAGGCTATGACCTCTCAAAGCCTATATGCTTGTAGTGGAAGTTTTGGTTTCCTTAAAAACTCAGTAATGTTATGTAGAAGGTTTTTGTTTTAATCCCTGGCATGGGCTATGGGAATGCCTTAGTTTGCCCACAGCTGGTAACTGCCTCGTGCAGCGCGTGGTCTTTGCCACCTAGAGTTAGTGGACTTCTGAGGACTCTGAGAGAGCATAAATACAAGAGCCCAGAGAGAAGGCACGGCGACTTGGAGATGGATGGATGGAAAGAAGGCTTTGAGGAACAGACAAAGAACAAAGTTGCTGGTTACCTGGACTGCTGGATATCTGACCATGAGACTGGTATTACCCCAAAAGAACTCAATGACCCTAGCCAGTTGGAATTAAGTTTAAAGAGACCTATGCCCCCTTTCCCTTCTAACCTTCTTTCTCGCCTATCTAGGCTTGAGGGGCTGGAAGGGAGGCAGAGGCTTAAAGAAACCCCAAGTAAAGTAGTTTAGAAAGCACTGCCTACACACTGACATACCCTCTGCAGCAAGGCGGCATCTCCTGAATCTCTCCAAACTGCACCACTAACTGGGGACCAAATGCTCAAACAGCTGAGCATCTGGAGGACTCTCCCATTCAAACCACCATAAGTATTAACTAAAAACATAGAATAATCTATAGACATTTATATAGAGCTGAAAGTACTCTGCAAAATCCTACAGATAATAAGAGCATTTCTAGCCCTTGATAAGAAACTGAAAACAACAAATCAAAGAATTGGAAGCCTTCACCCCACTCCTATAGGTTCAATCCAGACACAAGCTTCTGGTAGTTTCTAATTACAGTTATCGAATCAATCGAAAAACACTCCTGTGAATGAATCACACATGTATTTTTAACTGGATGTTAATACTGAATACAAATAATATATGGACTTGAGTATATACTGGAGTTACCTCTGTCCTGTCTACTGCATGCAATAAAAATCCAAGCCCTCAATAGCTTACAGACTGGAAACAGTACTTCAACGCATGACCCCACCAACCAATCCTTCACACATCAAGAAGCAGTGATCTGTCACAAATGCACATCAAATCACAGCTCCCTGCATCTTCCAATGACACCAACCATTCTTAGGATAAAATCCAGATTTCTTCCGTGACTTACAATACCCTGAATGATCTGATTCCTCCCTATCTTTTCCACCTCATTTCATAATATCTTACCCCTGTGCCTATATGAAGACATGATATCTATACATTCATTACTTGATTCCCCCATGTACAGCACAGAATTTCAAATAAAAGAATAGTTCCAAAAATAAACATTGGTGAAGAAAGCACTGCTTTGACACATACTAATAGCCTGCTGATTTTATACTAAACAACTTAGAATTCTGATCTGAGAAAAGCTATACTGTTGATTTTATTGCCCCCAAGTAGCACAAAAAAGTGCTGGCTAAAAAAGCAGATAAGAATCTTCATAAAGCTAAGGACACAATTTTCATAGAAAATAACCCCAATAGCTTGGTCCCTCACTGATGTGTTTGAAAGTAACGACATAAAGTGGAAAAATGAGTACCATGACTACCTCATCCCATTCAGGTCCTCAAGACCAATTCCAGTTCTTCCTTCTGGCCTCCCCACACACACCCCAGGAAAGCTCAGTGAGGCCTCTTTGGGGGTGAGGAGCATGGTTTTGGAATAAAGCCAACTTTTAAATTCCCCCCATGCTTTGCAGCGTAAGTGGCCAGCAGGACTATGGAGAACCCTCATCCTCTGGTTCCAAATAAAGTCAGCATACAGCCATTGGAGTGGTGCTCTGCCTGAAGGGCACAATACTTCCAGGAATTGCAGTTCAGCATAAAGCCAGCAAAAGACTGTGCAAGGAGCCTGCTCAACCGCTCATCTGCCCGAGCTCCTCCACCACACAGCAGGTAAGGTCCAAAGGGGACAATAGTGATCTTAGTAGGGATTATGGTTAGGAAAGCAGAAGAGAATCACTCCAATCAAAAAAAATAAATAAATAAAAGATATAAAAGTTGGAGAATTATCATAGGAATAAAAAAGGCAATCACAGTGTGCCTATTAAAGGATTTCTTCCACTCAGTCATGCTCAGTCTCATACATCCCTTTAGCTTAACAGATACTGGAGTGTGTCCCCTATGTATAAGACCTCATATCCACTTCTAATAAAGCTCTGACATCTGACCATTAGGTACAGTCCCCACCTCCAAAAGCAGAGGCCACAAGCTGGGATGTGAGCACAAAGAAGCCCCATTCCCCCAAGTCATGAGCAATGTCCCCAAGCCATCAGTGAGACCCTCGGCAATAAAGCTGTAAATGAGACCCCCAGCAATGATTCAACCTGTACATGGCATCCCAGGTCAGTTCAGCTCAGCTTCGCAAGGCCTTCTGCCTATGTCCCAAACCAAGATAGAGGACAACTAGATTATGGATGGCTAAGAGCCAGGTTGTGACTTGATAGTAAAGGAATCTATCTTTTTAGTGCCATGAGATACTCAAAGGTACCAACACACCCCAGGCCCATGACTTGACAAAGCTGCTCACTAAAGGCTCTGGAGAAATGGTGATACTTCAAAGTCCAACAAGTGAGCACAAGATGCCTTTGGGAAGGATTAGTAGACAGCTACGGCCACAGCAAACTTCATGCTCCCAGAACTCAATTACGATGACCACACCAGGCTGCTACAAAAACCATCTGAAGTCTCGTGATAGCAAAAAAAAATTGCAGGTGTTAGAAGGCTATTCAATATAAGTTAGAGAATACACTAAAAAGTTTAAAAACAAACCACAGTAAAAATGTTCTATTTGTTTACTCACTTTCTCAAAATCTATACAAAAAGTTCTCTTCCTCTTCTCCTTTGCATTTCTTTGTTAGTTCTTTGGAGGGATGCCTTACATCTTAATACACTAGAAAACTTATCATTTGATTACTATATTGTCTCTCATATGCAAATTCTAGATGTAAGTGTCTGTGTGTGTTGTGCATGCGTGTGCATGTGTTCACATGCAAGCACAGCACAAAAATGTACAAGCATGCATGTGCATGCAAGAAAAAGAATGAAGGGATCTTGGAAAGGTGGGGAAGAGGGAAATGATGGAATGTATGTGACATAAAAGTGGAAAGGAAGACAATTCGAGGAGATGCAGGTGACAGTTGGAAGAAGGGAGGGAGAACAGGGAAAGGCGGTACAGGATGCAAATTTTTTAAAAAGAAAGAAAAATGAAATCTATATATACAAGTACCATAAGGAAATACATTCTTTTATTAGCTAGCTCAAAAAAATTATAAAAATCTAAGATAAAATATTGTCACATAAAAACAGAGCAAAATATAATCTGTCACAAAAGAAAATTGTTAAATATGTGGAAACAAATGACTTGGTATACATTCCCTTTTTAAGTCACATGGTGATTGCAGACGAGGAGGCAGAAAGTACAGAAGGCAGAGCTGCTGGATGACCGCAAGCAAACAGTGACTTTGGGGCATGGCAGAGCAGCTGCACAGATGAGCACACAGCAGTGGTACTGCGCTAGAGGCACTCTAATTCTGCAACTATGTTCACGTGAAGTGTACAATTTCAGTGGAAATAATCTAACACAGTGATTGATCTCAAAAAGGGCATTGTGATTCAGTGATTTTTTTTTTCTAAAAGTTTAAAATTTCATTGGTGTCCAATGAAAATTTGACAATTTGTTTATATGAACCCCCCTATTTGAAGTCATTCTATCTTATTTATTAGTCTCTCTACTGACATGTTGTATTGGCTGACTTTAAAAGCCTATAACTTCCATCTTAAAGACGTAGAAAAGTGAAGACACTGGTGTACTTCTAACGGTGTGGGTCTCTATCTGTCCCTACTAAAAATATCTTTAAGTTGAGCATAACTGAACCACTTTCATTCAGTTTGCCACATTTCTTTGACTAACACTGCTATAGTTAACCAAAAGGTAATATTTTTATGATATAAGTGAAACAGGAGAGCTAGATTATTCTGGGCATATTCCTTCTTGACTCATGGAAGGAGCATTCTAAAACACAGTCTCCGAATGTAGCCACAGGTGCACACAGCAGTAAGAATTACAAACACTTGAAAGTAGACATGTGCATTGGTATGTTAGCCTAGGATATCAACAGGCAGATACAAGTTGCATTTAGTTTCAAAACTAAAATTAAAAAAAAAATTCATAAGCATGATTGAATGTTAAATTAATCCACCATACAGACAGACAGATAGACACACAGACAGACAGAATGATGACAAAAGTTTTACTTATCTCAAAAAGAAATTTAAGATTATATGACTTTAATGAAATTCCTGGAATCAGAATACCTAGGTTATAATCCCGCCCCACCTCTCATTAACCATGAAACCTTAAAAACCTTATTCATTACCTGAAATAACAAGTATAAAGCTGAGATGCAAATCCAGGGGTTCACTAAAGGTTAGCCACTGCCAGTGCTGAGACTCATTCCCTTTCCTAGTTCCTTGGAGATGTATTTTGAACATTATTATACAAATAATTATACTTAACTGTACCCAGGAAAAACATATATGCAGTTAATAAAAATGTGTTATAATGTCATAGCTACCCTCTCCCAAGCAAGTAAAAATAGAAATGACAACCACTGTGTATTCTATACTCAGGCTGAATTTATATATAGGGGAAGTGGGGTGAATCATGCAGTCAATAAAGTATCAATAGCAAGTTTAACTATATGCAACAAGATAGCATGTACTTTGTCATGAGTTCAAAATCATAAGTACACTGATATACATCTTGGTGTTTTTTCTGGACAAATGATTTCACCCCAATGACACTTAGAGCACAGTACGTTCTACTGTAGGTAATGTCTTTGGAACACGTAACAGGGTGAAAAGGCCCCAAATGAGGCTGTCCACTGGCGTTAAATTTAGTCTACAGTAGTAAGAGAATGGCAGACCTTTTTTTTTTGTGAGGGTATTATATAAAGCAGCTTTTCACTAATATGTACATGTATATGAATGTACAATATTTCATAACAGCAAAGAGTACACCCATCACCAGAAGGCTGACGCGAAATATAAAAGGGAACGCGCAGGAACACAACCTTCAAGAGTCATTTGAGCTGCAAAAATATTTAGATTAGACTTTAATATTTTAGCAGGTAAAACTGCCCAGGATGGATAAAGTCTAACCAAGGAATAAAGCCCTAATAATCTATGTTTTAATCATAAATGAAAGGCAATAATCACTTGCTTAAAAAAATAACACACACAATCTGGTGCATGAATATAGAACATTTCTTACATATTCATGTTAACATTCTTTAAACAAGAAAACCCATCATCAAAACAAAATTTAAATTAGGTTATTCATTTTTCATCACGTCAGACAAATACATTCACAGCTCACTAAAAGTTCTTTCGTACATTTTGAAGAGCTTATAAAATCTCACCTACTGTAAGCAAGGTGCCAACAATAATAAGGGGGGGAAGGTCTACATTTACCCCAAACCAGTATGTTCGGCACACACAGCCGCCCCCTGCAAGGAAGCCAATTGTAGAAATGTAAGGAAGACATTTTGTTCATCTGACAACAACAACAGAAGTACACTGTACAAACTCACATTTTTAAAGTTAGAAACCAGGAATGGACAAAGCTCATGACAACCATGCTCTCAAGTGAGAGGCAAAGGATTGCAGCCTCTTCAGGAGACAGTTCTACCAAGTCCAACTGCACAGGTACTGGTAGCACAGGCCTGTGCTACCCTTTAAACATTAAGTCAGGATGTGAAGAAATGAATTGTTCCAGCCAGAGCAGTGTGGAACCACTGTGTCATGGAAGCAAAACTGACTAATGAGATTCAGAATAAGTGCCACTAAGAAAAAGTGAGGACTTGAGTGCCTGCTTGTCAGACATGACACTAGATCATGTTCATGTCTGTTTATTTATAAGAGTATACAAGTCTGAAAAAATGGCACACACTGACTGAAGAGGACATTTAGGAACTCCTATAGAGTATGCTAAGAATCAAAGAATCATGACAATGTTCACAGCAATATGACTTACAATTACCGTAAAACAGGACATGGCTAAAGGATGGTGTTTGTGGCCAAAGAGATAATTACCAAAAATATTTATTGATGTGCAAAACTCAATGCCAATTTAAGCAGCAGATATAAAATTAATGGGTGCATAAATACGATCATTGCTTTCCACACATAGAAACAACTCAGGTAGAGTACTAAGCATCTCTTCACAGTGGGTGATGGTGCTGATTAAACTTTCTATATGCCTTTGGAGGGTTCCACAGAGCTCTACAGGAGTATTTTCAAAGACAGAGACTCTACAACTAAATCAGACAACCAGCCCTCCTCTGACCTTTCATTTTGGGTAGAGTCTCAACTCTATATCCCAGGCTGCCCTTTAACTCATTCTACCTTAGAAAGGCCTTGATATTATAGTCCTCCTTCTTCAGCATCAAAGTAGCCATGATTGCACACTTGCACCAGCAGGTCTGACCTCTTGCATTCACAGTGAGAGAAAACAATTCAAAACAAGAAGAAAAATGAATGGCACAAAACATTTTCAACTTTATCTCTTCTTTTAGCCTGAATAAGTTCCATTCAAGCTTAGAAAATTTCCAAAATAAAATGGAAATGTCTTTAGATAATAAGATAGTCATCCTCTAAAATAATAAATGAAAATCAGTACCATATTATTACCTGGTCTTTATTATTTAAAGAGAGAGAGAGAGAGAGAGAGAGAGAGAGAGAGAGAGAGAGAGAGAAAGGAAAACACCTTCTAGTAAACTATGGAGAAGGAACATTATACACAACGCCTGTGAAATCTGAGTGTACTATATCAGAGCCAAAGAACTAGTTTTTAACATCTGCTTTTGTTTCATATATATTGAAAAACTTCAAAGTTTTCTTTAAAATTAAGGGATAAAAACAATGTGATACTAAATTAATTTGCTAGTTTAAAATAAAACTACGAATACATGTACATAGGATGCAAACCCCAATTATCTGGTTAGAACATATTATTAGAAGGCATTTTCAGGAGTATGAATGTGAGACATTTACCTGAGGAGCACACTGCAGGAACTTGTCAGACCCTCCCTCAGAGAGATGGCGGAACAAGCTTGTACTGCAGCTGTTCACTCACACCCAGTCTGAAGATAACGCACACCAGAGAGGCCCCAGGTGACCCAATGAGGAAGCTAGCTTCCCGATTAGCCTGCCTCGTAGAGATCAGCATCTCCAAATTGCTTCCACTGTCATTTCTGAGGTGTCACCTAACTCCTGCTCAGTGTTCATCTTTCGGTTGTGGTCCCTGAAAGCTGTATTTGCTCTGGCTCTAGAACATCCATCTCTGCGACACCAAAGCCACTCAGTGCCCTTTTCTGTCTCTCAGAATTATCCCAAGGTCATGTGTGATATCCTATAGCACCAAAGCCTCCAGCTGTTCTATGCCAGCATGCTTCTGATGGAAGCCCATGGCTTCCCACTCAATCTTCACCAGACTTCTTCACCTGATACCCAAACTCAAGGCCTATCTGTGCCCACCACTTACAAATGTCTGTCTTTCACACAAAGGGAAGGACTTGAACACAAGGGCCAAGGAAAGGAGAGATGTCATATAACTTGCATGCTCCCCTGTAAACACACACACACATACACACACACACACACACACACACACTCTTCCTCCTTGTATTTTCAAAATATGTACACTAGAAACTGGCAAATACTATGCTTATGGCTACATAGAGAAGAGACCCCTGTTGCTCATATGCTCAAAGGCTTACATTTCCAGCCCTTTGTATTAGTAAAGTAGCAGACACTTGAGAGATGGAGACTGGAAGTTAAATCAAAGGAGGCATGTATTGAAGGTGACATCGGAATCCTGGTCCCTTGCTGCCCCCTCCAGGTCGCCACCTACAACAGGAACAGCTTCCTCTGCCCTGAGCTCCCACCATGATGCACTAACTGCACTGCTACAATGAAGGCAGGAGAGGAAAAGTGTGGACTTTAAGATAAAATAACAGCAAGGACACATCAGAAGAATATCGGGAGCACGTACCAAAAACCAAACACAGCCTAGACAGAGATGGTGCTGTATCAGATGCTTTCCCATTCCTGTCATGGGGATTTTAGAACACAGGAACTAAATCAAAATTCAAAGGAATGGCAAACACTGCTCCTAGTTTGATAAATGATGTGAACCTGCAAACTTAAAAGTCAGTAAACCCCCCAAAGAGAGAGACCCACAGAAATATACATTAAGACATCACATACAGAATTCCTGAAGACTGACACCAAAACATCCTAAAAGCAGCAGGAAGACCTTTCTGCAAACAAGAAGCATTAATTATTTGAATGGAATCTTTATCGGCACCATGAGAATAGGGCAATACTTTTAAATACTTTTTAGGTATTAAAGCAATTTAAATTTTTAAGCCAAAATTCTAAATCTAGCAAGAATACACACCAAGAATGAATCGGAAATTAAGATGTATATTGACAAAGAAAAACTTAAAAGAATTTCTTAGCCAGCCAGCAAACCTGCCAAAAACGAATAACAAAAGGAAGCTCTTAAAATAGGAAAGGACAAGGGAAGGCCTCTTAGAAAACTCAGAAGAAGGAGCAACAGGAAATGTAGAGATGGTAACACAAGAGGCTAGTCTACATCTACCCTCAGGCTTCCTAAAATACAGCTGAAACATCCAAGACAAGAACAGGGTAAGAAAAGCAAAAACCAAACACAGAATTGGATGGCAGTTAAAACTGCCTTTAGGAAACTGCCTTTCCTATTTTCTTTTTTCAACCAGCAGATGGCCAAAGCAATGGGCCCTTGGCCTAGAGACAGCTCTAACTCCTCTGAGCATGCATGACTTTGCTTAGACAGCCCTCACCCTGCTGCAACTTTAATTTTAATGAGGGGGATTTTAGTACCTTCTGCAGCTATGGGAGATAAGGAGCAGCCCAGAAGGCATCTGGCTGATGCACCTCTGCATGAGTTTTAAACGTGGAATGACAAATGGTTAAAAAGAAAGTCCTTTCTGATGATCTGGACAAACAACACACATACTGCTTCATTCTGTACCAACATGTGAATGTATAAAAATGCAGCTATAGTCAGTGTTGCATACATCCCGATGCAGACTTTACAGTAAGCCTTACTCTACCACCATTGACAGATAAGACCTGAACTCAGAGTAAGTGAAAAAGTGGGGAGGGGCCTCTGCGCCTCTACTCAATAACGTGATCCACTCTGGCTTCAGTTCACATTCCTAGTCACCAAGCAAGATGGCATGAGGAACAGTAAAATTCCAAGAACTAGAGAAATGTAACCTTGGTTTCATAAACAAGACATGAGGAACCTGCGATCCACCAGCAGACGTAATGTTTTACTAATAAAATACAAATGCAGAGAGAACCCCACTGTGGACCACTGCTTTTGGGCAGAGAAACAGCCTTCTTTGTAAGAAGTAAGGTACTTCTTACCCTACAAGTAAACAACAGGGAATGAAGGCACTGCAAGACTGTGAGGAAGAGCGAGCTGGCACTTCCTGGCCAGCTTCACGAAGCATGTTTTTGGCATGCAAGCAAGAGGTGAGCTTATTATTTTTTAAGAACTGTTTCATATCCAAGAGCCCATATAAATCTCTTCAAAGTTGTTTTTCAAAGGTTTAAAGCCAGGGAGTTTAGATGTTTCAGCACCATTAATGCCTTGGTACTGTGACTGCTGCCAGTCATTTTTTTTTCCTTTTGGAAAGAATGCATAATTTTGATGAATGCTATTGGAAATTGTACCCTGGAAGCATAATTGTTCATCTGAATGGGGCCAATGTCTCTTGGCACGCTTGTCACCATCACAGTATAACTGCTAATCTTCAGATAGAGTTATTAGCAACTTCAGAAAAGCAATCCAAAGACAAATTCTCCTTTTAAGGTCAATAATTGCCAGTTAATGACCAATTGGCTCTATCCATTGCTGTCCTGACCTTTACATCATGTTTTGAGAGACAAGACAATAAATAACTGTTAATAATGACCTGTTTTGAAGAGTGGTTTCAGTGACCAGCTTTGCTCACTGAAAACATTTTAACTGTTTTGTGTTTATATAATCACTCAGTCATTTGCTGATTTTTGCTTATTTTCTCCTTGCAGCTGGTGGTGTCTGATCATTAAAATGGAAATAGGGGTGGAGGGTGAGTTAGCCTGACATAAGGTCTATTGACACTAAACGACATAAAATACCAGCGAGACAGTTTTGGGGCAGATAACAAGGCATTAAAAGGTACAAGATGAAAACTAAAGACCATCACTTCCATTCCCAAAGGGCCCTAAAATGTTCAGTAAAGATGTTTGCTACATATAGTATATTCACCTGTTTACTTTCCTTCTGACTTCATACAACAGATTTACTTGACATGTTTCAAAGTTTGTTTTTTCACTTAAAATATCTTAGAGTCTCTTTCACAGTAGCAGGCATAGTTTATCTTATTTACTTATTAGCTGCACAGTAATCTAACAGGAAAATAGAAATTTATTTAATTACTCCTATATTGCGGCATAGCTCAGGTATCTAACATTTGCGCTGTGTTTGTTGTTGTTTTGTCATTTTGCTTTTATACTGTAAGGAATGCTCCTGTGGATGTCCTGGTATATATCTTTTAGGGAATGTATAACAGGCACTGCAATAATTCTATGTATTCTGACTTGTATAAAAGTACATTGTCATGGAACAACAAGAAACCCAGAATCGCTAAAACAATTCTCTACAGTAAAAGATCTTCAGGAGGTATCTCCATCCCTGATCTCAAGCTGTACTATAGAGCAACAATACTAAAAACTGCATGGTACTGGCATAGAAACCAACTGGTGGATGAATGGAATGGAATAGAAGATCCTGACATAAATCCACACACTTATGGACACCTGATCTTTGACAAAGATGCCAAATCCATTCAATGGAAAAAAGACAGCATCTTCAACAAATGGTGCTGGTCTAACTGGAGGTCTACATGTAGAAAAATGCAAATAGATCCATACTTATCACCCTGCACAAAACTAAAGTCCAAGTGGATCAAAGACCTCAACATAAAATTAGACACACTAAACCGCTTAGAAGAAAAAGTGGGGAATACCCTTGAACTCACTGGCACAGGAGACAACTTCCTGAACAGCACAGGCTCTAAGAGCAACAATTAATAAATGGGACCTCATGAAACTGAAAAGCTTCTGTAAAGCAAAGGATACTGTCCTCAGAACAAAACGACAGTCTACAGACGGGGAAAGGATCTTCACCAACCCTATATCTGACAGAGGGCTAATATCCAGTATATATAAAGAACTAAAGAAGTTAAACAGCAACAAATCAAGTAATCTAATTAAAAAATGGGGTACAGAGCTAAACAGAGAATTCTCTGCAGAGGAATATCGAATGGCAGAGAAACACTTAAAGAAATGCTCAACCTCATTAGCCATCAGGGAAATGCAAATCAAAACAACCCTAAGATTTCACCTTACACCCATCAGAATGGCTAAGATCAAAAACTCAAGAGACAACACATGCTGGAGAGGTTGTGGAGAAAGGGGAACCCTCCTCCACTGCTGGTGGGAATATAAACTTGTACAACCACTCTGGAAAGCAATCTGGCACTTTCTCAGACAACTAGGAATAGCGCTTCCTCAAGATCCAGCTATACCACTCCTAGGCATATACCCAAAAGATTCTCAAGTACACAATAAGGACATTTGCTCAACCATGTTTGTAGCAACCTTATTTGTAATAGCCAGAAGCTGGAAACAGCCCAGATGCCCCTCAGTGGAGGAATGAATGCACAAATTGTGGTATATCTATACAACGGAATATTACTCAGCAATAAAAAACAAGGAAATCATGAAATCTGCAGGTAAGTGGTGGGATCTGGAAAAGATCATCCTTAGGGAGCTATCCCAGCAGCAGAGGGATGCACACAGTATATACTCACTCATATAGATATATAATATAGGATAAACCTACTAAAATCTGTACACCTAAAGAAACTAATCAAGAAGGAGGACTCTTGCTAAAATGCTCAATTCCTACCCAGAAAGGCAAAGAGGCTGGACATCAGAAGAAGGAGAAAAGAGGGAACAAGTCAGAAGCCTGACACAAAGGACCTCTGAAAAGCTCTGCCCTGCAGACTATCAATGTAGATACTGAGACTTATGGGCAACCTTTGGGCAGAGTGCAGGGAATCTTAGGAAAGAAGTGGGAAACAGTAAGATCTGGAGAGGACAGGAACTCCATAAGGAGAGCAACAGAACCAAAAAATCTGAGCACAGGGGTCTTTCCTGAGACTCATACTCCAACCAAGGACTATGCATGGAGATAACCTAAGACCCCTGCACAGATGTAGCCCATGGCAGTTCAGTATCCAAGTGGGTTCCATAGTAATAGGAACAGGGACTGTCTCTGACATGCACTGATTAGCCTGCTCTTTAATTACCTCCCCCTGAGGGGGAAGCAGCATTACCAGGCCACAGAAGAGGACAAGGCAGCCACTCCTGATGAGACTTAATTGACTAGGATCAGAAGGAAGGAAAAGAAGTCCTCCCCTATCAGTGGACTTGGGGAGGGGCATGCATGCAGAGGGTGGAGGAAGGGAGGGATTGGGACGGGAGGAGGGAGGGAAACAAGCGGGGGGGGGGAGGATACAAAGTGAGTAAAGTGTAATTAATAAAGAAAAATAAAATAAAATAATAAATAAAATAAATAAATAAAAGGACATTGTCTTTTCAGGGACATATTTTGCTAACCTATATTTCAGAAAAATTGGAGTGAGTGAGCCCAGGCACTAGAGAAACTCCTTGGCATTTCCCAGAACTGTATGCAGGGAAACAGTTATCAGAAATTCTCACACATGAAGCTGTTTCTTTACTGATAATGAGGTAAAATTCTGATGTCTCTCCTCAGAAACAGTGTTTTTAAAAATTACCCTGGTTTTCCTATTTAGTTACCACAGAAAAATGAAGTCTGGTTCATTCAATGAAGGGCCTGGTACTCAACAGCTATAAACCTAACACATGTCTCTTTAGTAAATGAATCAAAACAACAACAGATCAGTAGTCTGAACTGCTGTAGAGACAGTCTGTATTATTCTGACAGATCTAATGCTGCTTTTCAAAAGTCACAAGATTCCTGAAATTGAGCCAAAAGAAGCTGGCAACACCACAGGCAAGCAAGTCATACAACATGAGCACAGCACGAGCCAGTCTCCTCCAGGCACAGCCACAGACAATTTTCTGTGGTGCTCTTCCTAATATACATATCTCCACATTCTAGAAAGCCTTTGTAAAGCTGAACAACTCTATCAATACCCTTTTTATGTTTTATAGGCTCTTCTTCTTTACATATTTGTAGTGCAAACCCTCCTATAATCACTTTTTATCTTTTTGTGTAACATTATGTGGATAAGATATAAGGATATATTCATAAATTTTAAATACTTCCAACACATTACATGGAACTTACCTATTAGCTTTCCTATTGTATATTTTTTTAAAAGTTGCAACGAATGACTATATAACCTTGCATGCACTTGAACATATGTAGAGCATTCTCTATAAAATGGCATGTGGGACTGTGAAGGTTCAGCTTTGGAAAGGATACAGCAGACAAGCCATAAGAACCCAAGCTGTCAAGGGCACATACACCAGTGATGACTGACATCTTAACAGTTTCCTTCCCCCACGACTGGGAACTCTCCTCCCTAAAGCCCCTTCACTCTTGTTGTCAGGAGGAGAACTGCTGTGGTAGTAAGTATGAAGCTGCCCTAGGTAGACTGCTCTGGGGTCGAGCAAGGTACACTTATACACACACCAATAGGTAACTACAGAGGACCCATGGTGCAAAAATCAAAGCAGCAACAGGTTTGTGAAAATACAATAGTACGTTGATAAAAATAAATTTTGGAAAGCCAGAATACTAAAAGATCATTATTTTTCTAGACTCCTCTGAAATATTTCTAAGACATAAAAATAATAAAAACAAGTACAAACAAAGTAATATACTTAGTGCGGATGCAGCAACTGATTCTGAAAGTTGGCAATGCATAGACATATACCTGAGGACTTAATAGCACTTAAATATTCTACTACACAGAGAAAAACCCATGGCACATACACAAGAGCATGCCTGCCTTTAATTCAAAGGTCACACACACAACTGCAGAACAGGAGAGAGCTTTACAGACATAAGGCTGCCCTAATAGAGGACCAAGAACTGCCCCCTCATTAGAAACTCTCAAACTGCCATCGTGCAAGGCAAGCAGGGCTGAAGCAGAATACAAGAGAAAAAAATATATAAGGATATGGAAAAGGCAAGGAGGCATGATATAAAGACAATACTCCCTTTACATAGAGACAGCGCAAACAAGAATGTCAAAATGAAATGAACCAGGATTGATCCCCAAGCACACACGGCCTTATTCTTTCCCAAATGCAAACCTATAATTTTCTGTGAATCTAACAAACAAGCTATGAATCTGGGGTATGGGGGAGTGGAGTGTCTTAACTCCCTTGAGCAACCCTTGTGACCTACTTTTCACTTCATCTGCTATAGTCCTAACCGTTGTGTCCCAGAAAACTCCCTATGATCTCATTTATCGGGTTTTTTAAAAGAGAAAGTTCCTAAGCAATGCTTACACTATGACATGTAAGCAGGATCCACTGGAAGCATTTGGAGGCTGCTGTAATGCTGTCACATACGACTTCTCCTGAAAACCCATACCCACATTGGGTAGGAATGCCCCTTCTCTCCTCTGTGTCCCTTTACTAGCCACGTGCTTAAGTCTGTTAAATTTCTTTTTTTTTTGCTTTTATTTATTTTTAATTTTTATTTTATATTTATCAATTACAGTTTATTCACTTTGTATCCCAGCTGTAGCCCCCTCCCTTGTCTCCTCCCAATCCCACCCTCCTTCTTCTTCTCCTATGCCCCTCCCCCAGCCCAATGATAAGGGAGAACTTTCTCTCCTTCCATCTGACCCTAGTCTATCAGGTCTCATCAGGACAGGCTGCATTGTCTTCCTCTGTGGCCTGGTAAGGCTGCTCCCCCGTCAGGTGGAGGTGATCAAAGAGCAGGACACTGAGTTCAAACCAGAGACAGTCCCTGTTCCTATACTGGGGAACCCTCTTGGACACTGAGCTGCCATGGGCTACAGACTCCTTCTCTACTTTATACCGACACATCATGAGATTTGTGTCAACAGATCAAGAATCTGGCTTCGCCTGAGTGGATGGCTCTGGAAACTCCTGAGGATGCTTAGGAGGCGTGTGGAGTGACGTCACTGGCTACTGACAGGACCACCACCCACACAAATCTGCCACACTGGTAGTTTTAGAAAAGATAGAAACTGGTGAGGGTATCTTCTGAATACACTTCCATGAAATTTCTGCACCTTATAGAAGGACATATTCAGAATTTCTATCAATGATCTGATAATGTTCAGCAAATAGAAGCAGATCACCAAATCAATACAGTATTCTCTAGGGAAAAAATTCAAGATTTTACTGCATGATCAAAGGAACTGTAAAGCAAGTGTAGAGGAGCTTTGCCAAGCTGTCCTAGAAAGGTTGGCTTTTCCTGTTTTGTTTTGTTGTGTTTTGATTAAAGTACCCATACCATGCCTCTGCAAGTGTTCTGAACTTTACAGGTCTAGTAGTTACATTCAAAAAATAGTGCCCTGAAGATCACCCTCAAATGATTCAACCTGCTAAATGTACTACTTTAAATTTCATGTTTATTATTACTGTGGTTGTGTGTGTGTGTGTGTGTGTGTGTGTGTGTGTGTGTGTGCATGATGTGTGTATGGGCATGTATACCATGTTGTGCATGTGGGGAATATGTCAGAGCACACAGCTCTGTTGAATCAGTTTTCTTCCTCAGCCTTGTATATGGGTTTCCAGGGACTGAACTCAGATCACCAAGCTTACATAGCAATCACCTTTGCCAACAAAGCCATCTCACTCACTGGCCCTAAAACTTTAGCCCACCGCCAATACTTTCATACTCATTGAAGCCTAAAACACCACCTCTACACTGAGAATCCTTTAGTCTCCCAAGACTGGTGCCAGTCTCCTAAGAATCCAAGTTGGTCCTCAGGACACACTGCATACATTACTCCAGCCTAAGGTTCAACCGAGCTCTGCCTAAAAGTGAAATCAGGAATGCACTATCTCCCAGCCAGTTTCTCCAACTCTGTAATGCCGAAGAACAATAAACTCCTATTTAATTGCCTTCCAAAGAGACGATGTTACGTTTCAAAGTGACATAGAATGATTTCCATAATTTCATGGAAACGCATTTTCCCTGTAAAGGTAAGCTATGGAATGATGGTCACACGGGAAGCAACACAAACAACAATTCTGTTTCCTGCTTCCCCGGCAGTCTGCCCAGGGCACAGCAAGACGCTCTCCGGAATAGCAGTACAGGCAGTGAGTCCTGGTACCCTCCTCCTGTTTGCAACAGAAAACCATGTAAGCTGTACATTAATTTGTTGCTTTATATGCCTATATATTAAGTTACAACCCATTTAACATGACTTCTGTGAAGGTTCTGGGGACTTACACAAGTACATAAAAAACAATAGTATCTACATTGAAAAGTTATTCAAAAAGTAGAATTATATATATATATCATAATTTATATCTATAATTTATTCTTTGATAGAATGAAATACATTCTTCCCACCTTCTAAAAATATTAAGACAAAAATAATCATGGCAGAACACATTCTAAAATAAAAGTGGCCAAAATCTTTTTAAACATACAGCATATTTTAATTTAGACATATAATATCAAACAAGTTTTAATCATCTTATTCATTTGTTCATATGATCTTTTAAAAGCTGCACTCTTTAAAATCTTGATTCTAGTACTAATACATTGTTTTATGCTTCTTCATCAATTGCTGCATGTTTGTAGATTCAAAAGAAAATTCATTAAAAATAAAAAGACAGCAGGGTTTTCAGGTACTTTTGCTTTTAAAACAACACAATAACATAATAAACTGATTTTTACTCGTCAGAACTAGGCTTTCCCGGCTGTAAGAATTTAGAACTTGGTTAAAAGTTTAAGCTCAGCCCCAGAATTCTTCAGGACTGTGTCCACGGCGAGTCTGACTCGTCCCCAGGAGTGCTCCATCCTGCCCACCAGGGCACGAGGCAGGATGGCAGGATGGCAGGATGGCACTCCTGATGAGCGAGACGCATTAGTGCATCGCACTCTAAGTGATTTCCACACGCCGCACTGCTCCACACTAACGAGAAACCAGATGAAGATCTTAAAACCCCAAATACCGTAAATCCCTCCAAGGTTTTCAGAAACAACCCTTCTGAAGCCTGTTTCTAGGTAGACAGCCTTAGACTAACCACTCAGGGAAATGCAGCATTGAATGTATCACTTCCAACAGACTCTGAAGTTAAGTCTAGCTGGTTGATGACTTATCCTTTGTATAAAATCCTTAGGGCAAGGGCTTTAGATTTCAGACTGCCTTTGATTTGGATACCGGTGAAACAACCCTAATCCAAAAATCTGAAATATGCAACATGCTAGCCCTGGGAGATGTTCCGCCTCTGCTAGGACACAGAGTCCCACCGTGATGGCGTGAGAAGCCATGAGAAGGGGCTGGCAAAACCGCATGACCCTGATAAGCAAGCACAAGTACTGACGAAAGACTGGAACTCTGGCATCTGTTGGTTCCGAAGACAGCCCAACATGTTGCACTCAGATAAATCCTTTTACCTATATAGGTTCGTTTCAGTATGGAAAATTTTACTCCGAGGTTCTAACCCACCCAGGTGTCAGAGTTGCTGGCTCAAAGTCCAAGTCTTGTCGATAAGCTGAGTAGGGATTTGGTTCCTGTGCCACCTAACACATGACTTTCCGGCACCTTCACCTCTCCCCACTGTCGGTACTCAAAGAAAAACGTCAACAAATTCCTACAACTCTTTGTTCCGACACGGGAAAGCAGAAAAACAGACTTAAACATAAAATTACTAATGAAGGAGTCATGTACCTATCTACTGAATATCTGTGACTTGGCAAGTGATGGAGCCAAGAAGGCCATGAGAAAACAGTCATGACCAACAGGGCTGGAAACAGATTGACACCTGAATGAGACCAAAGAATAAGAAGCACCATCACTGGAATTAGGAGCCGAGCAGAGCTCAGAGCCTGCTCTCCTGGCAGGTCCTGTGCAGTAACTTCTGTGTAGGTTATTTGAATATCTCATCTCTGACAGCATCGTGACGTTAGTGCAAGCAAGGACTATTGTCTCATTTACATTTACAGCCCTGCTACATCTAGCACATATCCATTTCATATTAGGCAGATTATTTCAGTGTGATGCTTCTCAAGAAAATCAGTGCTTCTTCTGACACTTGAGCAAAGCATCAGCTTGAATTAGAGTCAAAATATTTACCATCAGGCAAGTTTGTTTTCTCTTTATTTTAGCTTTCATTTATTGAGACTATGTGTGCACATGGTTTGAGTCATCAAATAGCTCCAAAAGCTTGTTTAAAAACATAGGGGACTAGTCTTTCCTCATCATCCCACCATCTACCTCCCTTCCCAGAAGTAAACATTTTCAGTTCCATTTGATTATCCTAGAACACGCTATTTCCAAATATCTTGCATGTGTTGCCAGTTTTCAGTACCAAGTTTGAATCATTAGACCCAGCCTACACAGCCTCCTTCTTGACTTACTCTGTGGTAACGGAGACTGCACTCTCACCTAGTGCTCACGTAATTACAACCACATCAACAGTTCAGGTCAGCCATGTCAGGCTATCACTTCTTTCCAAGAACAGCTTTTATTTACCCGAAGTTGACAAGTGTTTGGGTTACATTTTGTTGCTTTGTGTTTTCTAGCTTAACTATCTAAGTTAACTGTCTAACTGGGTAACAGGAATTCCACACCAATGTTGTCTTTACTAGGTAACATCTCATAAGTTTTGCTGTGAGTTATACTTGTGCTCCTTTGGCATTTTAAAGAGAAATAGAATGTCTGAACTGTTTCAAACAGTGTTTCATTTACCAACCTCATGTTTTACTCAACCAGAAGCTGCCTGGTTTGTATATCATTCCAGATATCACAATGTTACAAAACCTTCCACTGATGAGATAAAGTTATAAAAAGTGAAAAGCTAAGGAAGCTGATACCTGTGATCAGACAGCTGGAGTAGAGCATCACACATTTACAACCCATCTCCAAAACTAAAAACAAAAACAAAGGGCATGATGGTAAAATGAGTTAGATGTGACACACTGAAAGTAACAGCACATGTAAAGACAGATCTCAGAGCATACTGGCTTCAGCTTCCTTGACCTTCAGTTTCCTTAGCTGTAAAAAAGAACTGTTGGAAATATCACAGGTAGATTTCTGATATTGAAACCTGTATAAAAACCTTCTCTAGGCGCACACCAACCAAGAAAGGGCAGAGAATGACTGAAGGCCTGCAAGGTCCTAAATCACAGAGGGAAACCTTGAGAGATGGTACTTAGAACTCTGATGTTAGAAACATTTATATCATGAAGTTCCCTAAAAAATAGAAAGTTTGGATGATAATCATCATTATAATTAACTGAACACTCATTACTTAATGGGACTTTGTCGGGTAATACTCAGTGTCAGCTACCATTATGAATACATCTAACTCAGTAATATGAAACTGAGGCATCAATATATCTACAACCACAGCTGCCACTTGACAAAACCAAAACTCAACCCAAGAATTCTAGAAATGCCCGCCCAGACCATCTGAAGAGGTGATTTAAAATTCTTCACATGGAAACTGTGGCATAACTTAAAGAAAAGACTGTTGGAACATGCCTGTAATTGCAGGTCCTGCTGTGAGAGCGAGGCAATGTGGGCTACAGGTGATACACTGTCAAGAAAGAGAGATGGGAGGAGCGGAAGGTTGGGGTGAAGGGGGACAAGAACCTGGAGTAGAGCACTAGCAACAAGGAAAGGGCTTTGCCAAAGGCTGTGAAAGAACGTATGTGGCATCAGTCTGAGTCTCCTCGGATTAGTCATACCTTGCTCTTGTTGTCCAATCACCTTAGCAAGATGAGGACGGCAGCCATGAGGAATGCCTCCCATGTCATTATGTAGATGCCACATAATGGACCAGGCTGGGTCTCTCTCAAATTCATCGTCTGAAGCCCTAGCCCCTCAATACTACTCTCTCTGGAGATATGTCCTTAGAAATTAAGTTTAACAGAGGTCATATGCCCTAACCCAAAGCACCATGACTCTGTAAGTACTCCCTGCCATATGAGGAAGAGAAGGGCCACTTGAAAGTCAGGAAGAGCCTTCACCAGAAACCCAACACTTTCAGGCACTGAGCTCAGGCTCTCTACTCTCCCAACTGTGAAGAAATATATACACCTGCTGTCTAGTTACCTGCATACACTATCTTATTATAATAATCTACGCGAGTTAAATAGAACACAAACTTAGAAAGGATTTTGAATATTAGGTCTCTTTCCAAGTATAATGAAACATAAGATTGTTGTGCAGAGCTGGCCATGCTGGCACACATCTAATCCCAGAACTCAGGAGGCAGAAGCAGGAGGATCTCTTGAGTTCAAGACGAGCCTGGTCTACATAGTAAGTTCCAGGAGAGCCAAGACTACATAGAGAGACTTGTCTCCAAAAATAAAAATAAAAATAAAAATAAAAATAAAAATAAAAATAAAAAGATTATTATGAAGTTTACTGTCCATTGAGATTAAGTGGTAAAAAAACACAGCTGGGACAAAAAAGTCCAGCTCTGGGAAGATGTAGGTCCCTATTAGCTACACAGCTTAGC
Source organism: Psammomys obesus (assembly GCF_907164565.1). Classification (NCBI taxonomy): domain Eukaryota; kingdom Metazoa; phylum Chordata; class Mammalia; order Rodentia; family Muridae; genus Psammomys; species Psammomys obesus. Next base: position 2,409,159 of record NW_026596100.1, on the reverse strand, counting down.
CAAATCATTTAACCTCTCAGCTTCTACATACATAATCAAGGAAACCAATGGAGATTATCTTTAACTTGTTGTCTTGGCTAGGGTTTCATTGCGGTGAAAAAAAACACCATGACTAAGGCAACTCTTCTAAAGGAAAACTTTTAACTGGGTCTGGCTTACAGTTCAGAAGTTTAGTCCATTATGATCATGGTGAGAAGCATGGCAGCATGCAGGCAGACATGGTCCTGAAGAGGTAGCTGGATCCACAGGAAGCAGAAAGAAAGTGCCAGGTTGGGTGTAGCTTGAGCATCTGAGCCCTCACAGCCCACCCCCAGTGACATACTTCCTCCAACAAGGCTATTGTCTACTCCAACAAGGCCACACCTCCTAACAGTGTCTTCCCTTGGGCCTATGGGGGCCATTTTTATTCAGACTCCCACACTTGTCTTCTGAAAACACACTAGGAACCTATGTAAACAGTGGAAAAGCCAACAAAATCTGCCCAGGATACATACCTGAAGTGATATCACAGTGAACAAAAAAGAAATTTTACTGTTATAAATTAAATTCCAGTAAACAATAAAACTAAATATAATAAAAATCTGGTAGGTAATATTCAGAACCATGTATTTTCAAGGAGTGCAGAGCTCAAAATGAAAGCACTTACACATGCCCAGAAGCCTGATGGACTTCTGCTGCTATTGGTTGTTTGGATATTGGCAGGACTGATTTTGAGAAAAGAAACCATAAATATAACTTTCCAAGTGCTGCGATTCAGAGTTTTGGGAGGTTTGACCCAAGAGAACATAATGTACCAGGGAAGTATATTAAAATCCCTAATATTCAATATACACTTTAGCTCAGGGACTCAGAATGTGCTTCTCTGTACAAGATCACCAGTTCAATACTCAAAAATAAAATAATAAGGAAAAGGAAAAGGTTAAAAGAAGAAACTGGTCTATGTTGAAGCCAGGGTGCTGGGCCTTCTTTGTGAAGTGTGTTTTGAGAGAGGTTTCTGCTCTTCATCTCCTGAAGACAGGCAGAGAATGGACCATCATGATCACACCACTGAAAGTGTACAGTCAAGACCAACATCAATATGAGACTGCTTCAGGCATCTTACGGGGCAAATTCTTGTGTAGGAAACCAGCAGACAGTGATGCACACATGTCTCTGCTGGGCATGCAGTAATCACAGGCTGACCCTCAGCCCCTTCCGATCCATACTACTGTACAGAGTAGCTATACCATGGGAATCAGAATTGATCTAGAAATAACTATGAAAAACATCCACCCATTAGAGGAATTTTAGAAGCTAATGTATAACATTAGCGTCCCCTTCTGGCAGAAATAAGGAAAGGGCAGAAGATGGCAAACCATGCCAGGGAATGACATCTTCAGAAAAGTGTGGGGGGGGGGGTAATTCTATGACCATATTTTACCCAGACAACTGCTCCAATTAGGCCCACAAAACAAGAGATGGCTAACTGCTGCTGATCTAAAGCTCATCAAAAAAAAAAAAAAAAAAGAAATGTTGTTCGTGGAAATTAAAGCCAGAGGCTTTATGACCGTTAGATGGCACCAAACCATGGACAGGACCTGGACAAACTGGTTTCTGAAACAAACCAGCTGAGTTCCCAGCTCTAATACTACAGAAGTTTGCTCCTGTGAGTTCAATACATGGTATTGTTGCTTTCACAGCTGGAAAAAAAAAAAATGTAGGTTCTCATGGTTGTCTACTGAAGACTGAGGGGCACAAGTACTAATACTTCAAAATACAATATAGCTAAGGCAACACAGATGATCTTAAAAAATAACAGAGGAGATAATTGCAATAAACACAGCTTAAAGACATATTATTGTCCTCGAGAATCCAATCGGAGATCTTTCCTAAAAGGCAACAGGAAACGATCATACAGGAGGAAATTCAAACAGAATTCAACAGGAAAGGATCAAACAGAAGGAAATTCAAGGTACAGAAGATGTGTGACCAGGTAGAGAGAGCTCAGTGGTTAAGAGTGGCCCTCACACAAGGATCCGGTGTCAATTCCCCGCAGGAACCAAGGTTCAATTCCCTGTCTCCACAAGGTGGCTCACAGCCACCTCACAGTCTCAGATGTGTGAGATGTGTGTAACTCCACTTCCAGGGGACCTGACATCCTCTTCTCGATTCTGAAGGCACTGTGCTCACAAACACAGACAAGCACTTAAAAATAAATTAAATTTAAAAATAAATAAAACAGGACAAGGGAAGGGTCAGGACGATGACACAACACAAATGATAAAAGGGTTATCAATGATCTTACCTGTTATGACTTCAGAATCAAAACAAAATACAAAGTGAAAAAAAAAAAACAGAAAAAAATCAACATTTCTTGAAGAACAGAAAAAAAACAGTTCAGAATAATATACTATGCCAATATTGTCATAAAGAAAGAATTTAAATAAACAAAAATAGATGGAATAATTTGGAATGTTAACCAAAGCATCCCTCTCAAAACCAAGGCCCATGTAGTTATATGTGGGTTCTGCTATATTAATAGATAGGTGCCTAGCCCAATTGTCATCAAAGAAGCTTCACCCAACTGATGAAAACAGATTCAGAGACCCACAGCCAGAGATTGGCAGAGCTTGTGGAATCCTGTGGAAGACGGGGAGGAAAGATGGTAGGAGCCAGAGGGATCGAGAATACAAGAAAACCAACAGAATCAACTAACCTGGGCTCACAGAGCTTGAACTGCCAACCAGGGAGCGTGCAGGGGACTGGCTGAGGCCCTCTGCACGTAGGTTGCACTTGTGTGGCTTGGTTTTCTTGTGGGGCTCCTAACAGTGAAAGCAGAAGTTGTCTCTGACTCTGTTATTCACTTTTGGTACCCTTTTCTTCCTACTGGGTTGCCTCAACCAGCCTTAATAAAAGAGAGAGTGCCTAGTCTTACTGCAAATTGAGATGCCATGGTAAGTTGATATCCATAGGAGGCCTGCCCTTTTATGAAGAGAAATGGAGCAGGAATGGATGGGAGGAAGGGGAGGTAGAGAAAGTAAGGATGGGAAGCTGCAGTGTGGATGTGAAAGAAAACAAAATAAAACAAAACAAAAGAAGTTAATAATTCTCTAGTACAGCCTAAACCAATAAACTGGAAGGCGACAAAATTGCCAGGTTCATTTTAGGTCAACATAACCTTGATTCTACAACCAGCTAATATAAGGAAAGATAATATGGATTCATTTCACTAACAAAGTAGATGAAGGAAAACCAGGCACAAACACAGTGTGGTGGCTTGAATAGGAATGGCCCCATAGGCTCATCTATGCAAATGCTTTGTCATCAGGGAGTGGCACTATCTGACAGGAATTAGGAGGTGTGGCCTTGCTGGAGGAAGTATATCACTGGAGGTGGGCTTTGAGGTTTCAAAAGCCCAAGCCAGGCCCAATGGCTCTCTCTTCCTGCTGCCTACAGATCTGGAGAGAAAACTGTCAGCTTCTTCTCCAGCATCTTGTCTGCCTTTGCGCTGCCATGCAAAGATGAAAACAGACTGACCCTCTGAAAGTGTAAGCAAGACCCAATTAAATGCTTTCTTTTATAAAAGTTGCCATGGTGATGGTGACTCCTCACAGCAATAGGACACTAAGACACACATCCCTCATACACATATCCACACTCCAACAAAATATTGCCTACACATTGACCCTAAGTACTTCTCAGCATGTTCAATGCCAAGCTATCACAACAGCTAGGAGTTGGACACATCCTAGATGTCCTTCAATTAATAAATAAATAAGGAAAACCTGATACACATACACCATGGAATTTTACTGGGCTATAATGAAAAATAAAATCATGAAAATTTCAGGTAAATGGATAGAAATAGAAAATCCAGTATGGTAAATGACAAACACCAAGAGGTACTCTATTAATTGTAGATCCTAGCTCTGAATCTTTAGATGGAGTTTATAACCTGAGGCAGCAAAAATAGCCAAGAAAGGGGGAAGGTACCATGGAGGGAAGGGAGAGAGAAGGACTTCTAAGGAGGGAGAGGGTAGGAGATAGATACTATGAAAGAAGAACAGAAAGGGGCATTAACGTGTGAAGAATGTAGGAAAACAGAAAAAAAGGTAGGAAGGAGATATCACTAAGGATGTTTGGAAAAGCCAAAGGAAAACATATCAGCTTGTAAGCTTATGTAAAAAAACACATACAATATATACATGTGTGTAATATATGCACGTGTACATACGCAGTTTAAATGGAGTGATATGACTCAGGTTGCTAACACTCTATCTAACAGAATCCCCAGTGCCAGGAACCCAGTGCAAGAAAGCTCCCTTTCATGTTGTAGGTCAGTGGGGTCCAAAAGACTCACAATACAATATAGGCTATTATCACAGCCCTTCGCTGTCCCCCAGAGCTTGAAGGTAAGATCCTGTTGTTGAAAATGAGGACTTGGGAGGACTGAACCTGGAACTGACAGGGAAGTCTCCTCCTCAGGACTAGCTTCACAGTATCAGAACGTGCTATACAAGATGCCAACTGATAAAAAAAAAAATCAGGATTCCTAATGACCAACCAGAAAGATATCCCCAATGATGCAATAGTGCTATTTTTATCTTGGGGGTAACCAACAGCTGGCACATTAGACTTAAGACCCGCTCAATGGGTAAGAGTCATTCCCGGTCCTGTAAACCTTGTCATTCACCCATAGAAAGAGGTCATAAACCCAAGAAGAACCTACGACTCTTATCTACTAAACAAATATAATTCCCAACAGTATTTTAAATGCTTATCCTTACATCCACATCTAAGCACAGCCTCTCCAGACTCTTATCAAAGTTTCCTTTTACAGCAGATGGAGACTACTACGGAGGTCACTACCTGCAACGTAAAGCACAAGCGACCGTGGAAAGCCCGTCTGTACACCTGCACCTCTGTAACCCTTCCTCTACACCTACGACTCAATACTCATCACGGAAACCGGGGCAGAAATATTTTAAGAGCCAGAAGACTACACAATGCCTGCTGCAAGATAGTTTCTTTTAGACAAAACAGGGAAGTTGTAACCATGAACTATCAACAACATAGCTGACCAACATAATGGCCACACCACTCAATATGTCAGCATGGACAGGAAATTTCACAAAGTCCCTTCCCTGGGTGAAGGGCTACAGGAAAACAATGGCTGCTGAGAGAGGAGAATCAGCTGTCTTCAGAGACAGAACAAAAACAGAGAGACAGTGATAAACTTCCTGTTTCCATAATTAACCACAGTCCATTTATTGTTCTAATAGTTGCTTTGGTTATACAAATAAGTCAATCCAGCTGTTACATTACTTTTTGAAATAACAAATTATCTTCTACCTAGTTAGTAAAAATATACATAAATAAAACTATTATTTTAGAAAAATAATGCAATTTGACTTAAAATCTTGAATCTAGACGAATGATTCAAATATACAACATAAAAGTATACACATATGTGAACTTATATTAACATACACATATATGTATAGATATGAAATCTTACAAAACTGAGTAGTCTTACAAACATGCAAGCGCGTGCACACACACATACAGTGTTGTTTTGTTTTGCTGTAGTGCACATGATTGAACATAGGGCTCTGTATGCACCAAGTAAGCACTCAACTAAGGAGCTACATTCCCGGTTCAAATAGACATGTTCAAAGAGTAGAAAGCAGAAGCCATTACTGCCAACATTACTCTCACCAATTTTTATACAGAGACTATCATGTGCTAATATCACTTTCTAATAAGTCAATGAATAAAATCAACACACTCTACGCAGGCCTTGCTCATGATTTCTCAATGCTCCACTGTTTTCTCAATCTCCAAACCCTTCATTAAGAAGAGCCTCATATTTTGTAATATTACATAATACTCTTAGTTAGCTGTTGCCAGCCACAGGTATCCCAATGTTAGAGAATGTTAGAATGACTCTTTCTATCCAATGGCATCAGTGTCATCTGTGAGCCTTCCTCTCACAGATGACACCCTCTCACAGATGACACCTCACTCTTCTCAGACTCTGGAAACCACTTCCCTGTTCTCTCCTCTTCTGAGCTCAACTTCTGGTCTTCCATGTATAGATGAGTACCTGCATTACTGCACTTAGGATAATGTTCTCAACTGGTCCATGTTGCCATACAAGACACAAATTCACCATTTCATACCCAAGTAATTGCAAGTGGTGTGTGTGTTCTTTAATATCCTTTTATCCACTGAGAAACATCTAAGTTGATTCCATATCTTCTGAGCACACAGTCTTGCAAAAACAAAGCAAGACTTGATAGAAGTTCAGTTATCTGTTCGACATAGTGTCTTTCCTTTAGACATCAATGAAGTAGTGGTAGCTCTCTTCCTACCTTTTTGAAAACTCTCCTCACTGCTTCTAATGCCCAAACTATTTTTCTACTGATGCCTGAATACTACTGATACTCAGATCATAGTCTGAGTGGCAAGATTCAAAACAATTAAGTTCTTTACAGAAAAATGATAAATAAATACTGTATTCCTCATATTCTTTGTTCAGGGTACACATACCAAGACTCAATTGATTTCTGAAAACTTGGATAGAAGAATTTAAAGCTTGCTTATTTCCAAAACTGTCCATACCTGAAGCTATTACAAATGAAAACACAGATACAAGAGGCACTACTCACTTAAGTTTATTACTCAGTATGCACTCCAAATCTTTCCCACATCTCAACTTTACAATATGATCAAGCAGGAGCCAATTTTAACATATATATATATGTTAAAAAAAAATATATATATATATATAAGTTTTCTCAAGATTTTATAACAGCCCTTTAATTAAGGACCAATAATTAATTTGTAGAGATTATACTATTAATTTTAAATCTGGAATAATGAGAAATACTTTTAATAACTAATGATTAAGATTTAATATTTATTCTACAGAGTAAATTGTAACTATTTAAGGTTCACACAAAATTATTCAATACATTCCTTTAACTAATAAATATATTTAACATTTAGATATTAGTAAAAATTATAACAATTAGCATAAGCATTCATAATTTTTCCAGTAATGGATAATGAGACAAATGATTTACAGTATTATTAAAAATCTAGTTGGTAGTTAACCAGCTTCCCTGTTTTAAAAGAATGAAAATTTGAATTTAGAAAAAGAAAGGCTAAGAAGGAGAAAAGAGGGAACAAGTCAGGAGCCTGACACAAAGGACCTCTGAAAGGCTCTGCCCTGCAGACTATCAAAGCAGATGCTGAGACTATGGCCAACCTTTGGGCAGAGTGCAGGGAATCTTATGAAAGAAGGGGGAAACAGTAAGATCTGGAGAGGACAGGAACGCCACAAGGAGAGCAACAAAACAAAACAAATCTGAGCACAGGGGTCTTTCCTGAGACTGATACTCCAACCAAGAACCATGCACAGATGTAGCCCATGGCAGTTCAGTATCCAAGTGGGTTCCATAGTAATAGGAACAGGGACTGCCTCTGACATGAACTGATTGGCCTGCTCTTTAATTACCTCCCCCTGAGGGGGGAGCAACATTACCAGGCCACAGAAGAAGACAAGGCAGCCACTCCTGATGAGACCTAATTGACTAGGATCAGAAGGAAGGAAAAGAAGACCTCCCCTATTGGTGGACTTGGGGAGGGCATGGGTGCAGAAGGGGGAGGAAGGGAGGGAGGGAGGGAATCACTGGGGGGGATACAAAGTGAATAAAGTGTAATTAATAAAGAATTGAAAAAAAAAGAATCAGAAACACGGGTCATGTTTCCTAAGAAATTGTTTATGGAAAGTTAGTTAATAAAAAAATATATAATCTTGTGATTTTTACAAGTAAAAAAAGAAAAACCTTCATATTGTTTACTGCCTTAATACTTACAAGTGTGCATATGCAGATATTCAAGGAAACTCCAGAAAACCACACATAATATATGCAAATAAACTCACTTTGCTAGACTGGCTACATTATAAGCTCAGTAGACTACACTGACAAACGCAGCCGTGAAAGTAACTTGGGTTTGAGAATTATTGCCAAGGCTGTTTACCTCACTGTTATTTCAATATTTCTAACTTTACAGAAGCAAATCTAAATTTCCAAGTATTTTTTGGTACAACAGAAAATCTAACGCATGTAAAACAGCTATCCAAGGAATTCTCTAAATATAGCCAAGGCAATATTTCAAGAGAATGTTTTGGAACACATTTATAAAACAGACCAGGTTTTTACTACTGGACTAAAAAATAACAAAAACAAAAAACAAAAATACTCTTCGGGTGTTTTTTGTTGTGGTGGTGGTGGTGGCGAGTTTTTGTTTGTTGTTTTTTGCGTGTGCACGTGTGTGTTTGTGTACGTGTGCATATGAAGTTATACATGCCCACAAAATATTCAGCTTCTACCCTATATATATTAACAAATTTGGGTAGTTGGAAATTCTTAATTTGGTACACTGTTAACATTCAAGACGTACATTTTAAGATGCCTCTACCTCCTACACATTTTGTTGCTGTTGCTTTGGTTTGGGGTGTTTTAAGACACAGTTTCTCTGCATAGTCCTGAATGTCCTGGAACTCACCATGTAGATCAGACTGTCCTTGAACTCACAGGAATCTACCTGCCTCTGCTGAGATTAAAGGCATATGTCAACATGCCTGGTTCCTCCTATTCATTATTAATGCCACAATGTTAAGTTATCTTTTAGGTATAAATTTCCTATTCCTATACAATGAAGTGAGCTCCCCTGTCTTTTATTCAACAAAGATCTTGGGGCTACTCATTCCAGCCCCAACCATCTGAATCAAATCACAGACTAACATAGACAGGTGATGAGTACTCAGAGTAAGTATTGTGAAATCAGTTTAATGGTGTTAAGATGATAAAAATGGTTGCAGCGATTGTACAGAATGGGTAGATTAGGGAAGGCTTCTCTTTGGAAAAGACATTTTAGTTGAGACCTGCCTCTGAGGCATTATAAAAAATTAATGGTATTGTCCATCTTGCTTCAAATATGTTGCCAAGTTTTCTCTTTAATAAAATCAATATTCATTTATCTGTAATAATGATAACGCAAGATGGCATTAACAGCCAAATGCCAAGCATAATTTCCAGGTTATTTTGGTCCTTACTTTAATAACTGGTAGCAAAGAACAGAGGGTGCTAATTTCAATCACTGTGCATTCTATGCATGCTTAAACCTCTAGTACAGTTGGTAGGAAGGAAGAAAACAGACTTAGCTGCTGACAGGAAAAGCCTGGGAGCAGGAAAATAAAGAGAAACAAAAGATCTGGTTCATCCTGTACAGACTGAGGACAAGACTGTTCTGAGGTATGATTACATGGCAGGCTTTTAATGAAGATGTGAGGCAGAGAACTGCCAGTAGCATCTTTCAGGGAGTCCAGAGCAGAGAGAGAAAGCAGCAGACTGAACATGGCCAGCAGATTAGATCAGGGAAAGAGAGGAAAGGAGGGTGGGGAAGAGGGAAAGAGGAGGACAGAGTGAACAGATAGTTGAAATAGCAGTGTTGTAGGGGAGTAAGAAGCCGGAGAAGGGAAACCCAAGAGCTGGAGACGTTTGTGGTAATAGATAGAAAGCATGAGAAGGGCTGAGGAGAGCCACAATGCCAGCATGGACAGGTATTTGCGACACTGAGGGCGCCTAGATGCCAGCATGTGCTCTGACATGCTGCCAGACACCACAGATTCCTCTGGATCTGACAGATACATACAGTAGAATCTAGTGACTAGATAGTCAATACACAAATAAAGCAGAAGTAAATGGCATTTCTATTCTGGTTTCATTTCAAAGTGACCATTTTAATGAGGGGAGGGATACATGGCCACATACCCATTAGCCTGCATTTTTGGCATGGTGTTTATTCTTTTTTCCCCTTTTCCTGAAAACAGATTTTGTTTTTGTTTTTGCTTTTTTCTAGACACCTGGCTGTTATGGATTCGCTTTGTAGACAAGATGGCCTCAAAAATCACAGATATCTGTCTGTGTCTGCCTCTCAAGTCCTGGGATTAAAGCCATATGCCACAACTTCTGGCTGGAAACAGACTGTTTTAATCATAGACTGTATCTTGAATTGGTTTCCCCTCCCTCTACTCATCCTAGTTCCTCCTCAAGTCCCTTCCCATCTGGATCCACCCAATTTCAGTCTCTCACTGGAAAACAGGCTTCTCAGGATTAATAACAAAATATAAGATAAAAACAAAAAACAAAAACCATATCAACACATTGGAAAAAAGAGGCAGCACAGGAAACAGAGAGAAGCAGAAATGCACTCAGTTGCATCCTCAAACACAAGACCACAATAAGTGTGCAAAGGATTGTAGAGCAAACAAAGAGAAACCATAACAAAGAAAAAGAAAAGCTTTTTGAAAAGAAAAGAAAAGAAAAGGCCCTGACACGACATTCTGAGACAAGGAAGCTCCACAGATGCTGCTGAGTCTGCTTCCTGTTGGTCGTCTACTGCTGGGCATGCAGTCTACCCTGAAGATGTTTGTTACCCAAGAGATGTTCCCTCGGAGGAAACTAAATGTTCAGTTGCCAATGTTAATCAATTGCCAATGTTAATCAGTTCTGCGTTCAGAACGGGGCCTTGTGTCCGTTTCCTTTCACCAGATAGGACCCCATCTGGTGCAGCCCCCTGCAGATTCTGTGCATGCTGCCTCTCCCTGTGAGTTCACGTGTGCGCGGTTCTGTTATGCTTAGAAAGCCTTGTTTCCTTGGTATCAGCCATCCTCTCTGGCTCTTTCCACCTCCACTTCTGCAGAGATTCCCAAGCCCTGACGGAAGGAATTTAATAGACATCCACTTAGGTTGAGTGTTCCAGGGGCTCTGACTCCCTGCTTATTGTCTGGCTATGAGTCTCTATTTGTTCCCATATGCTGAGGATGGCTGAGCAAGGCACTGATAAATGAGTGTAGCAGAATGTCATTAGTTGCCATTTCATTGCTGCATTCCTTTAGTAGAAGATCATCTTCGGCTTAACTCTAAGCCCTGGGCGATAGAGTCTCAGGCTCTTGGGCACCCGGACAGCAACAGTTAGGGGTTCCATCTGATGGATGGGCTTATGTCAAATCAGACATTGTCTGGTTACCCACATGCTTCATGCCACCATTGTGTTAGCATACCTTGCAGGCAGGACACCAATGTAGACAGGGCTGTATGGGGTCCTTGTTTACATTTCTCCTTTCATAGCATTCAGGGAGGAAGAACGCTAGCTGATAGGAGTGAAGGCTCTATGGAGGCACCAGCCTGACTTCCTCTTGTTCAGTGAGTTGTGTGTCTTCAGCAACAAGGGCCTTGCCATCAACAGCCTGGGGGATTTGAGGGTTCCCATCAGACCTCTTCGGTCAACAACTCATTTAGATGTAGCCCATTTCCAGGACTGGGAGTGTAAGTTGGTAACAAGAGATTTCCAGTTGTGGCTCCATCTCTCCATTCATTTGGGCTTTCATTTGGATGGCTTTCACAGATATATACATAGACTTTAGGAAGTTTCTGCTAGACTAGGTTTTCACACCACCTCTCAATAGCCCTTAAATTTAGCTCTCCTAGCATTTTCATCTCCCTCTTTCCGCCTCCTGCCCACTTGATCTTCCTGTCCCAGTGGCCCCACACACACATCAATCCATAACAATCTGTTCTATTTCCCCATCATTGGGAGGTCTATCTGTCTCTTACTCTATAGCAACCTTTGTGGTTCTATGGATTATATAGCTTGCTTATCATTGACTTGACAGCTAATATCCACAAGTAAGTAAGTAAAAACCATATTTGTCTTTCCAGGTGTGGGTTACCTCACTCAGGGTAAAATTTTTTTCTAGTTCCATCCATTTATTTACCTGTGAATTTCATTATTTTATATTTAAAAGCTGAGTAATACTCCACTGTGTAAATAACCACATTTTCTTTATCTATTTTCTAATGAGGTATATCTAGATTATTTCCACTTTCTGGATATTATGAACAATAGAGCAGCACTGAACATGACTGAGAGAGTTTCTTCTGGGTAGAATAAACTGTCCTTTGGGTATGCACCCAAGAAAAATATAGCTGGGTCCGGTGGTAGGTCAATTCCCATCTCACTGAGGAGCCGCCACACTCGTTTCCATAGTGACTGTACAAGTTTGCACCCCCACAAGCAATGGCGGAGCGTCCCTATTTCTCCACATCCCCGTCAGCACAATCTGTCACCTGTGTTACTGAGCTTAGAGTCTATGACAGGTGTACAATGAAATCTCAATGCTGTCTTGATTTACATTTCTCTGATTTCTAAGGATGTTGAAATTTTTCTTTAAGTGTTTCTCAGCAGCCATATGAGTTTCCTCTTCTGAGGATTCACTGTTTAGATCTGTACTCCAGTTTTAATTAATTTGTTTCTTGATATCCAGTTTTGTTTTTTTTTAGTTCTTTATATATTTGGATAGTAAAGCTTTTATTCTTAACTTCACCTAAAACTTCCCATTCTTACTTTTAAGCACTTTCTGTCAGAGTGCAAGACTTGCAGTTGCAGTTACTTCACTGCTAACAGACAAACAGCAAAAAGGTAAGTTATATAAACACTCATGTATGATTCTTAGATGCATAAGCTACTTGGCACACTATAAAATGCCTGATTCTTCACTCCTTCCTGATAAAGTAGTCAGTCAGAAATATGCTGAATAGACTTTTTAAATGGCTGATCAAAAAAAAAGTGCCAGAATTCCAACCCTGAAAAGACGGTAGAAATGTATGTCTCCTGTCCTCTGCAGTGTCTCTGCCAGATGTCCACTGTTTTCAGCAGTGTTGGTGGGCTTTCTCCTTCTCCATTCACACTGGTTTTCCTTCTAACCACATTGCACACTAGATGTAGTTGTTGTCTTGGAGGCTTACTGGTGAATAAATTCACATTTTCTACTTCTTTCTGAACTCTGGCTGGCTGGTTCAACTCAGCTGTATGGCTCAAGCGCTTCTCCAAGCTGACTGATTCAAACTGGCTTCTCTCTACTTCTCACTGGATTGCTCTGCTTGCAAAAACTGCCTCTGAACTACACAAACTGAACTGCAAGAACTCAACCTGACCACAAGAACTCTACTATATTCCTATACTGTATTCTATTCTGTACTGTACTACCTCACTCTATTTCTCTTCCTGCACTGTATTTAAAGTAGCCTCTCTCTCATGAGAGTTGGGCATATATCCTATCTCTGACTCACTCTGTCCCATCTTTCTCTGATTCATCACTATGTCCCTCAGCTGGACATTACTATTTAAGATTAAAGGTACTAGGCATGTCTGTATTCCAGCCAGAGAAATTAAAGGTGTGTATTAAGGGTGTGACTATATTCTAACCAGAGGGATTAAAGGTATATTGTGTCTATATTATAGCCAGAGGAATTAAAGGTGTGAACTAAGAGCGCTTCCATATTCCAGCCAGATCATACAAGCTAGGTCTCTGAATGTAATCCCTTGCCAGAGTAGCCAAGTTGTTGGAATTAAATTCCTCTACAATCTTATAATATATTTGTTAGGGGAGGCAAAAATTCGGTTCTACCTCTTTAAGAGTTATTCAACTAAGCGTGAGATTTAGGTTGACATAATGTAAGACCCATAGGGGGAAAAAATCATACAAGTTTACTTAATACAAGTTTGATATGCTCTAAGAACCTTTTAAAAATATTGTATTTTTGAGAGTTTTATACATGCATATAATGTATTTTGATCATACTAACTAATAGGCCCTTGAGGTGACTTTACTATGACTTTGCAAAACTGATACGGTATCACACTGCCCACTCAACTCATTCGGCACCCATCAGTTAGTGCCATTCTCGGACCTCATCAGGGGAGTTCCTTTGTTTAGTTTACGCCAGTTAACACAGAAATCACAACTGGTCAAAGTGAAAATAACTATCTGTGGAGTGCCCCTCTTAACAAGGCTCAGAGACCACTGAAGAAGAGGGGATTATTAAAAGAGGTCAAGGAGAAGAGTAACAAAACAGTTTCTTCTAGACATGACTGAACTGCTGCAAACATGAATTAACAACAGCATAGTATGTATTTTCATTTTTTTAAATGAAAATACACAGTAACAGGGTTCACTGATATATTTAATTGGGGACACAAATAATGCTATTATTTTAAATCGTCCACTCTCCAAAAAAACTCATGTTTTAATTGTCATAGAAATATTTAAGAATTAGGGTTGTAAGAGATGATGACATCAGCAGGGTTCTTCCCTTACAAAGGATTAATGGCATCCGTAGAAGGGTGCATTAGTCATCAGACTACCCTTCTGAGACCCTCACTCTCCAATCATGCACATCAGCTTGTCTTTCTGCCACACTGCAATACAGCACAAAGACCCTCATTAGGTGTTGGCAAAACAGTCTTGGGCTTCCTAACCTTAAGGGCCATGAGCCAAGCACGCTTATATTTAAAATTCACCCAGTCTGTGTTTTAACACTATAGCAGTAGAAAACAGACTAAGACGAGCAGAAAATTACAAAAATATGACAGGGCAAGTGGGCTTCATCTAGCATAATGAGATAAGGAAGTCACTGGAAAGATAAAGGTTAGTTTGATGATGGTGTCTGATTGTTTTGCACAGATTCCCCTCAGTCTTATATTCCTTTCCTTAATAAGAATTATATTTTCCTTCTGATACACATGAGGACATCCTTTCTGTGAGAATTTTACTTTCTCCTCTCCAGAAGGAAGACCCAATATCTTCTTGCACCAGCTCTTCAAGTGCCTTTAACTCACAATAGGCAATAAGCAAAAGTGGCAAATTTCAGGTAGTGAGTTCTTATTCCTGTCCTTCATTCCTTATACTCTCCTGCCTCAGTTTTTAACCTGAGTTCAGAGTGATAGTAAAGGTGAAAGCACTGAGACACAGCCCAAGACTGATACAGCCTGAGGAACTAATAGAAATGTACACAAACCTAATTCCACCAAAACTTAGCAGTATGAGAGACTGACAAGAAAAATGTGAAAATTTCCTCACATTATTTCTTCTTCATTCCATCACTGGATCCATGTGATCATAAAACTGGTTCACAAAAGAATTTTCATGGCTCGGACTTTTAAGAAATCTTGGATTAAACAACAATACTCTCATATAGGTGTGGTATCATCCTCTCTGTCCCTCTCGCATCACCAAGGCAGAATTCAGGGCTATAAATTACTGATTTGGGATCACTAGCATCTAAGATAGTGCTGCCACAAGTACTCAAATAGCAATGTTCGTGGAAATGCTTTAGATAAGGGTTTTGTCTTTCCAAGGCCTTTTTTTAATGGAAACACCACATAAACAACAATGACTACAATGAGGTGCATTTTCACATACTGTTGCTATGAATACCAGCAAAAAGTGATGCTGAGACATTCCCCTTAGTGTCAAGTAGACAAAGCTAAACAGAATAGGAAAAAGCAGAAAAATATTTCCAAGCTAAGACGTCTCCTCAGTGACTTTGGACTGGAGTTTTTAAGTCTGTATTAAAAGGCATTACAGAAGTAGTCCACTGTGAACACAGAGAAAACACACGAGAGACTCAAAAGAAAGAAGGCCAGACTCTCTACCGTAACATGAAGTCACATTCCATGAGAACAGTGGCTGTTCATAAAAATGAAAACTTAAGCCTTGAATTAGGAGACATTCCATCAATACTACAGAAGAAAACCAGAGGGGAGTGCAGGTGGTCTCCTGCTGCTCTTTATGGCGCACGGTGTAAGAGGCCGCCTCATTCCCACATCTGCATATGCAGCTATGCCATTTAGCACACACTATAATGGGAAAAAATGCAACTTTAGGTTAATTTCAAAAATATATTTTTTCAGAAAATATATCTAATAAGATCAAAAATAGAGCATCTAATCATAACTTTTGAAAGTAAAAGCCACTTAACGTTTTCTGTCTCAGCGTAAAGTTTTTATAAAGTTCTATGCGATTCAGGAATTTATCTCGCTTTTTCCTTTTTCCGTTATAATAATGAGGAACTCACATAAATTGAATACTGAGAAACTACTGAACTTACCGTCAAAACTCTGTTTATACACAATAAACATTCCCGTCTTTCTTCCTTTCTCCCTTCCCTCATCCCCTTAGTCCCATGTGTACATACAATGTATCTCCATTTCTGGTAGTCATAATAAAAAGAGAAAAAAAGGATTAAAACAAATGACTAAATGAATAAAGGCATAAAAAATGAAACAATAACAGGAGAACATGATTATGAAATTATTACCTAAGAAAATCTAAGAAATTTCTTAGATTTCTTATATCTAAGAAAATCATGAAAAAATATACTTTTCCCAACCAATCATCAAACCACAAAACCAGAGCTCCATCCATTTTCTCTCTTAAAGGGCCATCATTCTAATAAGCTTTTCCATCCACATTGCGTTCATATAGGACAGTTTCTTCTTCCTCTACTCTTCACTCAGCTTCTCGCAGATTTTTTTTGATAAATTATGAAAATTACAAGCTAAGGAAAGCTTTTACCAACCCATTTCTAATGACCAATCTCATCCTAAGTTCCTAGCACTATCTACTAGGGATTCGAGCATTGAGTTCTGCTACAACACAGGCTCTGCCCACCTCATCTACCTGCAATCGCTCAGCATTCATTCCTCCCTAGTTAGGATCCCAGAAGAAAGAGAGATGGAGGATCTGGGCAGAAAAAGCTTTGTGCACTGCATAGACAGAGGAAGAGATAGCACTGTGCAGAGGGTAAGCTACACAGAGCATTTCCAACACTGCACTCAAGCCTAAAAACAAGCAAGCAAGGAGATTCTATCAGAGACAAAATCATCCTCCATGTATGTTCTTGTACCTGACCTGAGTCAATCATCTCAGGTGGGGATAATTACTTAATTTTGCACATGAAATGAAATGTTGCATTAATTAGATAAATTTTTCTTAGGTTTCCTAACTTTTTAATCCTTTACATTTCCAAAACTTGAGGAGTTGACATAGTAATTTTAAATACTTGCTTTGCTACAATATAAAAACATTACTTTCTGGAGAAGCTATGAAGTGACCTTGATGATCTGCACAGCGCTCATTACAGACTGATAAACATTTGTGAAAACCCATGCTGTGATGATTGACGGCATTTTTCCTTGCTTCACTTACCTCAAACTAAATTGCCTGTCATTAAAATGATGACTTTTGTCAATTCGGTTTCTTAATCCTTCCTCAGTCCTTTCTAGCAATGACAACCTTAGAATAATATATTGTAAGTCTTTACAGATCAATAATGCTTAGAATAAAACACCACAATCTACCACCAGGATTTTTATCCCCCTATTTATAATCATCTCTGACAACCTAACTTGCAGTAAAATTTCTTACTGAGAGGGGAAAAAAAAGACATCTAACAAGTTGAATACAACACTATAAACAGCATATGCCAATCTAAACAAGTTAAGAATTTTGAGTGAAGTTTAATGTTAGCAAAATGCTTTTATCCTGAAGTAGTTAATGACTGAGATGTCATTTGCAGACTGCTCAAGAAAAAAAAAAATTATTACTCAGAATCTCAGACATTTTGAAATGATTTATGAGATGTTATTTATGTAAAAAGACTTTTCTACAATATCAGAAACAGAAAGCTTTTCATTTACAAGCTACACAAGCCAATATGCATACCCTAGGAAATTTTTTTTTGCATAGGCAATTAGAAAAGACTTTTTTCTCATTTAATCGGTATTTAGATTGTACCTTAGACATATTTATGTAAGAGTGTCATTATGCTTGCTTTAAAACACTACAATTTAGATATTTTCATTTAAATCAACATTACTTAGAATAAATGCCACCAACCGAATAAAAGCAGCCATGACACTTCTGTACAATCACCTCTTCCATGGAATAACTGCATTAACTACCACTTTCCTAAATCTGCACATTTTATCACTGAGCAAAATCACCTGAAACCCTTCCATCAGTAACCTAAGGGGAAATCCTTCAGCCGGTGAGCCGCTGCCCATATTCTTCCCCAAACCACTTAAACGCAGGGTGAAAAGGAAACAGTATGTTTCCACTACTAGATGGGGTGGGGGGCTTTGATTGGAGTCATAGAAGAAGTAGTTCCCAGAGCCTTGTTAGTACACACCAAAGCCAGGAGATGGGCTGCTCTGGTGCATTCTTCAAGAGGCTGCTAGAGGCAACCACCCTGAGCACAAACAGGAAGGAAAAGAGCATTACAGCAGGACAAACAGGGACATCACACTGAAAAGAGGAATTAAACATCTAAACTGAAGCAGGAAGTCCCCAGAAGAATATCACTAAGAAATTTAGTGATAAACTGTTACTAGTTTGGCCATTAGAGAGAGACAGACAGAGGCCATTAGAGACAGAGACAGAGACAGAGACACAGAGAGAATAGGGTTTTGTTAAGAGTTGGGAATAAGAACTGGCAATTAGCACAAGGAAAGACAAACAAAAAAGACACACAGAGAGAGAAAGAGTGAAATCTACTCTCCCCCCAAACAAAAGCAAGTCTCCATGGGGAAGAAAACATGGCAGAATACCCTATAAACTCTGTGGCAGCCAGGGAGTACCTGGGGGCGGGGTGAGGTACAGGACTTTAGTCCCAGCACTTGGGAGACAGAGGCAGGGGTATCTCTGAGTTCGAGGCCAGCCTGGTCTCTGCAGCAAATGTGTACCATCAGCAAATGTCTACCAATGCTTTAAAAATATTGAAAAGAAAACAAAACAGCATTGGAAATGAAGAGAGGCTGCTAAATCTCTTTGCTTTAGAATAACAAAGATTTAAAGACGGAAGCTCTAGTGGAGGGGGGAAGGTTGGTTAGGAGCAAAAGGAAATCAGGATGTGGGCAGAGCCTCTGTGGACAGAACCGAGATGGACAGAGGTGCAGCCCTCACTTCAGGTAAACATACCTGGCCCTTCTGAACCATGCACCCCTACCACTTTCAGTAAAATATAAAATTAACTGGAGTCGAATATTTAAAGTGAATCCTGATATTAATACATAATAAGACTGAGAATAAAATAAAAATTATATAATGTCCAATTCACTATTGATACCATTCATACCAATTTTAAAAGCAGAAAACCATGAACCACCAACGGATGTCAGTGTGTATATGTGAAGGGACGTTACATGGACAGGGCTGAAGGAAGAAAAGGGAAAAGAGGAAATGATTACATATAACCTTAAACTACAGAAATTACTATTAAAACTTCAGACCTTACTCAGTGGTGACTGTTCTTGGTTGTCAACTTTATTACAGCTGGAGCTAACTAAAACCAAGTGGCTGTGTACACCTGTGAGAGAATATCTTCTTAAATCATTGGAAGTGGGAAGACTCACTTTAATCTGGATCTTTTGAGCTGGGACGATCCACCCGTAAACTGGACCATGTGTTCTGGTGGCAACCTATATAAAAGACATGGACGAAGGACGCTCTGTCTCTCTCTGTTTGCCAGCACTGGCAAGTGCATTCCATCACTGGCATCAGGGCATTTGTGCAAAGATGGCTTAATGCCTCCTCGTGTTTAAGGAAGAAATTCTGAGCACAGTATCCATGCACCTTCTCCAGCGGCTCCTCTTCCCACACACACTCTCTCAAGGCCCTACAGTCTGCAGCCTTTCTGTTTCTCATCTGGGCTGCTGTATATGGACTCTTTATAACCCAGCTGAAGAACAGGAATTGACGAGACCCTGAACTCTCAGGAAGACTAACGCAAGGCCGTCACTGTGCCTGAATCATGCTCCTGACAGCACTTAGAGGGTCACAGTGAAGTTCCCCACGAATCTTCCTCCTCCTAGGCAGTAGGGCTGCTCACTTTGGAGGACCTGCACCTGGCTGAGCATGTCTGTCAAGTCCTGGAGAGTAAACAGCACACGCTTACACTCCCACACTCGTGGGGAGTGTTAGACCTTATGAGAGACCAAAAGATTAAAATTGGCTATTTTAATGTTGAAGGCCTGAACTAGCTAGGGGAGAGATTTCCAGTAATGCCCTGCCTTCTTTTCCTGCCCACTAGAGATAAAGTTGCTAGAAAACTGAGCCATCCCCCTAGGGAGGGATACCAGATCACTAATGGTCTGGGGATCTTCCTATAGCCAATCAATTTAAAATGCAACATCCCTTTTGCCTTTTGCCCAAAGATGCTTGCCAGGCAGGAATCGCCCCTGCTTTGGGCATGCTGGGAGAGACCCGAATCTTTAAATCACCTAACTAACCTGAGCATGGAGCTCTCACCGCTTTGGCGGTGGGGGGTGTGAGCCCAAGCTGCACCTTGTAACGTGTAATAAAAACCTCATGTATTTACAGGGGAGTCTATTTATTCCTGGTCTTTTGGGGTTCGCAAACTGGGCACAACACTTACAATGATACACAGAAAACACTGGAGAATTAGCAATTTGTATTTAAGCTGACATGTTTACAGATTGTTATCTTTATTTTATTATAATTAACATAATAATCAGAGATTAATTGAATTTACTGTACTTTTTCCATCATCTGTATACTGTATTTTAATCATACCCATTACCCATCCTCAAATATTCAGAGCCCTCTTATCACCTCAGACCCTCCCAGTTCCATTAATCTCCTCATCCCTACTTCTCCTCCCTTTCTTCCCCTGCTGCTCTTCCCCATCTCCCCCACTGCTCTTCCCCATCTCCCCCACTGCTCTTCCCATTCCCCCTGCTGCTCCTCCCATCTCCCCCTGCTGCTCCTCCCATCTCCCCCTGCTGCTCCTCCCATCTCTAAGGATCACTATCTGTTGCATATGTCTACCAGGCTGAAGAAGTGAGAATATGTGCATTTGTCTTTTCCTATCAGGCTTGTTTTACTAAGATAATGTTCTCAAGCTCCACCATGCTACTGTAGTCTTTTTTGGCTGCATAGTATTCCACTGTATTTTAACTAGCCTCTTGACTTGAAATTTTTTGAAAACTTTTTACTAAAAAAGTGTGTGTCGAAAAATTAAAAGGTATTTTTCAAACATGGAAAAAAAGCAAAATCATATTCCTGGAAGTAATTTTGGAGTAGTTCCATTTTCTGGGTGATTTATCTACAGTGTAAAGCTCTTGTTTAAGCATACAACTTGTAGAGAGTAAGAGTCTATATAATGTATAATATAAAATGTATAAATAACATACATACAGACAATAACTTATGATACATCTCCAACAGAAGTGCTTTCATGACGAATGTCACCTGCTCGGAATGGTGGAGTTCCCTACTTATAATATTCAAAAATATCAACACAGAGACACGAGAACACCATAAGTGGGCCTAAGTTAAGGGCAGTAACTGCATATACCACAAAGGAAAGAAATGGACGATCTGCTTTAAAAGTTTTTCAAAAGAATAATATTCAGGAAATTTACTCACACACAAAATAACACATTCAGATATATCAATGATATAAAAATATTCAGTAAAAAGACAAAAATGATAAAATATAACCTTTCAGAAATATTATAGCTAACATAAACCAATGAATGAAATTAAAAAACAGAATGATTGATCAAATAGAAGAATTTCTGAGCCTGAAGAGAGGTCATGTAAAATATTTTCAGATGCTTAAAAAAGAAAAATTAATTAATAATTTTAAAAAACCAACAAAGCTCTGTGCGGCTTACAAGATACTTTTAAGAGAGCAAACACTCTTACCGTGGGAGTTCCAAATGAGATAGGAAGAGTACAGAAAGTACAGGCAATGAATTAAGTGCTGAAACATTTCATTTTCAAAATGGTGGAGAAGATAAACACAAATTTTTAAAAGGCTCAAAGGTCATCTCAAAGATATGACCAAAAATTATTGTTATAGGGTATTGTGTAATCATGATGTCAATGCAAATGTTAAAAAGAATTCACACACTAGTAAGAGAAAAAGTAACGTATGAAGAAAACTACTAACAGCACAAACGTCGCAAGTTAGCACAGAAAGGGAAGGCATGCAGAGTCCAGGGAGAAACAAAAAAGCAAACCAAGAACACTATTCCCAGCAAGTCACAAAAACGGTCAACACATCATTATCGGACCCATGAGAAAAGCAAAGAGCGTCCTCCTTCATTAGAAACAAAATGATGATAATCACCATCCCAAAACACACACTGCGAACCTTCAACAGCAGAACAGTAACAGAATAGAGAAAACCACAAATATGAACAGTGTTAGTTAAAAAAACAATAAAGATACAGCACACCTGGCAAAGGTGTGGGGGACACGGGTGTGTGGGTGTGCTCACCCAGACATGTACGTGTGGAGACCAGAGGTGGACACACAGTGCCTTCCTCCACTGTTCTCTACCATATTGTTTGAGACAGGCTCTCTCACTAGACCTGAAGCTCTTCATTTCAGCTAGCTAGTGAAATGCCTGGGGTCTGCCTGTCTCCACCCAGACACACATATGCCTGACTTTTATCACCTGCTTAAAGACAGAAGCACACGTCCAGGCCTGCCACACAGACCTCACCACTAAGCCTCGCCTATGATAACCACAAATGCTAACAGACCAAATTCCTCACATCAAGACAGACTGGCTAAAAGAAACACCTAGGCACACAATATGATGAGTGCAAGAAATGTACTCTACCAGTAAAGCCACAATGCACTGAAAGTAAAGGGATGGAAAGGGGATAGCACATAAATGGTAATGGAAGCTCAGCTGACTATGTAAGCAGGTACGGCACACTTTAAATCAGAGAAAGCAAGAGACAAAGAAGGTCTCTGTGAAAAGAGTGGAGAAAGTCCTGAGTGAATGTGTGTGTTTACAATAGCTAGCCATGTCAAAGACCCCAGAGATTTGAGACTAGGACCAGTGGAGGAATGGCAAAGGCCTGGGGTGAGGGTCAGAGGGATGACAAAAACCTTCCTGAGTTGACTAAATATTGACTTGTGTACTGAGTACCAGTGTTGGCAATGAATGCAGAAAACATCCACCATAGCTTGCTTGCTCCTGGATGTTTACAGCCTGAAAACTGTTCCCATACAGAGACAGCTCCAACCAACACTACCTAAACCTGTCTCCTTGACCCAGCTGTGTACTGTAATCCCAGCCCCCTAGCTGATGAGTATGTAACAACCCTGCCTCTGCCTCCTTGTTTGCAATATTGGAGTATGAAATATCCCCAGCTCCCTGTTCCACTAAATAATAAACACACTGAGCTTCTGGGGTGCTGAGGTTTCTCAGGCAGAGAGCCCAGCCAGCCAGATCGAGCTTTTCTGTCTGGGCACCTCTCTGAGTTTGTCTTTTCTGCATTCCCTCACTGTCCCAGACAGGCCAGCTTTCAAGCTCTCCTGGAGGCAGCACTGTGTATGATAAAAGGACCAACTCAGAAAAAGGAAAGAAATAACAATTATAAATACAAATGCATCCACTGCTGAATTAGGCACAACAGAAAGCCAAAAACATTTAACTCTAAAGGGAGACACACAAGCTAACTCACAGCTGAATGGCTTTGTGATGGTTGGTCACCATGTAAACTTGATGGAATCTAGAGAAGAACCCTGGGCGCTCCTGTGAGGAGGTACCTCATGGGCGTCAACTATGTGGGAAGACTTTCAGAAACATTCCAGGAGCCGGAGTCCCAGACTGAAGAAAAAGGAGGGAGGGGCTGAGCACCCACTTTGCTCTCTGTTTTCTGCATACAAGGAGAGTGAGCGCTGCCTCAGGCTTCCCCAGCCATGGCTTCTGTCCACTGCCAACTGGACCCTCAAACTGAGAGCCAAAGTAAACCCTCCCCTAAGTGGCTTGAGTCAGACATTCGTCTTCCGCAGCAAGAACAGTAACCACTACAGACTTCAACACCCACTTTAATAAAGGACAAATCCTGACAAGAACTCATGCACAAATAGCAGAGCTAAACTAGACTATAAATCAAACAGGTCTATGACACATTTATAGACCATCTGGTCCAACAGCTAAGAATATGAAGACAATGCAGCCATTCCTGATGTGATCTGATAGACTAAGATCAGAAGGAAAGAGAGGAGGACCTCCCCTATCAGTGGACTTGGGGAGGGGCATGCATGCAGAAAGGGGAGGAAGGGTGTGATCGGGAGGGGAGGAGGGAGGGGCTTATGGGGGATACAAAATGAATAAAGTGTAATTAATAATAATAATAATAATAATAATAATAAAATACATTAAAATAAAAAACAAAAAAAGAATATGGAAACACTCTTCTCACCAACACATGAAACATTCTTCATACAGATCATGTTACATGTTAGGTCCCAAACTAAGTCTCATAGTGTATGCTATCACTAACCACAATAGACTAAAACTAGAAATCATCACAAAAAACATCATTAACTTTAAGGTGGAAAAAAGACAGGGAGAATAAACAACATTCTCTTGACTTACAAGAACGTGAAAGGGAAATTTAAAAATGTTCCAGAGCAAATGATCACAAAAAAAAAAAAAAAAAAGCAACCAAAACCTATGGGATACAGGAAAAAGTGCATGAAATGCAAATTTTATAACAATAGAGCCCACACTTACAAAGACTTCAAATAAATCATCTAGGTTGTAGCTTGAGGAACTAAAAAAGCAAGAAAAAACCACACCCAAAATTAATAGAAGGGAAAAATAAATGTGGCAGAGCCTGAGCTGGGTATATTTATGTATTAAGGAATATATGTGTGTGTATATATGCATATATATGTATATATACATATATATACGTATATATGTATATATACACACGTATATATATGTATATATATATACGTGTGTATATGTATACATATATACATATATATGTACATATACACACACATATATGCATTTTATAATAAAAAGAGAGGCCTTGAATTTAAAAGAGATTTAGGAGAGCCACGTATGGGAATTTAGAGAGAGAAAAGTGAAGGGAAAATAATGTACTATCTCAAAAACTAAAAGAAATAATTTTAAATAGAGAAAATAAAGCAAAGATCAGAGTAAATAAAAAATAAACATCAGAAGTGATTTTGGAGAGAACAGGTAAGATGGCCACAAAATTAAAGGTACGAAAGCAGCATTCATAACTGGTAGCAGAAGTGCAAAGGAGTACAGAGACTATTAAACTGTGTGCCAAAAAATAAACTAGCCTAAAAGAAAAGAATTCATGGACACCCACAACCTGCCAAAACTAAATAAGACAGAGAAGCGTGAACAAGGCACCACGCTGCTAGCCACAAGCAAATCTGCTTTGCAGTGTGCCTCATTGCAGGACGAGGGTTAGATGCCTCACAGTCGGCCTGTAATATTGTTCGTACATCACAGCAGCCCAAATTTGGGCAGACGAATCAATAAAGCAGCACAGCTATCACCTCAAAGAGGGAAGAACCACCTTACTCCTGAGCCGAATACAAGTTGACCATAGCCTGGAGACACAGAATTCAATACTATGCTCCACCATACCGTTGACAACTCAATTCTATCTAAGTTTAAATGATATGATTTTCATACAGGCAAGAAATGATGCATTACTGGAAAAAAAAAAAAAAAACTAACCTTTAGAATTGTGCTGTATTTGACTGTCCTAAAACTTTTAACAAAGAATTTCTTAATTTCTACTTAATTTTACTTTTAAAATATTAAATATAATAACGTTGACTATGTTATAAACACAAGTAGGCACTATTATAATCTTCATTTTAGTGAAGAGAGAATGGAGGACCTGAGAAATTAGCAAATTGTCAGAGGATAGAATATAAGGAGTTGTAATCAAAACAGAGAAAATCTTGGTCTAGAATCAAAGCTCTTTACTTGGATAATTAAGCAACCATTTGTACATAATGAATAACCCTGGGAACTGGAACTCATAGATTGAGCAGACAAAGAAATTACATCTGCACTGTTATTATTTCAAGAGGTTCCTATCTCTGTGTGCGTGCGTGCGTGCGTGCATGCGTGTGTGTGTAAACCTTTTGATGATAAGATCTAGTAATGCCCAGCTAGTAGCACATAACAAGCCAGTATGGTTGATTCTTAACATGACTTCACATCTGGCTTGTCCACAGGCCTCTAGGGTAGGAAGAAGAAAGGGTAGAGGAAACTGGAAGAGAGGGTGGAGCCTGGAAGAAGTGCGGTCCCTAGCCCATTTGTGTGAAAAGCCATGGCGAACCAAAGAAGACTCTTTAAAACAGATGTCCATGTGTTTCAGCAGAAAAACAAAGCACAACCACAAGAACTTCAGGTAGCGTGTGATAGTGCACACCTTTATCCCCAGATCTGTGAGGCCAAAGCTCACAGATCTCGGAGTTCAAGGAGGCCTGATCTACATGGGCAGTTCCAGGCCAAGGAGGGCTACTCAGCAGGATAACATCGCCAAAAAAAAAAAAAAAAGAGGAGGAAAAAAGGAAGGGGAGAAAAGAGGGGAACACTAAGGATAAAGAGGGAGAGGGGGAGAGAAACTCGCTCCTCAGGTACTAATGAAGACAGCAGAATGGGAAAGACAGAAGACAACAGCTAAGAGCGATGACGGGGAGCACTCAGAGGAAAGAGATGAAGTCCTTTATTTCAAAAGCTTAAAATTTCAATTTTTTTAAAAAAGTAAGAGATAGGGAAAACTCAAGGGGAAGTCTCAAGTGTCCAGTTTAAAATCCTAAGAAGAAATGATATTAAATGGCAAAAAAGGAGTATTAAAGAAAAACAAGATATATGATTTAAAACACTATAGCTGAAAGTGTCTTGATTTTTATATTAAAAACCCAGAAACTTTGTTACAAAATCGAAAATACCAATGAGTTTTCTAAGCTAGTTTCTTTGCCTTATTTATAATATTCTCACTATAAAACACTTCTGATAACAAGCACTGAGTGATTCCTACTTAGAAATAAGACCTAAAATAAAAAGGCCAACCCCCTAAGCCCCAGAGCGCTGATTTATTTACTGGGGATTATTAATGTATGAAGGTTAACACTTTGATAAGCCCCAGAACTTGCTTTGATGTCAGCATAGAAAGACACACTGGGCTGCCTCCTACACCTTGGAGAGTCTGTCTTCTATAGACCATTCAATCATAAAAAATATATAAATACATTTCAAAAAATAAGTTTATATAATCTTGATAAGAATTAACATATTCAAAATAATACTAAAATTACTATTTTAAAAATAAATGTCATTTTATTGATATCTACTTGAGTTATAAGTATCTTAACCAAAATAAGATGCTCAATATAGAAGCTCAAAATTATGTAATTATAATAAAACTAATTCTTTTTAATACAAAAGAATTCATTGTTCCTCAAAAAGTGTGTAATTTGACTTTTTGATATTAAAGATGACAAAGTAAAAAGCTATCACATTTTCCTACAAAATTCTATTTAACAGCATTCAGGTAATGGAGGGATAATAAAACAGTGCCTGCTTAGCTGGTCTCAATTTGGTAATCACAAATGCAAACAGACATCTCTGAGTGGCTGAGGAGACAGGGTTTCCTCCAACACTTAGTGCCTTTTCACCTGCTCAAAGGTTATTTTAAAACTCAACACTAGAGAAGAGAAAGCCAAACAGAAGGGGGAGTAAGCATGAATTCCTTTGTATTCACCGCAGGGGGATCCTCCTGAGTTCTATAATAAATGCAGGACAGATGCAGTAACTCTACCATGGCAGAATTACAAAAAAGATGACACCCATTTTAAAACAATGGTTTAATTTTTTCGGGTTCACAGTTAAAATGCTTCAGGCTGACCAATAGGTGGCACTCAATCTCCATTTTTAAAGAAAGTCCCTCAAAGCATTTCCAACAGAAGGAATTTCAGACCAGTACCAATTTAAATAGACTCAAATACCAGAAAATCCAACAGACTTAAAAATTCGCTTTTCCTTCTGTGTAGAGGAAAATAATTTCACCTATTTATCTTCCAAAAGAATCTCAGGATGGAACTGATTAACCTAACACTCTTAGGCAAATGCTGACATCAGTGCTGCAGAAGCAAATGATAAGCAACTCAGAAATAAACTTTATAAAACTGGGTCGTTGTTAACAATAAGTTATGAAACAAGTCATTTTATTCCAACTTAACTCCTGCTTTGGAGTTCCAAGTACTCAGCATCCTAATCCCATGATTAGTGTGAATTTGAAGTTCCAGGCTACCACACAGCACGTGTTTCCCATTTGTAAAGTCAGTTCGTTTCTGGCTCAAGCCAGCGCATTCTAAGTGTGAGCCCCACTCACCAAAGGCAGTGCTATTACCGCCTCTCAGGGTGATAGAATATGTTCACTCCTAAATTCCCACAGAAATACAAGTAGGGCAAATGTGACAGAATTTCGTTGTGCTTTTTTCCTTCCCTATGGAGAAATACAAAGAACTATAAAAATTCTTGAAAATGTAACTGTATGGGATTTAAAACAAACAAAAAAGCTAACAATGTTTATGTCACTCAGCCAACAGTGCTCTACTTTCTAAAGATATAAAGTGCACTGAATTATTTCTCCTCTACAAGTTCACAGGACAAACAGAAAGCACTAGGAAAGAACTGCGTTTTGAATCTGCACAGAAAAGCAGGCTCTGGGCCATATACTCAAAGGAGGCTGGGATTTAACTAAGATCTCCCACTGCTCGGGGAGGAAGGGGACACCCAGAGCCTGCACTGCCCCTCAGAAAAGATAAATGACCGCATTCTGCCCAGTGTCACCAAGAAGAGATGGATTCCATCTGAGAGGCGAAGACAGAATTCTGATCCTCGTAAGTAAGAATGCTACTTTTAAGAGCATAAAACGAAATTCATCAATGGGCACCATGCCTCTCCCCTAGAACAGTAAATAGAACTACATTAAAAAAAAGTCTTGCAACTTCTAATTCATTGGATTCACTTTGCTTTTGCACCCATGTATATCCACAGAATAAAGAAAACTAATTTCTCAGGTGTTTTTAAATGAAAAAATCTAATAGTAATCATTTAAATATGTATTTTTTACTGAAGTTTATATGAGATTTTTCTCCTGCATTCACAGTGAAATTTTGTCTCATTAAGTATTGATAATTAACCTTTGGTTTCATATAAAACCAGTATTCAAAATTAAATAACATTTTTTATCTATTATATCTCTAAGTGCCAATACCAGCAATATTAAGATAGTCCACATTTAAAAAGCAGTTCCAAATTCTCGTTCCTGTTTGAAAGTCTGATATCCAAGTATCTTCGTTTTTTTAAAACTGTTAAAAATGGCTTCGGATCTTTAACAGTCCTGTCCTAAACTAACAGTGGAGCTGGTCCCTTCCACCTGACACGCAGAATGAACTCTTTGCAGCCGGTTTGAAGCTTCCTGGGCAAGCTTCTCTTGTTCTCTTTATTAAACTCCTTGAGAAACCTGAACCTCTCACAGTACTTCCTCCAAGGACCACTGAAGAGTACTTTGAAAAGTAATAAAATCGCTTTCAAACTGTTCTTTCGTATCTGCCAAAGCAGGCTGGGATGAGATCTGCACGGCAGAGGGAAGCTAGGCGGGAGCGGAGGAGACCCGAGTCAGTCTAAGTTGCTGGAAGGGGGGAGATCAGGTAGGCAGTGGACTTGAAATCCCTCCCAAAGCTAGGTAATTCTGGAAAAGCACACTGGCTCTCACTTCCCAGGGAGAGCTACCAAGAAAGCCTTTCCTGTAAAATGCCAGGAATACAAAATAAATGGGCGGCTTGGCGCTGTCCTGACTGGCCGCCGGTCAGGAGGCGGAGGTCTGCAGGTGACAGCGCCGTGCCTGTGAAATTCTGAAGGGTGGAGACCTAAAGCGCCTGCACACAGAGACAAGATGACCGCCAGCTGAGAATCTGAAAATGAAGTCAGACGTTAGAAAAAATAATCTTCCCGGAACATCTGTAGCAACGGGTCAATGAAATGAAGTGGTCTCATCTGCCTCCTACATTTAAAAGTTCCGGAGACTTCATTTCCTAGGGTTTAGAACGATGTGGCCATTCTTAAGAGAACTCTAATTACAATTTTCAGGCTGTATATTCATTACAGCAGAAGCAGATGGCCCAACATCACCTTCTCACTAGAGATTTTACAGCTTCTAAATGAATCGCTGTGCTAACTCTAAAATGTAGAAACTAGAATAAGTCAATTTTTAAAGTTTCATTCAATTATTCCTTTAAAAAACTCATTTGATTAAAACAGCAGAAAACACAGGTGCTTTTAACATTCAACTATATCAAGGATGTGAACTGGATGTTTATTAATATATAGACACTCACTCTTGATTTCCACCTTCAAAAACGCCCAATCTAGAAATAAACTTTCAGGAGCTGGAGAGATGGCTCAGCAGTTAAGAGCACTAACTGCTCTTCCAGAAGACTCGGGTTCAATTCCCAGCAACCACATGGCGCTCACAACTGTCTGTACCTCCAAGACCCATAGACATACATGCAGGTAAAACACCAATGCACATAAAATAAAAATAAAATAAAATAGAAATAAACTTTCCCCCTCGTGCTCAATTTGTAGAATTACACAAGAAATAGTTCATTTTACAAGATGACAGTTTTAATTACAGGTGTGGCTATAATTATCTACAGTGTTAACTGGACAGGTTTTTAAAATAAATCACTATAAAAGTTGCCCCTTTTGTATTATGTATCTCCCTGTGAGGACGTCTTACCACAAAGTCTAGCACTGTTCTACATACAGAAGGAAATCTTTTATTGTGTTTTACTTTTACTTAGTTTTATTCTGCTAGGGATGGAAATTTGAGAAGACCCACAGGACAGCTTGTAGACCTAATAATTGTTTCCAAGAGTTAAATTACTTGGGTTCTTTCACATGTGCACAAACAGAAAAACACCTAAACAGGTAGAAAAAGTGAAGATCTAATGAAAAAAAAAAAAAATGGGGATGGAAAGTGAGGGCTCAGAGCTTAAGAGCACTGGCTGCTCTTCCAGAGGTCCTGAGTTCAATTTCCAGAAACCACAGGGTGGTTCACAACCATCCATAGTGTGATCTGGTGCCCTCTTCTGGTGCGCAGGCCTGCAGGCAGGCATAATGCTCTATGAATAATAAATAAATAAATCTTAAAAAAAAAAAAAAAAGTAAAAAGAAGTGAAGATCTACATTTGAATAAGATGTTAATTTTATATCATGAAAAGTCTATACAAAATTGTTTTGTATGAATAAAGTTCATCAAGCTGATGATTCAAAATATTTGATAATTGAAATTACAGTTAAAAGTTGTATATATATATATAAAGTATAAAAACATTAGAATAGTCTATAATTCGTTTACAGAGAGTAAAATACATACATGCATGTACAAGGTAAAAAAATGCAACAAACCTACTCCTAGAGAATAGTTCTGGGACCTGGTGATTCTCAGCGACTGACCCCACAGCCTTTAACTGTTCCTCTGGACACATTTCAGTCACCTAATGAAACCGCACACACGGGCCTCCTGCTTCTACTCCTAGGAACTTTGGCTTTACTTTGTTGCTGTGTTCTATTATCAGACACACACACAAACACATAAATCCCCCTACCCACCCCCCCGCAAACACACGGACATGCACACTGCACAGAAAGAAAAAAAGAAAAAAAGAGAGAGATTTAAAAGCATAGCAAGTCCATGTTCAGGCAGGACTACTACTGGTTTTATTTGACTTTTCAAACAACTGAATACTAACTATGCCAAGTTCCTTTTAATGAATGTTTTTGTGTGAGAGATTCTATCTGTCTTGTGTTGCAGCGAATCCTGTATCTCTAATAAGTGGGCATGTAAATACTATGCTGACAACTACTCACATGTGATGGATGTGAAAAATGATTACATTTGTTCTTCTGTTTTAAGCTGCAGCATCACAAATGTAATCTCTAAGAAACACCCACTGGAGAACTAACTTATTTCTTAACATATAAATTGTGAAACTTCATTTCCAAAACACTGTTAACAGTTATTATCAAAACCAGGTTATGTTAGCTATCCACAAAAGATAAGATTTTCTTAATTAGAATGAAGACTATAAAGATTTAGAACCCCCAAAGGCTTGCCATATTAATTCCTATAGCAATAACTGAACATATTTTAAACACCTATCATGATATTTAACTGTCATAACAAAACCCAGCCAGCACATTCTATATTGCTATAACAAAGCAATTTTAAGAACAGCTCCTACTGTGACAGGCCATCCAGCCATTCTCATGTCCATCATTGCAACATGACAGTTTTCAGTGTATCAGCCCAGTATATGTCTTTCTGAAAAAGTGCCAGAAATTTGGACCAACCAACTGAGTCAAGGTTAATTTATCTGAAAATACAACTGTCACCCATTGTAACTACACTAATACAGGAAGAAAAGACAAAATTGGACCTTAAAATAGTGATAAAGTTAGTGTAATTATTACCCCTACATGAATATATAGTCATCAATGGTGGAATTTCCTGCAGCAATAAATATATATATGGATATATGTATGTGTGTGTATGTATGTGTGTATATATATTCTCCAATTCAGAGAAAGCTTATTTCACATGAAATCCCAAAATAAAAGTTGGTAACACAGTTTCCTAACTCTATTCAATTAAGTCTTTACCTAAAAATGTTTTCACTTGAAATCTTAGCCTGAAAAAAAGTCACATTTAAATTAACAATTTTTAAAACGAGGATTAGCTTTAATTTTTCAAGTAGGCCTGAGGAAAACCTTAGAAAGGTCAAATGTACAAATTTCCATATACAAAACCTAAGAAAAATTCTTCTAACCAAAAACTGTAATTAAACTTTCTGATGAGCCTTAAATTAATTGGACTGCTGATGAAATATATTCAATAGTTAATTACAAATAATTTTACGATATTTAAATCATATTAAAAGAAATAATACATTCAACTTAGGTGGTTACTAAAATATTGTTTGTTCACCATTTGGATATATCATTTATGCATACACTAACATATTTTCTATAATATCATCAAAAGGATTCACAAATAACTACTTCAAAAACTTACATGGAAAATCACGTTAGCAGTAGTTCAAATAATTTTTCATTTTATTAAATGTCACAAGTCATTAATATGTAGCTTAATGTGTAAAAAGGTTATTTATAATTGAATTCTGTTTTGTTTTGTTTTGTTTTGTCATGCTAGGGACTAAATCTAGGACTCATGTATGCAAGAAAGGCACTCGCTCTACCAACTGAACCATACCTCAGCCTATCTTAATTTTGTACCTAACATATGAAGCTTTAAGCACTGCCACTGTAAGACCATAACACACATAAAATTATGCAGCTTTACTCCACCATTCATTAGTTCAAACCCAAATGCTACAAGTAACAGAACAAAACATTCATTCTTAATAAAAATATCTCCTAAAACTCAAAGATCAGACTCTCATATACAAAAATGATTTGGAAATCTGTCCCTTACTAATCAACATCTCTATATTACCAGGAATTGGGCCCAAGTAAGTCACATGCTAATCCATAAAACATATAGAGAAAACAGCAAAATGAATCCATTACCACAATCAAATATTACCTTGACCAAGCCACCTAGAATACATTTCTATTCTTAGCTCAACTTCAAGCAACCAGCTCATTTCCCCGAAAACATTTGTCTGTCTGTCTGCCTATATGTCCATCCATCCACAAGCCCACCCGCCTGCCTATCTATCTATCTATCTATCTATCTATCTATCTATCTATCTATCTATCCTGTAGCTATCTGCATGTGAAAATATATATATATTTTTAACAGTCACTCTTTTTCTTCCATATTTTGGTCTTCCAATTTCAGACCAAATGTACATTGTTATCTTATACTTTCATAAATAATTCTGAAATCAAGAGCAATAAATTTGCTGAACTGCCATAGAAAACATATACACATTCTTAAGACTATTGTTTACGTCAACTAAAAGCTTCTCCCATTTAAGGAGATTTAAAGTAGAGGAAATACAGGGTTTTTCAAGTTGCTCCATAAATTATCAGCTGACGTCTACACAGGTCACGGCAAGTCCAACAGAGTTTTAGTAACAATACACAGATGTGTCTCTCTACTATCCATCTTTGCATCTGCAACAGAATCCCCCCACATGTCACGGGTCACAACTCTCAGGACACAGCAAATGTAGAAAGAAATCCCAAATTCACAAGCATGATCTAAATGTCTTCAAACTTCGAACAATTTTTACAAATCTAAGCAGGTCTACAGACCCATGTTTGATAACCAGTGAGCTGGACGAAACTGGCTTCTTCCAACCCTTCTTTTGAGAGGAAGTGGGACCAGATGCCATCTTTTTTCCTTCCTACTAGTTATCTTTCAAAGCCTTAAAACATGTGTCGCTGTTCATTTCATTCCACTACTGTCAGTTCAGAACAACAACCTACAGTGACACTGTGCAGAATCAAAAACAATATTTGAAATAAATTTGAGGCAGTTAAAATTCCATGAATTTTATATTTCTTTACACAATTTATTTTGAGTGACAATGTGACAGAAAAAAACTATTATACTATTAATCTGAGTTAATGATTCTCCCTAATGATGGTATTCAATGCTGTGACTTAGTATCTCATTCAAATAAACAATAGCTCAACTTGAATAAATGATGAATTTATTCAACATTTATAGAATTGAATTAACACTAACAATCATTTTAAGAGGAATTTTCTGAATTCTAATCAAATTTATAAATCAATCTGTGTAATGAGATCACTATTTAGTGAAGATTCCCCTCTCCCGTGGGCACACTTCTCTGAAAATAAGGTCATCTAAAGAACAAGTATGCATATGATTCAACTGTGTCCTTTGGGCCTGCCAAGCACAAAACTCTCAAAAGAACTTCAGAGTTTCTCACAATCCTCAGCAGAAGAATGAAAAGCCCAAGGTACCAAGCAACACCGCCCCCCCCCCAGCCTGTCATATTCTCTTTCTGAAAGTTTCCACATATCTCAGCATTGTATGATCTTGAATAAAGCCTGATTCCCTCCCCGAAAGGAAAACACCCTCCCGATCCTTGTGTACAATGAAATAAGACTAGCGCAAACCAGATTTCTTTCATGTCTACAATAAAACCATTTTATTAGGAGCTGATTTACTTTGCTAATATTTTAATTCCGAAGGGAAGATTCTGACTTGGTCTTAAGAAAGAAACACGTATATTTCAACTTTCTTATCTAGAAATGAGAAGACAACCCTACCTCATAAGCCAACAAGGCATAAAATATGACACTAATGAAGAATTTGGAAAGGGGGAACTTGGGGTAGGAAGAAATGAGTTTGGGAAAGATGTGGATTTAGCTAACATGGATGGGTTTGTTAGGGCAAGGAAGGAGTGTGGCTCCCTAAACAGCAGTCAGTCCAAGAGGGTCACTGCTAACTGTGGAACACTACCCTACTTGAGAGAGAACAACACTGAGGGGGTCTTACCAATGAGTGACACAGAAGAAAAATATACTGAGTGAAGAGACAGATAAAACAAAAGTGAAAGATACCTAAAGAGAAGCTGCGGAAGAATCATTCACCAACCTCAGCAGAGAGGAAGCAGACAGTGAGAACTAAAGCAGCACTTAGGTTAACCTTTCAAACCATTTAACCCACCCTGACAGCAGCAAGCAGTCACCAGTTTCAACTAGCTGGCTCTCAAACTAACACACCCTGTGATATTTACTATCACACAGTGTCATCCAGACAAGCTTCTACTCCCTTTCTTAAAATTTACCTTGACTAGCCTAAGACTGGCTACAATATGTAGGAGAGCTGGCCTGAAAAGCATGAGAACAGCTGAGCTGGTCCTGCCCCTTCAGCACTCTGGAGAGTGACCCTGACAGCCGCCTTGCCTGGGCAGTGCAGTACACTGTGGTCAGGGGAGAGCCAGTCCTGGTGGTGCAGGGGCCCAGGAGAACCTGGGCTCAACAACTCAGCTACCACCCAGGCCCAGAACCAGGGCTTTGAGTTGGCCCACCCCAACATCCACCCCATTTATAATCTTCTAGGGCATGTGAAGATGTCCATCCTACAAAACCAAAGCTTCAGGATCTCCGTAACACAGGACAACAGGATATCCAAGATGAGTCCTGTTGAAGATCCAGTATTGATAGTGTAGCAGAAGCCAAAGCCCTTAAACTAGACCAATGACTCATTGCAATGAACACTTGCAAGTAAAGCTGTTTGGGCAAAAGAGTGTACTGTGGGAGACACTGCAGCTTCCACTGCCAGCAGACTGTCTGTCTGTCTGTTTTTTCTTTGGTTGGGGGAGGTTCCAAGGGCAAAGAACAGAAATAGCGGGATGGGGAGAGGAGTGAGACTGGAGTGCATGACGTGAAATACACAAAGAGTTAATAAAAATTAAATAATCTGAGTCCAGTAAATGTGTATAAAACTCAGTAGTGTATTTACTATCTACAGAATACTGCAAGCTTAAATAGACCGGATACTACTATTGTAGGAACCTGAGCAACTGCTAGTGTCCAAGCACTCTGACGTGTGGATCTTCAAATCCTACATATGTACACAAAAGGGAAGAGAGAGGAAT
Organism: Psammomys obesus; assembly: GCF_907164565.1. Lineage (NCBI taxonomy): Eukaryota > Metazoa > Chordata > Mammalia > Rodentia > Muridae > Psammomys > Psammomys obesus. The sequence continues at coordinate 2,372,753 of NW_026596100.1, read as the reverse complement.
CTGTATTTTTAGGGGCATGTTTCACTATAGGGTAAAGTTCTTGGGGGGGGGGGATGACAGGTGGATGAATGGAATGATGGATAAACAGATGGTTTTATTCTCTGAGTATTTGACGCACAGAAGAACAAACCTCTCATCACCCTAAGTCAGCATAAAGATTAATCCATGATGCTGGGAGAGAAAGGAAGGCCACGGTGCTGATGTTACATCACTGTAAGTTAGTTTGCCCACTGCTATCAGAGACCACTGTCCGCACCTTCTGTCAAGCGACGCAATGTTTGCACATGTTCTCATACACTATTTCAAGATTATTTCTGGTGCCCAAGACACTGCGATGGTTACATGTGCAGCTGTCATGCTACTGTTTAAGGCATATTAACAAAGGAGGGGAGCGTCTGTGGATGTTCAGTGCATAAGCAACTGATTCTCTGGAGTATTTTTAAGCCGTAACTGACTGAATTTTCAGATGCAGATGTAGAGCCAGCAGGCATTAAGGGACAAAGTTCTCCAAAAGCAGCCTTTACTGTTTTTTAGTCTACATCAGAATAAACAATTTGCTACAACAGAAGAGGTTCAAGACCAAGACCAAGAATTTGGTCGCCATTCTACCCCAATTCCAACCTTGGGCCTGAAACCAGCTAGGCATTTCCTCTTTGTGCTACAAGTTTCCTGAAAGATGGAGTTGTGGTGTCCCATTCCACAGGAGAGGGGACAGTCCAGCTTGCTAAAATCTGCAGAATTTAGAAGAGCACTGGGCTCAAGTGTCAACTGCGATACAACGTCTCTTGAATCTTACTTCTTCCCAGTAAAGATAAGCTTTCACCCTGTGGTTTGCCAACTCCTTCCTACTCATGCCTACCCTGTGGAGTAGGACCCTGAGGAGTAGGACCACGGTTCCTAACCATACTGTCTAGAGAGCACCAAGCTGTACTATTTCTAAATGGGTAGAATTTGAAGGCATTTTGTAAAAATGAACCTGAGTCATCAAAGTTCCCTTTTCAGTGAGTCACTTGTTTGTGAGCATATAGCTGCAAGGGAACCTGTAAATACTGACACTAATTACATACAATTATATATGTTAATTTACTGTAATTAATGTCTGAGTGTGTTGCTCAGTCTCTGCCATTAATGGACCTCATACCCTCTACCTTTTAAATAATGTATTGTTTTTCTGTGTTCACTATGAAAACCAAGCAGTATATCTGGAAACACACCCACACTTCTCCACTGTCCTCAGTGTTAACACTGTACCCCACATTACTGTTACTGGCACTCATAGTGATGAACTTGAGTCACCAAGAAAACCTGAATTATACTGATGTGCTACTTTAAGAAGACACTAACAACTTGCCTTTAAAAAAAAAAAAAAAAGGAAATGAAAAGAAAAGAAGGGAAAAAACACTAATTTAAATGAGATGTGGACTAGTTATGAGAATTAACTCTTTTGTACAATATTTTATTAAAACAGTTTTATCTGATTGTGTTTACCAAAGATGGTTCCAGTGCTAGCAGCTGATTGCTGGGGTTGGAGGAGTTAAAAGTAGGAAAAAGGGTGATTTTTCATTATAAACAATCAAATAGTAATATCTGGAAACACTGTCAGATAAAGCATAGACCAGTGAATTTTGGAGGTAATATTTATTCACCAATATGTAAGAAACTTTGTGTATACACTATTCATTTGATGTATACACACACACAGGCACACACGTATGTGCACACACCCCACTTTGATGAATCTATCAGATTGTATACTCAATAAATACAAACATACGTAACATTTATATTAAACGACCTAGTGTTTCTTTATGCCTTCATATATTATAATTTTAAAAAACCCAGTTTTTGTTTTAATGAAGATCCCTGCGGATGAACATAGAAGATAATATGTTTTAGGGCACATCTTGTCTGATACAATTTGCTATAAGCATATTAGCAAAATATCTTCATGCAATGATTGTGTACCAGCAGTGAAACCATCTATAGTAAAAATAATAAACAAATTAAATACATAACAATAATTAATAGTTGACATAATTCATAACATATCAATACAATGAAATAAAAATGATCTTTTAAAAATAATCACAAGTGGTCATCCCTGATCTCAGGGTGTGTGTGTGTGTGTGTGTGTGTGTGTGTGTGTGTGTGTGTGTGTGAATAATCTAAGGACCTACTAGATGTATGAATATTCCTTACAGCATAATATAAAAAGCAAAATTACAGAAACCCTTAAATAGCAGATAAACTTATACAGATATACGCCCTACCCATTCATAGGAAACTTAAAATGTTACAGCAGATGATTTATTGTCTCAGAATAACAGTCACAACAGATTCAATGATGTCATCTGTAAAGCGTAACATTTTTATGAAACACAGGTTATATTTTTGCAGAAAAATAAACTATTAGCTCAGGTAGAAACCATGACTGATTTCTCTTTGAGTACTGAATTATAGGAAACCTATGATTTCTGCTCTTTGCATTTCACTGTCTTCCAACATTTCTTTAATGAGCACTTATTATTTGTAATTTGTAAAAGTAAAATAAATAATAAGATTCACTATCCCTTATCTGCTTATATTTGCGACGTTAAATATTTTATGTCTAACATTTTAAAGAAAAATTATTGTACATAAGAGAAATGGCAAAAGGTCATTACATTTTTGTTTGTTTGTTTTTGTTTTTCAAGACAGTTTCTCTACATAGCCCTGGCTGTCCTGGAACTTGTTCTGTAGACCAGGCTGGCCTCAAACTCAGAGATCCACCTGCCTCTGCCTCCCATGTGCTGGGATGAAAGGTGTGCACCACCCCAGCAAGTTTTTACAAAATAAGAAATCAAAATACAATGTATATCAAACTGGAAAGATGGTTCAGAGGTTAAAAGCACTTGTTCTCAGAGAGGATCAGGCTTGGTTCCTTGTACCCACTAGCTCACAACTGTCTGTAACTCCAGTTCCAGGGGATGCAACACACCCTGCTGGCCTCTGGGTGTACTAAGTGTGCAAGCGGTGCACACACAGAGAGCAGGCAAACACTCAAACACATAAAATGTAATCTTAAAAAAAAATGGCTGCGCATGGTGGCACATGCCTGTAATCCCAGTCCTCTAGGAGGCAGAGGCACGCAGATCTCTATAATTCTGAGACCAGCCTGGTCTACTAAGTTCAGGATAGCCAAGGCTACACAGAGAAACCCTGTCCCCCCCCCCAAAAAAAAAATGCAAACAATTACCATTCTAAAAATTACACATTTAATGTTCTTTTTAAAGGTCAGTAGATTTCAGTGCATGAGCAGCTACCATTAAGTTATTGTTTCAGGATATCCAAGGCTTCTGCAGATTTTTCTAGCATAAAATTTCCTATGTACAACCACAGTTCCACAACTGCGCTTACATAGCAACACAAAGGCACAGCTGCAAGCGTACAGATAGGGTGGAGAAGAGTTGTGCGGCACACTCCACCTAGCCAGACCTCTGGTAACAGTTTCTTAATGTAAGTTCCCGCTATGAAATCAACAGCCTGGGAAGCCATATCCTGCCCCAGAGTGGCCAGCTTTTCTGTGATGATTCTGTAAAGTTACCTATATCCCAAAACACTATGGCAAAAGGTGCTCTTCTCACCTGTGAACTCAACAAGCCGCCCTGCTGAGGGCACAGTGTATGTAATTGAAATATTTTAGTAAGTTACTTAGCTAAATAGAACTCTGAAATGTTTCAGACGACCCCCTAAAAATCAATGAACTGTGGGCTGGGCCACTTGTTCCCATTGCAGGCCCCTCTCCCACTGCTGCCTTAGAAAAAACATCACCTCAGCCTGACAGTGGGGACTTAGGTGTGAGGCAGCGCTGGCTTTGCAGGAGTCACACTAGGGAACTCTTCTATCCCAACACTCAAAGTCCACAGCTAATTTTCTACCCCGTGGCTAATGGCAGTTCCAACTTAGGCCCCTTCTCTTTCACTATTACCTTTACACAAACTGCAGAAACCTTCAGATAAGTGTGGGCACCAATGGAGAACAGATCAATACAGTAACATGCGTGAGCGCGACAAAGGGGGGTGTAGGAGGAGTGCACCTGGAACACCTGCGCTCTACCTTCAGGCCAGCCACGGAACAGTCAACACATTTAGCCCTCCTTCCTTACTCTTTAATCACGTTTACCCTTTATGTTCTTCCTTCTAAACATGTCCTGCTGAAGTCTGGGCGTTCCTCCAAATGCACAATAAATGACTGTCAGACTTTGGGCTTTTCCTGGGAATACTTTTCACGCCTTCTCTGAGTCTCCATTCACTATTTGTATAAATGTGTGCAAATGGAAAAGGAAGACTTGTTCTGATGACAGGAGAGAAAGCGTGCTAATTCTGTTCTGTATCTTAGTAAGCTGGGGAAAGTAACCCAAATCACAAAACAGGATGTGTGATGATGGGAGGCTAAAACTAGGCCTACAGCAGGGACAGTGATGGTCCACTTGAGTACTGAGTCTCCTAGGTAACAGAGGAAAGAGCTACCGAGACCGTTTACAGTACAAACTGAAACCTGTTCTCTAGGCCCTGGTGCACACTCCTGTGGCCCCTGTGCCACACTAATTTAGTTGCTATGCAACTACCATCGGAAGACAAGCATGTTTCCTTCAGACAGAATAAGCTAGTGTTATGAACAATTTTAATAGAAATATTTTAAACATTATTAATTCATTGAGAATTTCATACAATATCATTTGAATATATTCACCCTCCTTGATTTCTCCTTTCTAGCTTCCCAACTCTTCCTATCCCTTCCCAAGCAACTAAGTTGTTTTTATTATTATTATTATTATTATTATTATTATTATTATTATTATTTCTTATAATTTATTCACTTTGTTTCCAGGCTGTATTACCCTCCCTCATCTCCTCGTGGTCCTACCCTCCCTCCCTCTTTCCCCACTATGTCCCTCCCCTAGTCCTCTGATAGGGGAGGGCCTTCTCCCCCATTATCTGATCCTAGTCTATCAGGTCTCATCAGGACTATCTGGATCCTCTTTCTCTGTGGCCTAGTAAAGCCACCTCTCCAGTGGAAGGTGATTTGGGGGGTGGGGAGGTCCTCCTTTTTTATAAACGGTGTCTAGTCTCATAATGCCTGTAGCATTCCAGACTACTTAAAACAGTACTGCAGACTAAAGCAAGGGCCCATCATAACAAACACTCCTAGCAAAAGTGTTCCAGTTCTCCACAATCAGTTATGAACACTCAGCTCTTTTGTATGCACTGCCCACTTAGATTTCATAAGGATCTACATTTTTATATAGTATTACATCATTATTTCCATGTGAAAATAATTTCTTTCTTTCTTGGGGGAAAATAGAGTACTGTTTTCTAACCTGTGCATCCTGAGTAGCAGGCTAGCTGACTTGACAGAACAGTCCACCACTGCAGGCAGCCTCGGAGTACACTGAGCATTCTATATAGGCTGTGACATGGTATGACATTCCCCAAACTGTAAGCAAAAACTCTTACAAAACTCAAAGAGACCTTGAATTCAATAAGATGCCTGAAATACTCTAAATCAGTTCAAGGTATGATAATTCCATACTAAAAAAAGTTGTTTATTCTTCTAAGTACTCCTATGTTAAGTTTTCATGTTTGGAAACTACACAAGATTCTTGTGCAAACTTCCTACATGTAAACTTAAGCATCTACATCAGCGGTTCTCAATCTGTGGGTCAGAGATCCCGCATATGAGGTATTTACATTACCATCGGTACCAGCAACAAAATTACAGTTATGAAGTAGCAGGAAAAATGTTATGGGGGGGGGGGATCCCCACACCATGAAGGACTGTACTAAAGGGTCACAGCATTAGGAGGCTGAGAACCACCGGTCCGCATGGCATGTTTACAACAGCTGCTCCTTCTCCAGGCCTCTAATTAACAGTGCTCTGATAACAGCTGTTTCCACGGCAGTACACGGTCATCTTAGCAACAAAGACACACTTGCCCTCCATTTCATCAGAAGGCTTAGGGAATGGCTGGCAGACACCCTAACTTCCTACTTTTACATCAGAATAATGACTACAATGAAGTAACACATGACTTCAATATACCATCAGAATATGACCCTGTGATGTTTTTTAAGTTCATTAAAATAAAGTATTTCTATCGTTAAAAAATCACAAATGGGACTGGGGGCAGTGGTGCACGCCTTTGATCCCAGCACTCAGGGGGGCAGAGGCAGGCAGATCTCTGTGAGTTCAAGGCCATCCTGGTCTGCAAAGTGAGTCCAGGATAGCCAGGGCTACAGAGAAATCCTGCCACAGAAGGAAAAAAAAATCCCAAATAACAGTTTCTAAAGTTTTTAAATGATGAGAAAAACTCCATACTTGGTCAGACTTTCATTAATCTCTGTACTGTTCAATGTTCATGCAGCTTTCCTTCCCTTTCATTCTGCATTCAGCTCCTTGTTGCTTATTACTGAGAAAGACAATTACAGGGTGTGAAGAATGAAGTAGAAAGCTGCACTGTTAGACAAAAGGATGCCCCAGTGAAACTTCAGCTACTGAACAACCTGGACAGGTACACATGCAGGCTCCCAGTTCAGAGAAGACTCCCAATGGCAGTCGTATCCCCAGCGTCTTTCCTATCACTTATATTCACATCCAGAGAATATTGTACCTGTGCTACAGACACATCCTTGGGACGCAGACATTTCAATCTGAAAATGGCAGGTCAGTGTTTTCAAAAAGGCTTACAATTATATAAATGTGGCTCCACCTACTGCCACTGTCAGTGTGGGAGCTGTCAGACCTAGTTCTGCCATCCACTTCTGGAGAGCCGACAACTGCAAACCCAGCCTTTAGGAGTTACTGAAAACAAAAGGCCATTCTGCTCTTCTCACATCTCAGCAAGAACAGGGCAGTTATTCCACAGGAACAGCAAGTTTGAAGGTGGCCTTTCAATGACCTATTTCCATAGGTCACTGTATTCACTGTTCCTCTCCCTACTAAGACTTGTCACTGATGATGAATTCAAGATATATGCCCACAGGCAAATAGAGGCATCTGAAACTGTACATCGTAAGCACTTAATGTTTATTGCTTTTAGTCCTAATACACATCTAGATATCATATTTGAAGATTCAATAAAAATCTTCACTTTATTTCCCACATAATGAAAGGTTTACACAACAAACATAGGCAAAAGACTTTAGATTTGCACAAGTCTAAACTAAAACACTCCGTATTGCTGGGATGTGGTGGTGTACCCCATAACCCTATAATCCGGAAACAGGTGAAGGGCTGCTGCTCTTGCAGGGTCACTCTGGGCCACGGCTGTTCTAGGCCAGCCATGGCGACATGGCAAAACAAAATAAAACTGTAACTAACATGAACACTTAAGTTACTGGGTTTAAAAAGGATTCTGGGGCTTTGGCAGCAGCTCCTGGTAGCTAGGCAAGAGATCAAGATTTCAGGGCCATCCTCAGCTACAGGGTGACCTGGTGTCCAGTCTAGGGCAAATCAAACCCTGTCTGGAAAAGAAAAAAGAAGAAAGGAATCCCTTCAGCACCAAAATAGAAGCTGAAAGACTATGTTTAGAGATCAAAAAAAAAAAATTTTTTTAATTAGAATTATCTGTATAAAAAAACAAAGAATATGAGTTAATTTTATGACTCCCACAACACATTGAAATTATTGCAAAATAAATGAAAATTAAAGAACTAAAATAAAAGCAGGAGATTATTTAAAACATTTTCCTTGATACTCTAAATATTTATTGGAAGTCAGGCAGATTTAAATGTTAACATTTTCCCAAATTCTTCTAGATATATTTTCTCCTAAAATGTAATTTAAAACAAAGAAATTCAGCTATGCTCTAAATAGTCTTTACACTGTCTGCCAACATTAAAATAGCATACTCAAGGAGTTTTAATTATGTTTATAACACTAGACTTACAACAAAAAATAGATTCTCTATATTATAAAAGCCCTTAAGACCCTGTCATGAGTGAGTTTATAAACAGCACTAGAGAGCCAGTCACAATCTAACAACCAATCATATGGCTGGCATGTGCTAGATTCCAAACACCACACATAACACATACTCCAAACCTAGTTAATAGCTTGAATACCTCTTCCATATTACAAACTGAATTCAAAGTAACACAGGATTTGAGGGTGAAACACCCATACACAGTACCTACTAATTAAGCCAATAAAAAGAATAATCAACAAATATGAGCAAAGTACAAAATTACTATTTTTAAGAGTGATGTGCTTATTTCATTATTATTAAAGCTTACAACTTTAAAACTCATTGTCATATATTTTCAAGCTTTATAAAGTACTTTAAAGTCTATGATCATATTCTAGTCTCATCAAATACCATATACTAGGTGAAAGATATAACACCAATTATGCATGATATTTTAAATCTACATGATATCAAAACTATCCTGAAGAGTTATACAGGTGGGAAAAGAGAAGAAAAAGTGGAAGGTATAATAATCAGAATCACTTTTAAACATGTATAAAATTGTCAAAGAAGAAACTCTGTAAAACTTAAAAAGAAATTCTTCCCCATTTTTTAGAGTTTTGGGAGAAAAGAAAAAGTCAGGCAATTCACCATTATGCTTACTGAGAACATAGCCTAGAAATCAATTAATAACAGATCAGTCATCTTCGGATGCATCAATCAACAGGCTTACAAAAGCACTGCTAATTAGATGGAAATAAAATGCAGGAAAACAACACATTTTTGGGCTACTTTATTAATAAAGTAAAAATATTAATAAGGTGAGACTCAAAACAAGCAGCAAGCCTTTGTGTCTCTTTCTGTCGTCTAGGTCGGAGCAATGGAGACGAGGTGGAGGAGAGGAGCTTCACAGTCTACCCCTAGCTCTGCTCTGCTCAGGGTTTGTTTAAAAAAGAAACAGCTCAGTAAGATCAGAAAATTCTTCCATGTGTGATTTAATATTTTAGGCATTTTCTTGGTAAGCAGAAACGGGTACCAGATGAACAAGCTTAGCAACACTGTACTAAAGACATCATGTTTAACTATACATGAGTACACTATCTCTCAAAATACTTTTAAGATGATAAGCTCAAATAATACCATGATTTACCTCAAAGACTCAGAGGTCACCCACATATGGCAGTATTTCCCCCAGGATTTCTCTTTCATTTATAGTATGACTAGAAACCTTTACTTTTTCTTTACTATGACCTTCATAAAAATATTTGTTAACTAATAAAACACTAGTCATTGCTCACTTAACTTCAGCATCCATCTCATAAAAATCCAAAAAGTTCCCTAAGTTATGCTGGTTGGCCGATATCAATTAATAATTCAATCAGGAGAGAAACCAAAATTTTACAGAGGCATAAAGTATAGGGACTATTTACTGATCCATGAAGAAGTCACAGATTGAAATTGCTTTAGAACTACTAATCAGAAGCATCTCCTTTGAACTGGGCAATGGACTCCGTCTGTAACCCTTCCTTTCCCTCACTGGCAAGAGGGCAAAAGCATCACTGGAGGATGACTGCACCACTGCCTGAGCAGCACAACCGCTCAGGAGGCTGCAGCGGCACCTGGCACCAGCCGGCAAAGTGTGCCACCCAGATGAAGGCCGTTCCAACTGGAACACCACGCATTCCGTCGAGAAAAGTAAATACTAGAATTCAATCAAAGTCCATGCTTGGGATCGGTAAAATAAGATCTCTTCACTAAACAGATGATTAAAAACTTTAAAAGATAGGAAGAAAATATGTGACATGCTGTTCTTAAAATATTTGCCAAGCAAGTATGGTTTTAAAAGATAACCAAAAATGGAAAAATTACAGTTACATGCTAATATCTTAAGAAATAACTCCTGAGACGACAGTCTTTTTTTTTTTTTAAGTTAGCTATTAAGCCTCAAACACACTTAATATGTAATGAATGGGATCCTATCACTCAAAATTGTAATGTGTCATATGAACATACAGTCAGGCTCTCAAAAGTATATGCATAAACATGACAGCTATCTTTGAATACAAACTATACATTTTAAGCACTAAATATGAAAAAGTGTGGAGGCAGTTTTTATATTCAGAAAACACAACTTGATTCCTGTGTAATGATGCTTATTAATTATTAGGCAACCTAGAGTCAATGTTTTAGCTTGTCAATCAAGTAGTCATATTTAAACAGTACTGCAATGTAATAAAATGAGGAACTCAAGAATGAGAAAAGAACATTAGAAAGGTCTAGTCTTGAGAACATGGGCTACTGATTTTAAACTTTAAAATTAAAAAGTCATTAAATTACAACAAATTATTAAGCTATCAGAAAACAAAATTATTCTGAATCTAATTAACTTCAGAAATAATCCTTTGTAACTCTGAGCCAATGAACCTTTTACTTAAGCTTTTTAGCCATTATATGTTTTAATGCATTCCTGACCTATTATTTATGATAATAGTTTCAAAGTATACTCAGGAGGACAGCACATTTAACAATATTCTATTCCTAGATCATATGTTTAGCAAATACTATCAGAAATTATTTAATTAAACAAAAAGCACAATATTAAATGTAACATTTTTCTGCAATACGTTTTCCACTGCAAGATTTGGAGTTCAATAGCCAGCACTACAAAAGCAGAAAAAGATTTTTAAAACTGACAAAATATTAACATACTCATTTCCCAAAAGTTATGCCTATACACATTCACTTCTTTTTAAAAAGATAGATCTAGAACTTTGAGCATATCTTTCAAATTGCTTTAAAAAATAGTTCAAGTGACAGCAATTTTTCTACAGACTAATAATCTACTATAAAATAATATCCTGTTCTTTGGTTAAAAAAAATGAAGACCAGTTATACCAAAGGTTAGCCATCTGGAATGCAGTAAGAAAAAAGAAATTTCTCAATATTTTAGCCTTCCAAGCTCAAAAAAGAAGTAAGAGTAATACAAGCAAATAATACGTCCAGTCATATTAAAGTATTATTATAAAGACCTATATAAGACCTACATAAAACATGACATGGAATATACTACACTAAATTTATAATAATCTTATATTATGCATAAAAGGGGGCACCTTACAAATCTAATAACCAGACTACAGAAAATTATATGGTTTTCCTATGAGACATCTATAAGAGGAATCACAAGACATTTAACTGTTTTTATTAGAATGTACATTTGTCAACATAAAATATGTTAACAGACTATTAACTATAATTATAATGCTCTTGACCCTAAGCAACTTACACAAACAGTTCAAAAATCATTTCAGTGCCTGCAAAGTAATATGCTGCAAAGACTATGAACACTCCCTTTCCAAAAGAAAGACCATTAGACTTTCTGAATGGGAGAAAAAACAGCCCACTTATAAAACAAAAATATCTGTTACAGTTGTAATATTTGTCACTTAATTTAGTTAAAATTTACAATGATGTATATACTCAGTATATCATATCACAGTCAACAACAAACAGTATTCAGTTACTTATATTTTCCACACTAGGCTTTCTCCCTTGCCATAGCGTACCGAAGCCATCAGAATCATGCACAAACATTAACTCAATGGTATGTACCAACCTCTTACGATATATCTTACCTGGTTCTCCCTTTTAATATATGCCTAATTATTATAATTTTCTATTTTGAGACAAGGCCTTATTATGTAACCCTAGTTTACTTTGTAATTTTGATTTTTTTTCTTAAAAATTCAAAATAGCCATATAGTGTTTTAAAATAGGTACATGATGGGGGGGGGGGGGTTCTTCAATAATCAACATGCATAAAAAGCCCTGAATTCTGAATGAACTGCAAAATCGTTTTAAAAACTTACTATTTTATAACATTTAGTTTATTTTACTATTTATATATGATATCTTCAAATATAAAATGTCTGCCTCTGCCTCATCAAAACTGGCACTGAATGTAACCATAAATAGGAAACAGCTGTATAAGCTTTAATAGCTTGGGTATAAGTAATCCAAACAGTCTACAAAATAAAGCTAGATACGGTGTTTTAAAAATTGTAATGTTTGATCTTCAAACCTAAGGCACTCAAATTGTAAGCCAAAAGAGAACAGTTTAAAAATTTTTTCTAAGCTTCATTATATGTATGACAGGGAAACTGCAACACGAGTTTTGAAAGGACTTTTTAATTTCACATTCTAAAAATCACATGGGAAATTTAAAACTTCTTTTAAGAATAAGTCATAGCACATCCCCAATCAAGGCCAAACCCACCTTGAATCACCTTTGACTGCTCCCACAGCTGGAATACTACACTTTGTCTACACTCTGGAATAACACATGGCAGGGACACAGCTCTGCCTTCCAATGCCTTCAATTTCACTGTGAGCTTGCATACAACACCAAAAAGGACCCTTTTAGATAAGCCACTTATTTATCTATGTTCTAAAACTACAGAACCAATCTAATCCTTAAAATTAACTGAAAAGGGGGAAATATCAGAAACAAGAAAACACATGTATTACTCTTTTTAAGGTGTGTTTTAAAATACACACCTTAGAAAATTTTCTAGATATGAAAATTATTAACATGGCATTATACCTACAGCACTAGAGAAGTTGAGTGTTTTCTTTTGGAATGAAAACATCTGCAAATTGGCTAGGAGAAGCAAAGCCACCTATTACACACTCAACAGATTTACGCTGTACACTCCAATGCAAAAGTAGCAATAAATAAAACCACCTAATTGCAATTTTTAGCACAATTTAGTACACAATACACCTAAGGCACTGTGAAGGCTTGCTGATTTCTTTGCACAGATAGTTCTAAAATAAATCTGAAATTAGCCATTTATTTTAGTTACATGAAAACTAAATTTGAAAATTATATACACCCCTAAAATATTTTTAAAAAGCAATAATTGTTTTGATTCGACTCAATAAATTATCAAGAAAAAAAATATATTTTGAGATAATAGACTACTTTCACCTTTTAGATTTAAAACTGTACTGTAATTTCTATTATTACTACAGAATTTAAGGTGATTATTCATATCATAATACACACCTCTAAACAGTAACATTTTTCTCAAATGTGTAATTGAGATGTGTATGGTAAAAATAAGTTTATCATCTTATGCTCAAATTGTTTACTAATGTCCAAAATTGACCTACTGGCCTGTTATTTCCACGTGAAAAGCTCTCCATCTTGATGTCTTTTTTAAAAATAATTATTGTCTTACCTAAAACAGCACTTTCTAAGCTGACAGTAAGAGAGAGTGGCGCTGCAGCCTTCCAGTTCCGACTACCTGTGCTGATTTCAGTTGCTAGGGGCTCGGTGCTCATTCCTTCCTTTGTTTGGCCCCTTACCTTTGCTTTCCTGCCTCCTTTGTTTGTTTCTTTTCATATTTCATTCGTTCTTTATCCAGCAGCACAGAACTGAAATGGCCCATGTCACCAGGCCTGATATAGCTATTTTAAAAATATATTCTTCCTATTTTTAGAGGAAAAAATAAACCAGTTATCATCTTGGAGATGAAGAGGGAATTTTAAGGCACCAGGCAAGCCTGTCCAATAAAACTCAGACTCGAATCAACTGATTATAACTTCTCATGCACACACAGAGCTCTTGGAAAGCATCCAAGTTTTTTTTTGTTTTTTTTTTTAACTCTCTTCTCTTCTGTCTAGGAAGGGGAACTAAAAAAATAATTTAGCTATAATAATTCAGTCTTCTTACCAAGTGTATTGAACATGAAAAAAATGAAATCTTTATAATCTAGAACTTTTGGCCATTTTTAGTTTCACTTAAATATTTAAATCTGAAGCCAGACTGAACTGTTCTATGCTTCCCACAATGTTTGCTCTGATAAGAATATTAGCTACTAAATATATACTCACTGGGATAGAGAAAGTAATCAAGTAATTTGATATATTAGCCTTTAAGAAACTGACTTGCTGGCTGTCATCACGTTTGAGTCAATTACTCTCCATTTTTTAAGGGATTAGCTAGTAGCAATTTTCACTACACAAAAGAAAAAGAAAATGTATTTTTTAAAGCACAAGTATAATGTCTATTAGCAAACAAAACTTCATGCTAAATGTCTACTGTTAAATGGTCATCAACTAGGACAATGAGGCAGTTTTCCAACAGTGTGTCTTCATCCAATGAACCTCAGCAACAATTACTGCCAACGCTGATCAAGTGCATTAAGATGTGCACATTTACTGTAATAATTCAGTAATAATCTACAGTAACATTCACAGCTGACGCTAAGACAGTGTGTTATTTAAGATGTACACAGTTACTGTAATAGTTCTAGGATAACCTATAGAAACATTCACGTTTAAATTTTTTAACTACTTAATATGTAAAAATATTTTTTAAAAAAACAGCAAAATAGAAGAAACAAAATATCAAATAACAGTTATTAGGGAGTTAAACAACTTTTACGATATTTATATTGCTGCTTCTTTGATGACAAAATAAAGTGACTTGTGTCCAAGTCCTGACCAGATCAGTGCTGCCCAAGTCCATCCAAAAGAACATCTGCTCTCTCTAGAAACAGCTCGCTGGAAATGGCAGCAGGGCCTATAATCAGCACATCAGCAGACTGAGGCGCAGTCAAAAGTTAGCAAGCTAGCATGCTTCATTTGAAGAGCTTTAGGCTGTCCTGGGCTGACAGACCCTGTCTTAAAAAAGTGAGCGAAGAAATGCACTTACAGAGATGCACAAAGAGTGCAGAAAGCTATCCTATAGGAGCTGGTGTGCACACTGTCGGCCTGGCGCACCCCACTGTGCACACACGTTACAACCGCTAAGACGGGGCTCCTGTTCAGCCCAAGCTCTGCCTCTGCCTTTCCTAACTTAATTCCAAATTCAAAAACAGGGAAATCAGGTAAAACTAGATAAAATTTTGAACAAACACATTAGGCATTAGCATGGGCAATGTGTTAAAAAATTATGCTAAAAAAGATATTAGTAAATCCCTAGAAAAGGTCGAAGAGGCCAAGATTGAACAGTCACAGAAAAAGGATTCAAATAGCTCATAAGCATACAGCACCACCTCCAATTCACAGCCAAAGGCCAGCTACAACTAGTTCAGGTAGTATTCCTCACCTAGAAATGCCATGACCTCACGGGTTTAATAGTGCATTGAGGAGGTGTGGGAAACCACCACTTTTGGCTCATGGCAGTGCAAAACAGTATAATTCTAAAACAAGGGAACCTAACAATATATATCAAAAGCAAGGGAACCTTACAGCCTATATCAAAAGTACACAAGCTTGAGCTCTAGAAACCAGCAGTCCCATTCTGAGATGCTCTCCTACAAATACACCAAAATCTGTACAAAATTTTACATAAAAATTGCAGTAATATATGTACAACTAAAACAACAATCCAGAAAATTTAACAAATGCAACCTAAGGATATAACAGGCAGCAGGATACTCACAAAAGCATATTAATTCCAAAGAATAGACTGTCATATTACAGTTTCAGAAGGCAAAAACTAACGAGCAATATATATGTAAGACCCACTATAAGGAATGTGTTAAGATAAAAAAAAAAGAAAAGTACAAAATTTTATAGCAATTTAACTTCTGAAGAAATAAGCACAAAAAGGAATATTTTAAAGATATAAAATTTCAAAAGCTAAACAAAAACAAACTTGACTTAAGAGTAACATATTATCCTTGTATAAATGCTATCAACATTTTATAAAAAGGAAGCTAACATTATGCCTCACACACATGTTCTAATACTGGAATTATAATTTTTGAGCCACAAAATCTTCCAAAAGATAAAAAATTCTGACCCTGCACTACAGCAGTGGTAATCCAACACTTCACCTTCCCGAAATCACGTTATTTTGCCAACAGCTGCGTAATGAACGGACTCAAGCAGGATGATCAGCTACTTAGGGCCCTACTGATGGCTCTTACTGTTATCAGAGACACAAAACATTCCTACCCAAGGCTCCTGGGAAAGATAGGAAACGTATACTATGCACACAGCATTGTAATTAGGAAACACAGACTATGCACACCGCATTGAACAATAACGCTGGGTAAAGGCCAGTGATAGTGGGCACGATGGCACACAGATGTAATGCAGCACTCAATGGGCTGAGGAAGGAAGGTCACAAGTTTGAGGCTATTCTTTGCTACACACTAGTTCAATACCAGCCTGGACTATACAGAAAGACACTGACTCAAAAAATGAATACAAACAAAAAAATTAGGATGTAAGAAGGACCATAGCTGTTGTTATTTTCAATGACAAAAGACCAAAACCCTTTCCTCTAACCTAAGGGAGAATATAATGATTTTAGCTCATGCCACTTATATTAAGCATAGGACTTAAAAGTCCTAATCAGTGCACATACGGAAGAGAAGAAACAGAACATTCTACTTGGAGAGGAAAAATGTGCTTCTGCTGTTGCCTTAGAAGACCCTTGGCTGGGCATATAGCTTAATGGTAGAGTGTCTTACCTAGCAGGCATGAGGCCCTGGGTTCAATCCCCAACAAAAGAGTCGGGGGGGGGGGTAGTAAGAGTGGAGAGAAAAGGGAAGCAGAAGACAGGAAATAGAAGGAGACACAAATGGGAAAAAAGAATGGAAGAGGGGTAGAAGAAGAGGAAGAAAATTCTCTCTCTCTCTCATGCACACACATACACACACATAGCCGCAAGGCTAAATGATGTTAAGAAAGTTGTAAAACATTAAATTACTATACAATAATCTGGTACACTTCTAAACAATACCAATAAACAATCAAAAAGATAAATGTTGAAAACAATTATATTTACAAGAGCATAAAAGAAAGCATAATACTTAAAAGGAAAAATTTAATCAAGAAAGCAAAAGTCTTGTACAGTAAAAATTACAAATTATTGTTAAAAAAATTAAAGAAAAATGAAAACTGGAAAAAAAGAGTCCATGTTCATAAAAAACCTAGTGTCATTAAAATGACAACAGACTTCTGTGCACCAAAGGACACAATCAGAATGAAGAGATACCTACAGAGTGAGAGAAAGTATTTACAAATAATGCACCTGGAAGACTTAATTTGCAGAATAGAAGGTATACTGCATTCCTACAACTCAACAAGAATAACCAACTTAAAAACAGACAAAATATTGGACAGCTATTTCTCAAAAGAAGATATAAGCCACATGTTGTAACGAATGCAGCATTAGGGTGGCAGAGGTATGTAGACCTCTGTTAGTTCAAGGACAGCCTGAGCTACATAGTAAGACCCTGTCTCAAAAAAAAAAAAAAAAAAAAAAAAAAAAAAGGAGACAGGGGAAAGAGATAGGGGAGAAAAAAGAAGATGAACAGGTGAGCTGAAGGAAAGAAAGAAGGGGGAGAGAAAGAGTGAGGGAGGGAGGGGAAAGGGGAAGAAGAGGAAAGGAAGGGGGAGAAAGCGAGGAAAAGAAGAAGGAAGGGGAGGAAAGAAGGAAGAGAAAAACGGAAGGTAGGTAGAAAAGGAGGGAAAGTAGGAAGGAAGGAAGGAAGGAAGGAAGGAAGGAGACCACATGAACATACATTCCCTGTGGAGGTAGAACACACAGTATAAAGAACATTAAGAGCATTTTTCAACATTTTTTTTTCCACTTTCATCCCTGCCTCCTCATGTTAAAATTATCTGATGGTTTCAAGAACAACAGCAAGAAATGTCACTAATAAGAAAAAAACATACTGGAAACATAAGTGAATAATGAGCTATACAAAAGACAAGATTGTTTTCCTCAGAAATTTTCAAGATAACAAAGGAAAGTCACTCAAAATATTTTTTGATTTAAAAAAACTCACGTTTATGACTAAAATTTGTTATAAGAAAAAAAAACAAGAAGAACCAACATGTCCATCAATAATTAAATATTATAGATGGAAATATTTAAAGTAATTTTAAGGAGACACAGATATGTTAGCATGTGTATTAAGTTTTCTGAAAATAATAACCAGGGGCATTAGCAAAAAGCATTTACTTCACAGTCTACTTTCCATACCATGGGAATGTTTCTTAGCTAGCCACATGTATTTTTATAAGAACAAATCACTTATATTTCTCAATATACTATAGTTTTTCAAATATGTGTGTGTATGTTTGCGTGTGTGTGCAAGTGTGCCTGAACTGAGATATCTTCATTATCAGTCTCTAAGGGTAATTATCTAAAGAAAGAATTATACAGATCATTTAATATGTGACTACCATGGTTATGGAAATTGCTTGATTTTTTTCCTAGCTGGATTAGCTTGTTTCTTGGATACTAAAACGCCAAAGAAAAGGGAGTAAAAAGCTCTTTATCTATTTTATAAAGTTAGTAGTATTACTGTAATCAAGAAAATCAAGTGCTTTAGAAATTTAGTTTCCCCTAGTAATAAGACCAGAATCAATATCTGATTAAATGTTCCCATAAGAGAGAATTCTATAGGATATCATGGACACAGTATTCTAAAAATAAAGGTAATATCAACCCAATGAAAACTACCAAAGCTCAATGTACTGTACTTAATTCTTCCAATCCTGTTACCTCTGGAGTGGCCAGGAGGTGCTATACACAGCTAACGAGGCCAGGGCGCCTCTACAGAGCACCTGAACAGACAGTCCTCTCTAGCAGACACTTGACGGGAAAACAGGACAGAATGAAATTACTCCCATTAGCCAGCATCGCTGTAAGGTGGGCAGTCGTGACACCTGAGAAAAGGATCTGAAATCAGTTATTCTGATGTGGTTGGCACTCAACAAAGGCTTAACGAGTTAGTCAATCATAGGAGCCTGGGCTTAGAAAGATTCATTCATTCCTATACTTAATTAACCATAAAGAGTGAAAGACTGAATTGTATTACAGGCTCATCAAACTTGTAACAAACATCATTTACTTCCAAAAATTTGTATATATAGTCTTTAGGGTACAAAATATGACACCATTCACTAATTTTTGACGTCTTCTTATATATTCTTATATCAAAAATCAATGACCATAAATCAGTGAATGCTGTTAAGCCATAAACTAAACTGTTCCATCGTTCCACTGGATGATCTACACTAAGCAAACCAATGAATTTTACCTTTACATGCTCACAAACATATACGACACTTTACAAAGGCACACAAAGGGTTATTGCTTTATACCTTCAAGTGTGTCTCACGTTGAAAATACCAAATAAGCCTCAATGCAATGAACTGTGCGAAAGTTCACAAATACACTACCAAACTCTTGGCCAACTGCGTCAATCAGGGAATCTCACCAAGATATGCGTGAGAGCGGACAATCAGCACATACACATACATGTATGTGGGTGGGTGTATTCCTTAGGTAGCATCACTTGAAGAACTGAATACAGAAGGTTGACTGTTGGCATTATCTCATGGGATTGGCATAATAATGCACACAATGTGTACCTAACGTGCATAGAATAAGCATAATAAAGAGTACTGAGTGACAAGGGACTGCAGTACTGATTCATCCACTTAGCAATACTTTTACCTTTATTTTACAGTGGACTCTGTCCGCTTATTAAAAGCCTATTATGAAATGAGCATCAGTTTCCAATACATCATGCCAGCTCTTGACCGACCGCCTTATGCCGTCGAGGTCTGTGTAAGCACGCTCTAACATGTGCGGTACTGTCTCCACGATGGGATTCACAAGGGTAACTGTGACACCCAAGGCAATATGGTCTTCGGGTCACTGGAATGCATGTGCCAGCTGCCGACTGGAAATCACTGTGCAGTAAGTGGCTGTGGTTATTAGGTTCTATTTCACCAATACTGCATATTAGACTAATATCGGCCAATTTAGGTAACTAAGATAAAAAAATACTAATTTTTCTGAAAATGGGTGGCTGTAAAGTTAGGAGAAAACATAAATTTTTAATAAATAAATGTTTTCATATTTCTCCCTGAAAAGCTGTTACTAAAGGAAATTAGAACAATAATTTTATTTTTATGAAAAATAATATTGGTTGTTTATTCGATTACTGGTAACAATATAAACTGTCAGGTAAATTTTCACAAAATTAATCTGGTAAGTTTGAATATAGTAACGCACATACTTAACTAACAATTGGTTAGATTACTGATCAGCCAACATATATCTGAAAGAATATAACTTTTCTAAGCTGAACATCAAGTCACAGATATTGCTGGAGATGCAGGAAATCAAAACAAACAGAACAGAGGCCTCATTACAAAATCTACATACACAATTTACAAATAGAAGATGGAAAGGTCAACTCAATCTAAACATCTCAACAGCTAACATGAAAACACATTGAAGAGTGCACTGCAAGTTAGGTTTGAATCATCTGCAAATTAAACTTCAAAAGCACACGTCCCTTACTCTGTTACATTCTGAGGTAGCGGCTCTGTCTGGGTCTTATCGCCTACATGCAGAAGAATGTAATGCAGTAATAATTTTCCAGTCAATGATTAAACGCACGGCTCTTAAAGGGGTCTTAAATGCTTTATTTGCATGTCATCTTATGCCAATAACACTTCTAAAATTACAATATGTATGTGCGGTGGTGGAGCATGCCTTTCTTCCCAGCACTCAGGAGGCAGGGGAAAGTGGATCCTGAGTTCGAGGCCAGCCTGGGCTACAGAGCAAGTTCCAGAACAGTGAGGGCTACACAGAGAAACATCTCAAAAAACCACAAATAAATAAATAAAAATTGGAATATATGTAACTCAATGAAAGTTCCTCTAAGTCAAACTAGACCTAAACAATTTATTTAAGTCAAACTAAAAATATCACCATTTATAAGTTCAATATTGAATTCTGAAATTCTCAAGTATATATCAAATTTATACTTAACAATCAAACATCAATTAATGCAGCGATAATAACTTTTGTTTGTATTTCTACATGTGTAAAGGATTTGATATATAAATACATCCAAGCCAAACACAAAACTTCAAAGATGAACACAGATACACACCACAGTCCAGGCCAAGTGTTACTTTTTAAGGCAATGAGGGACTCTTCTGACTGAAAATAAGCAATTTCAAGCAATTTCCCTTTCCACAACTTGATGACAAAATGTCATGACCACCTAAAGCCTGAAATGCGGAGTAGGAAGATGAGAGGAGGAAAGGCAGGTAAGGACAACATTTAACTAGGAAGCTCGGAACTCCACCCAAGTGTTCGCCTGACACACAGCACAGTGGGGCATCCCCAGCTGTGGATAGGAGGTGACGACAAAGTTAGAACATGCGTACAAAATCCTCCTAGTAAGAGCTATACACGCTCTCACAGCTAACATGATGGGGACTGCTTGTTCTAAAATGAAATGTAAGCTCATAGGTGCCCTTGCTATAAATTACTAAGTGAGGCGATAGTCCAAGATTCATTATGAGGGCATCTGCTATGTGCCAAACCTCTCCAGCATGTACTCTGTGTCCACCATTAAAATCACATAAGTGATCTGATTAAACCTAACATTCAATGCTGCAGAAATGAAGAGTGTGGTAGCCTTAGAGCCCAAGGACACTGAGACATATTTTACAGTGCTGTCACTAAGCACTCAGTGACAACAATGTGAGCATCTATAAGGAGCTATATTTTCATCGTGCTGTTCAACAGAAAATGACTTCTATATATGGCTAGGTAATACAAATAAAAAATTTAAACACTCAAATTGCCCACGAACTAGGAAGCAAAGCCCTTCGGTACTGCAGTTAAGCTTCCGCCCTGACCAGTAATTCACTGTAATCAAAGAAAATCAACTTGCCGTGACACAGAAGAACTATTCCCTTCAGTGATCAGGCAGGTGTTGAGGCCAGAAAGAGAGCCTATTTTCCACAGCCCTTTACCTTGTTTGATCACTAGTTACTTTTGATCTGACACTGCCCTCTCTCTAGTAATGACTTCCCCCTCATAGACCCTACCTCACATCTGTCAGAAAGAATAAAGGGCATCAAACTGAGACCTGACAACGCCTATGGGCCATGCGATGTGTTGCCAACAGAATGTGCCCTGGCTCCCACAATTTTCAATTCAGTTGCTTTTGTTCTGGTAGGTACAGGGTTAGGGTACCAGTGACAGCAGAAAGGATTATGCGGCAACTGTGAAACCAAGCCTTCTTGAATGTGTATCTTTTATCTTTGGTTCTTCATCTTCTTAACTGCTGCAAACTTCATGGCAGTTACTATGAAATACATATTCAACAAGTGCAAAAGACAGTTTGTTTAAATCCCTTTCCAGGACAACACAAAGGATACAATGTATTGAATCTCAACTCTAAACCTTAAAGGAAAAAGTTTCAAACCCTTGTTTGAACTTGAGACAGCTGTCAAGCAGCTCTTTAGTAGCAAATGAAATCACCCAATTTTTAGGATTATAGTGCATGTTAGTAGCAAATAAAATCACCAATTTTTTAGGATTTTAGCGCATTTTGCCTTTGTGGCCTAATAACAAAAAGATATCCTAAAACAATGCACATATTCACAAAGGAAACCAATTAACTGTTAAAAAATATATGTTCTCACACTAATTTGCTATGAGAATAGGTTAGGGCTGAAAATAAATTCCAGCAGTCTTAAATACTGCCCTGAGTATAAGGATCTTTGAGATATTGCTAGCAATCATCTTTAAATTAGAAAACTTATTTTGATCCTATTTTACTGAGAACTCATCAACTTCCATTAAAACATTTTTACATTTAAATTTCAAATATAAATGTCTCTCCTTCTCTAACTCACACACAAAGAATAAACAGATCATTATCAGGTATGCACTGAAAGAAGTGTAGGAAGTTTAAAGATCCTCTAAAATTGCTCAAAGTTAAAATAACATCTTCTTTTTCTTGATGAAGAAATAGAGCTTTTCTTAA
Organism: Psammomys obesus; assembly: GCF_907164565.1. Classification (NCBI taxonomy): domain Eukaryota; kingdom Metazoa; phylum Chordata; class Mammalia; order Rodentia; family Muridae; genus Psammomys; species Psammomys obesus. Next base: position 2,349,968 of record NW_026596100.1, on the reverse strand, counting down.
CTTTAAAAAGGTGGGAAGAAGTGCTTGACCAACAATAAACAGGCAAAAGGAATATACATGTAGAACAGTACTATAATGAACACATATGAACAATCAGCATTACACATAGGCAATGAAGAATCTCAGGATGGCAGGATAGGCATCACAGTAGCTTTAAGTTGATTCAGACACAAGGAAAAAGTTACCTCTACAACAGCTAAAGCAAGATCCAAGAATTTACAGAAAGGGAAAGTACCCAGGTCTAAAAAGTTAACCAAAGAAAATAGGAAAATGCACCAAAGAGTCTAAAACTACTTATTAACAGGGAGCAGTAGATGGAAAAATGCTCAAATTCTTATGCTACCAGCAATCAGCATTATTATATCCTTATAAACAAAACCATTATAATTCAAAGCATATTAATGAAATGGGATCATTTCCACTAGATCATAAAATATGAGGAAGATGACCCTTGCACACTTGGACTAACTATGAGAAAAGCTATGCAAAGATTATCACTTCAAGATGCAGCTCATTTAATTAAAGGATAAACAGTACAGTGTGCCAAAATCAGTAGTTTTCTCTCTAAGTTATCCAAAAGCCATCTTATCCTCAAAAAGGAAGGAAAGAAGGAAGGAAAGACAGGGAAAGAAGGAAGCATTATTCTACTCAAAATACCTGTTTATGGGCCGTTTGGGTCATTCACTCCCTAATAATTGGTCCTACAAAACTATTAGAGCATATAAGAGGAAGAAAATCATAACAAAGTTTTTAAATTATGAAGAATGAGGCTACATATCAGGCAGCAGTGAAGGCTGCTCTGTCACAAGACCCAGGTTCAAGTCCTAGCACCAACAGGGAGGCTCACAACCATCTTTAATTCCAGTTCCAGATTATCAATGTCTTGTACTGGCCTTCTCACATACCAGGCATGCACTTGGTTACAGACATACATGCACCTAAAACACACACGTGCGCTCACACACACACATACACAATCTAAAGATAGCTTTCATAATTTCCTTCAAATATCTGAAAGAATATTCTGCCTCAGAAAAAATAGTATCTCCAAGTAGTTATTGGAGTTTCCCTCTAGTCACAGGCTTTTTATATTTCATCTTTTGAAAAACTGTTCAAATCATCAGCTCATTTGTTGATAGGCAGTTTATTTCCATGGCATTTAATTTCTTAGATTCTTGTAAATTCTGGGTCATAGCTAGCAAAGATTCTCCCCCATACTGTGGGTCATCTCTGCTGTCTCCTTGACTGTGCAAAAATGTTCTGGTGTCACAGAGTCCTATCCGCTGAGATGAAGGCAGCTGTGGTGCTTCTCAGCTCCGCTCAGAAGGCTCTTGCCTACCCCACTGTCCTCAACAGCACTCGCTATGTTTCTGTTTAATCTCAGTGGTTAGGGTTTTAAATTAAAGTCTTTGATCCATTTTGAATTCATTTTGCACAAGGTGAAAGATATGAGCAGTTTCATTTCTCTGCAGGTAGATATCTAGTTTTGCCGGCACCATTTGTTGAATAAACAATCTTTCCCACTGTGTGTTTTTGCCTCCTCTGGCAAGTTAGGTGGCAATAACTCTGTTGGTTTATTTCTACATCACGTGTTCTGTTTCACTTGTCCACCTGTGTTGTTTGTGCCACAACTGGGTTGTAGTCACCACCAGAGCCCTACAGTACACGTGTTGTTACCGCTTACGATTGCTCCGGCTAGGTGTGGACATTTTTGAGCCCGTGTAATTTCTAGAGCTTTTACTCTAGATCTGTGAAATATGACAGCAGAACTTTAACATGTTGTAGTGGCTAGTTTTATGTCAACTTGACGCATGCTAGAGTCCCCTGAGAAGGGTACCTCAATTGAGAAAACGCCTGAGAAGACAGCTGCAGGCCGGCCAATACGGTATTTTCTTAGTTAGTAACTGATGTGGGAGGGCCCAGGCCATTCTAGATGTGTCCACTGTAGGGCTGTTGGTCCTAGATTACGTAAGAAAGCACACTGAACATGCCAGAACACACATACACACACACACACACACACACAAACACACACACAAACACACACACACGCCAGTAAGCATCACTCCTCCACAGCCTCTGCATCAGCTCCTGCCTCCAGGTTCCTGCCCTGCTTGAGTTCCTGATCTGACTTTCTATGATGATGAACTGTTATATGGAAGTGTAAGTCAAACAAACACTTTCCCCACTGGGTTGCTTTAGTCATGGTGTTTCATCACAGAAATAGTAACACGGTCTAAGACGTGTGTGTTACACTAAATTCATAAATAATTTTGGTACTAGAGCAATTTTCACACTTTTAATTCTGCCAATCTAGGAACAGTGGGAAGTCCTTAAATTCTCTCATACAGTCTCTCCTTTCTTCACTCGGTGTCGTCAAGTTTTCATTACAGAGGCCTTTCTCTTCTTTGGCTGAGTGTATACCTAGGTGTGTTGCTGTTGGTTTCTTCTTTGGTTTTTGTTGTTGTTGTTAAACTATTATAAATGAGACAGTTTTTCTAATTTCTTTCTCTAAGAACACTATGTTGGTATAAATGAAGGCTACTGCATTTTTATATTGACTTTTATGTAATTTATGTCAGTGTTCATTAGATCTAAGAATTTTCCAGTGAGTTCTATTAAAATTCCTTCAGTACAAGTTCACATCATCTGTAAATACTGACAGTGTGGCTTTTTCCTTTCCTATGTTTACCCTCTTTTTTATTTTGCTTATCTAATTGTTAGAAATAATACTTCCAGCACTAAACTGAACAAAAGGGAAGAGTAGGCATCCTTGTCTCACTCCTGATTTTAAAGAAACACAGTCTTTGTCATATACAACCATTGTTATTTTAAGTTCTGTTTCATCTATTCCTACCATCTGGAGGACTTTTATCACAAAAGCAAGCTAAATTCTGTCAGATGCCTTCCAGTATCAAGCTGGTGGCTTTGTGGGACTTTGTTTATGCAGTGCTACAATTATTGGTTTACATATGCTGACCCACTCATGCCCCTCCAAGATGAAGCCCATAATATACGACATCTTAACGTGTTCCTGGATTTGGTTTGCAGCTGTATTGTTGAGAATATTTGCATCTATCAGAAACAGGCACATCTTTATTCATGAACACGCTGATTCATTCACTACAGCCAGTAAATGGAAACAACCTAAAAGCCGAGTGAATAATAAAGATCTGGTATATACATAAAAGGGAATATTATTCAACTATAAAGAAAAAGGAAAACCAGGGAATTTTCAAGAAAGTGGATGGCCTTATAATGTATACTATTACATGAGGTCACCTATTCTCAGAAAGAAAAAGATCTTATATTCTCCTGTATATGCACATCTTAGCCTCTAATGTAAATGTACACAGAGGTAAACAGCTTAATTATGGGTATAACAGAATATGTATTAAGGAGTATAAATATAAACTATAATATTAAGTGAGGTGACCCAATCTCAAAAATAAAAATGAAAATAAACACATTTCTGGCATATGCAGATCTTACCCGATGAAATATGTATATGTATATAAACAGCTATAATTATAGCATAATATACTATATATTAAGAAGAATAAAAAGGGTAATATGAGGTGATGATGGATAGAATGCAGGCATAAAGGTTAATATGAAGAATAATAAAAAAATTGTTTTTCTAATTTCACCTCTGCTGTGGTCTTTTATCCTTATTTGTGTGTAGAGGAATTTTAATCCACCAACATGGCTGCTCTGGCAAGGGATCATATCCAAAAACCTTCTAGGTCTATGTGTTTTGGCTGGAAAGAAGACATTCTCTGGATTACAGTATGATCTGGTTGGAATACAAACAAACCCCTAGTTCAGACCTTTAATTCTAAACAATGAAAGTGAGGTTAGTTTATAGAAGGAAGCAGCCAGACAAAGTGACAAATCAGAGAAAGACTTGACAGAATGAGTCAGCAAGCCCAGCGCTCATGAGAACAGGACAGGAAAGAGAGGCCACTTCAGAGGAACACTGGAAGAAAGAGGTTTTTGTTGTTGTTTTGTTTTGTTGTCTTGTTTTGTTTTTTTAAATCAACAGTTTTTCAGAGACAGGTTGTAGAGAAAACAAGCTAGACACAGGTGAAGACGGACCAAGCCAGAGAAGGAGAAGGAGTCAGAAGATTAAAGCATATTGCCAGAGTAAGAAGCCAGGCAGAGCAATTCAATCAGAAGCCCAAAGACGCCAGTTTGAATCAGTCAGCTTGGAGAGGAGTTTAGGCCAGAACAGCTGAGTTGAACCAACCAACAAGAGTTCAGAAAGGACTATAAAGGCTTGGGAACAGTTCTCATCTCATCCCCTTATCTGAGGAAATAAAAACAACACTTACATTTGTGATAGATAACTCCATAAAATGAAATTGATAGGAAGTTTACAAACCTCAAAACTTGAGAATGATTATTCTAACTGTACAGAAGTTCACTAATATAAAAATTACGGCTGGGCAAGTGTTCTTCTGAACAGTTGCCTAAACCTAGATGCACAATGATTTCACTTGTAAATTCATTACAGTAAAGTAATTTTTATTTTAAAAAGCAAAGATTTCAAAAAAGAAAAAAGAACAGTGTGGACAACCTGCATGACACAAGTGGGTGAATCGCATTACCTGGATCAACGGTGCCACCCAGACAGGTTCACACAGGACCTTGCACAGCTTCTCTCAGACCAAGTATCACAGAGTGTTCACAGCTGCACTTGTTTTAAATAATAATAAAACAAGGGAAAATCGGTAAACCATAAATCTGTAAACCAGATTAAAATACAGTTTGCAAACTACATTTAGAGAAGTAAATTTAAAGGAGAGGAGAAAAGGTGTGGGAGAAGAGAGAGAAAAAGAGAAGAAGCTAACGCTCTGATTCTTCTGTCTTTAAGCCTAATCACTAAAATAATACTCAAATTAACTCTAAGATAACCTACAAACCTTAGCACCTCATTACTGTGAATAAAGAAAAACATTACCCAAAACTTCCCCCCAGATCCACATAATACGTCTCATTTGCTGACTGGCAAGCTAGAAGGTAGTTGAGGGAGACAAGTGCCCATAAATGACAGGCTTAATGTACTCCCAGCGTCCCTGTGGCACCCAGCCTTATACATTTCTATTTGCCAAGCCTAATGCTGTGATTCTTTATCTTAACTCACTGCCTCCTGGTGCCAGCTCTTGGGCACAAAGCCGAGACAGCACTTTCACTCCTGTATCTGAGAGATAATTTGATTTGCTCACATCTTTCTAATTTCTTAAGATAGGCAATCCTAGGAACATAAAAAATTTTAAAGTACATGTAAGAAACCATGTAGAAACACACGTGGAGGACCTCCAATAACTAGGATTTACCTATTTAACTGAGAATTATAAACTCAAGGGAGTGATCTAAAATTATTATCTAAAACACAAAAATTATTTTAGAAACAGAATTTAAAAATAGTATTTGAAGTGTCCTCTTTAAGAATAAGCCACACTGCAATTTCCACCTTGAGTTGTCACTATCAGAGTTCCGAACACTCAGCTAAATTCCTCTGAGGCTCTGCTAGCATCCAGGAACTTGCCATCATCAACTGACGAGTCCCTCGAGTTCATACACTAATTTAAATATTACTAAACAAATATAATTAGGCAAATAAATCTGCAAGGCAAGAAAATAATGCATTACCAAGAAAAGTTACTTAGCTATTATGCAAATCACTGGCTGCCCACCAATACAACACCGGCACACGGGGTAGAAAGAAACACACATTCATTCTTGTTTTCCTATGCATTTAAAGTGATAGGATAAATGCATTTACGTCAACAAGTTATCTGGTAAATAAAAGACACCCTTACAGAAACATAGGAATACAAAGTTCTTAGAGTGGAGTTAATCTGTTAAGTAATTTTTACTTTTAATTATATTAATCTTTTAAATATATTAACAAAATAAACAGAATATAAAAGTTAGCATAATTCTGCCAAGAATTCTATACTCCATGTTGTTAGAACTACATGTGCCGCCCCTCCAAATACTCCCCAACTTTACTGAGCAACTTGGCTAGGCAAAAAAAAAAAGCACAAAAATTACATCACTGGTAAAGCAACTAAATTTTAACAATTACTTGGTTTTTTTTTTTTTAATTTAAAAACTATTTATTCTGCATCTTTCAACCATAAACCTATTATTTACTTGCTTAAATGTACCTTTTTTTAAAGTGCATTCCCAAAGTATTTAAAGAAATACATCTTAATGATATGTTCAATCAGAAGTAACCCATATGCCACTAAGCCAATATTTACTCAATCTGTTTTATGTCCACTCTTGAAAATGGAAGGATAAAATGGTGACTAGATATTCTCTGCCCTCAAAAGAAATGGCAAGCCATTATTAGCAAAAAGCACAGCTCTGAAGCACTTTAATTAATGAGAGTGGCCTAGCACTTACTAGATAAACGACACCGAGCTTGTCTTGGTACCACTGACGAGACCCACAGAAGCTCTTTCACATGAGCAGTGACTTACATGTAGATCTGAATGCAATACTGCCTATGGCAACAATACAAGTGCCTTCAACTTAGGAATGGGTAAGCAGGAGACACATGACATATCACTGGCAGATAAAAAGAATTACACAGTCTGTGTGGCTAGAACTCAACAATTTAACTAACCACCAAGTACACACTGAAAATATATTGTGGGATCAGATACTTAGGTTTATGACAACAGATATAAATTACATGTGAAGACAATGAAACACCATTTTATCCATGTGGACATTAAAATATTTCTTTAAAAAAATTTAGGTCACTATTAGAGCTGCCTCTGGAAAGAGACAATGGGAGGGAAAACAATGCAAAACTACAGAGATTTAAATTGGCTTTCTTTATTACGTCAAGAAGCAAGAGGAGCTATAACCGTGTTGACAATTCTGCGTGGTGGGCACAGACTTACTGCTCACTGATGCTCTGTGTGTCCTTCTCCCTTCTCCACTGCCACATCCTCTCTCCCTTCCACCCTCTGCATGGGAGAAGACAGCACTAAGGCTGTGTGTACTGTCCTCTTAGACTTCCCACCTCCAGGACCATGTGCCAGATACATCTCTGCTTTAAAAACTGAGCCCTGGAGGCCCTGAAGAAAATGATAACCCAGCCAAGGACCATGCATGGAGAAGACCTAAAACCCCGGCTCAGATGTAGCCCATAGACTCAGTGTCCAAGTGGGGTCTCTAGTAAGGGGAACAGGGACTATCTCTGGCATCAACTCAATGGCAGGCTCTCTGATCACCTTCCCCTTAGGGGTGCAGCCTTGCCAGTCCACAGAAGAAGACAGTGCAACCAGTCCTGATGAGACCTGATAGGCTAGGGTCAGATGGAAGGGGAGGAGGACCTCCCCTATCAGTGGACAAAGGAAAGGCCTTGGGGAAGAAGGGGGAGGGAGGGTAGGAGTTGAGGGAGGGAGCCACAGCCGGGATACAAATTGAATAAATTGTAATAAATGATAATAACAAAAAAAATTTAATCTCGCTTTAACAAATTATTAAATCATGGATATTGCATTATAGCAGAAGAAATGAACTAAGAAAATACTCTAGATAAATATTATTTTAAAATAGTTCTGTGGCAAAAACCACACAAAAAGGATTGAAAAGTAATCACTAGGAAAAAAAAAAAAAAAAAACCAGAAAGATGGAATATGATAGACTCTCACTACATTTGAATTCCTCAAACCTATTTCTAGAGTCCACATGAGGTTTACAAAAATTGCAAAATGCATCCATGCAAACATTTGTCTCACTCAAAAATGAGTAAAACAAAAACTCACTCTTTTTAAAGAGTCTACAATGAAGCATTCCTCAGTTTTTGACATAGCTCATAATACATTAAATGTCAAATCACTGTCATAATTTTCCATATGATAAGCTTCTAATAAACACAGAAATCCCTCTCCAACTCTAAAATTTATTCTACTTTAAATTGAAACCACAAATAAAAATATTCAAGTCTCTGCTTCACATACAAAGGCAATTTCAACTTGTAACATTCTTCATGTAATCAGTATTTCATATGCCACAGAAAAGAAATATCCCATTAATGCCACCTAAAACACAAAATTTTAAATGAAGCCTCACATCACCAGAAACTGTGTAAGTATTACATCTTCCTAGCTGCAACAAGGATGAAAAGCTGTAGCAGGGAACCATATTCCAAGACAATGCTGCCACCTAAAGGCCAAGGCATAACATGAAAGATGTAGGCTCAGGCAACTGCTGGCAGCCATAAAACCAATTAACTGCAATGATCCGGACTATGCGGGGCTCTAACAGTCTCTTGGAGATTCAGTTTATTAAGAGAGCAGAATACTGACTGGTCAAAGCACAGGTCGAACTCTCCCAGCATCCTTTCTGACACCGTGTTCCTGTATTAGTAGATAATAAAATTGGCAAATGACCAATACACTGGTCAAAATGAAAACAGTTGGCTACTTACATATTTCACTTTATTACATAAACATGTTAAGTCCTGTGGGCAGTTAGTTATCGGGGATTCAATCGTCCAACAGAGCTCAATGTGTTCTGAATTTTCTTCTAAGAACGTTAATGAGAATTACGTTGGCTTCTCTTTAGGGTTTATCAAAACACTTTAAATCTCCCCATGAAATAAAAACCAAATCCAGATCTGATTTCCTTTGGATTTAAGTATATGGCACATTTTCAATGTAACACAACATGGACAAAACTAGTAAGAAAATAAGGCATAACCTCTCAGCATGAGCAGCACTGCCTTTGACAAGCCATTAGTAAATCCTACAGTGGCCACAGAAATACTTCTTTCTCTGTGCTTTCATAACTAGAAACTGTTTAAGACAGGATTAATAACCTTTAGTTTATGTTGTGTACCATGGATAGCGAAGCTTAAGGAATTCATTTATGATAAAATATGAACTACCTTAGGCTTCTAGTGTGTCTTATGAGTCAGAGTCTGCACTAAGCAATTTCAGAGTATTTATTATGTCATTTAATCTTCAAGTATAACCTGAAAGACAAATATCAATATAACACCATTAGCAAATACAGTGTAATGAGTCTTAATGACCTTCAGTAATTTTCTGAGCGTCACAATACAGGTGAAAAAATGAAATGTCAGTCTATCTAGACCAGAAAACCTAAGCTCTTGCACCCTCAAGTGATTACATGCATACTAACTTTAAAGACAACTGTGGGGTCCTTTGCTGTGTATTTTCAAGGGAAACGCATATTTTGTGGTAATAAAAGCACTTAATTTTAATTCACAGTGCTTCAATTCTTAAATAATTTTCAAGGTGATGCTTCAAAACCCCTTTCACAACTGAAGCTCACACTTTATTAAAAACAATTGGGCCCGCCTTGAGGACTAACATCTGTGGTGCCAGAAAGCACCAAGAAAGCTCCAAAGGAAGGAGGCAGCCAACAGTTCTTCCCATTCATGACACTAGATGGCACATCAATGGCAGCACGGCATGATCCGCGGGTCACATATACCTTGGTGGTGGCCCTAGATCTCACTGGAAAACCCCATCAGTAAAAGGGAGACCAACCATGTATGGTGCAGGAGACCTAGCTAACTACTCAGTGCAAGGGAAATTCATGGTTATGGGTCAAGAATCTCCAATCGCAAATTTACTAAACCAGCAAAAACCCCAACAATAATCTATAAATACTTGCCCTTACCCTTACATCCACAGATAAATGCAATCTTCACGCCTCATCAAGGAAACTTCTCTTTGCAAGTATAGAGAGAGACCATAAAAAAAAAAAAAAATCCTCAACCAATCAAAAGGCAACTGTGAGCCCAGTTCCCATTGCTACATCTACAAAACATTCCCTCACCTAAGGCTTAGGCAACATTGCAGAAGAGGGCATGGAACAATTGTAAGTGACAGAGGGTCAGCAATTTGCTGTGAGATTGTGCCTCTTAGTAACATCAGACCCATAAAGTCTTCCCAATGTGACTGCCCAAGCATGAGCTGAACAATGATGACACCAATAGATGTGCCAAACTAACTAGATGGGGAAAACCATGAGGCCTCCACCCTACACAAAGAACTACAGACAAATGAGGAAAGCTGGGAGTGAGAGAGGTGGTCTTCTCCAGGCAAGAGCACACCAGCCGGTTATCCAATACCAAGTGCTTAGCCCTGAGAACACACATACAAATAACTATACAAACAGAACAAATTGTATTTAGAAACATACAAGCATACAATTAGTGAATAGAGGCCACGAATATGAAGGAGAGTCAGGAGGGTACATAGGAGGGTTTGGACAGAGAAAGGGGGATAAAAATATTATAATTATAATCTCAATTTGTGTAATTAAAAAATTTTTCAAATTGAAAAAGGCAACAAAAATGTCTACATTTTGAGACGCAAGTTTAAAAGCAAGTCTGTTTTATAAATCTGTTCTTTTCAACACTGGAAATTCCCACTAGCTCCTCCTCAGTAATAACATTTTCTATTAATTTATGATATCCCTATCAGTTAAAATTAAATGGCTTTGAGTTTCAGCCATAAATAAGACTGAAATTCAAGTACAAGCTACAGCACAGATAAAACTTTAAAAAAAGGAAATAAAAGAATGCATACTATGTGATTATGTTACTACAAAACATAGAAAATAGGCTAATTCATAAAAACAGGAAATAAATTAGCAGTTACCAGGTGCTACAGAAAGGGAAAATGAAGAGCAATAACTAATGAGTAGAGCTTGAGCTAATAAAAAAAAATATATAATTAGATATTCATGATGACTGCACAGTCTTATGGATACAATAAAAACCAATGTATCTTATGTGACTACATCCCAACAACAACTGAGTACTGCATTAATACACTGTAAGAAACATATGCATGTGCTTAAAATGCAAAACCTGTAATTATCAAGATGATTGGACCAAACACACTAGACCCTATCTTTTCATCATTCTAAGAAAAAGCTTTATTTATGAATGTATACATTTCTGGGCAATAAATATCCCCAAACTAGAATTATCATAATTCCTAGAGGAACCACAGAAACTCCAACAACAGACAGGTTTTGTTAACAACTTTGATCTATTCCAATATTACTGAATTATTCACTCTCAGATTTCTTTAAAACACAGCAGCATACAATAATGAAGAAAGTGTAAAAGCCCAGCACCATACAAAAGCATCTATTCACTTATAGAGCCACAATATAAACAGTTTGGAGATTTCTGCTTTTCAATGAGGAGTATTTGCCACTCAGTAACAAAAGACAACACAATACAAAGAATTCAAAGGGTAGGAACAAAGTAAACAGGATGAATGAAATGAGTACTTACTAATTTGTTTTCCTGCATGTATATTCTTTGTAACTTCAGGCAGCCCTTAGCTATGACAGTCATGCCTTCATCTGAGATCTTGTAACACTGGCCAAAATGGATATCTTTCAGTTCTCTGCATTTTGAGCCCAGCTGTAAACAAAGAGATTTGGTTCAATGCTCAGAAAATAAGGAGAGCAACATATTTCTAGTGAGATTTCTTTGTAACATTTTAAAGAAGCCATACCAAAGTTAAAGAATGATTTGTAAATTACTTTTAAAATGACATAAAATAATAAGGGCAACTAATAACATAGAACAATAATTTATAAACCATCTACTTTTTAACATACTTCTTTTAACTGCATCACAGAACACCAACATAAATAGACTTAACAGCTTTAAGTTCACACTTTACTAAAGTCTTAACAGTGTATGTAAATGGGGGAACCTAAATATATAAATTGCAGCATACTCATAAAAATCAGTATTATATAGCCATTAAAAACTGAATATCAAAAAAAACCTGGAATATCCTAAAAGTAAAAATATGAAAATGTATACACATTTTAAAGCAAAATATGCGTGTATTCATATAATCATGCACATATACAAAGAGACTGAAATACATACCAACATGTAGACAATTAGCTTTGATTAATGACTGTATAGAGGTTTATCTCTTTGAGTATCCTTTTTATTAATGCATTCATTAAATTAGCAGACAAAGTACTGCTTAACTATGGTATTTCCAAGCAAAATTTGTTTTGGTTGATTCTCCTCCCCACTCACTTCCTTTTCCCATTCTTCCACATGTCTCTTCAGCTTCCTTTGCCTCCTTTCTGCTTTCCTGTCATATGTTTCCTCTTATCCTCACCTTCTTCCTCAGAAGAGCTGCCCTCTCTCTTGATCTCCTTTCAAATTTCTCAATCTTTGCCCATACTTCTCTGCACCCGCCAGCCCCCCTCTGTCTCTGTCTCTTTGTTATTTCTGTCTCTTTCTCCTATTTCTGTCTGCCTCTTCCCCAACCCTGAGTGTGTGTGTGTGTGTGTGTGTGTGTATTAACAGCTGAGATTCGCATTTAAGACGAGATGTGCAGAATGTGGCATCTTTGTCTTTCTGCGTCTGGGTCGATTTGCTTGAAGAAATAATTTAAAGATCCATATATTGTTCCTGCAAATTTTATTTTATTTTTTTACAGCTAAGCAAAGTTCCACTGTGTGTATCGTATTTTTATTATCCATTCATTTGCTAATAGACATCTAGGCTGGTGTCACATCCTTGCTATAATGAATAAAGTAGTAATAAATGTGAATGCCCAAGTATCTCTGTAATAGGATGCAGAGCCCTGAGTATGTGCTGAGAAGTGGGATGGCCAGGGCCTACAGCAGACCTGTTATTACCCTGCAAAACCTTCATATAGACTTTTGAGAAAGTTTTGCTAGTTTACACTCCTCTTTCCCCACATCCTCACCATGATTTGCTTTTGATAGGGTGAGATGGAATCTTGATGTTATTTTAATTTGCATTTCCCTGATGGCTAGGAATGCTAAACACTTCTGTAAATATTTATTGGCTATCTGAGAATTGTCATCTCATTAGCTCATTTCTTTTCATTTTAGAGGGAGTATTCAATTTTTGCATTTCTCATGCATTCTAGATATTAGCTCTTGTCTGAAGTATAGTTGGCAAAGATTTCATCTCTTTTGCAAGCTGCCTGTTCATTTTGCTGACACTTAATTTTGTGTAGTCCCATTTATTAATTCTTGGGATTATTTCCAATTCAAAAAGTCCCCTCCTTTGCTCTATCTTCAACTGTTCCCTGTTTTCCTCTGGCAGTTTTGGGGTTTGTGTTAAGATTTTTGATGCACTGTGACTTGACTTTTCGTACAGTGTGAAAGACATGGATTTTAACTTCATTCTTCTCTTGCATACCCCTCATACACACATTGTATGTGTTTGACAATTTGTCAACATTAGGTGGTCAGAGCTGTGTGGGTTTTTTTCAGGGTCCTCTCTTCATTGGTCCTCATTTTTCTGAAAAGTATTTTGCAATCTTGACACAACAGGTGGGTAGTAGAATTTTGAGGTCAAATATTAGAATACCTCCAACTATGTTCTTTCTCCTTAGGAATTCTCTGGCTACTATTGGTTTTATGTTTTTCCTTATGAACTTTTGGATTGTGTTTTCTTCTTCAGTTAAAAAAAAAGTCATTGAAATTTTGATGGGGATTGTATTAAATCTGTGTATTAATTTTGATAATACAGACATTTTCATAACATGAATATTGCTAATCCAGGAAGGTCCTGCCATTGTCTGGTATATTCTCTGATTTCTTTTTTCAGTGTCTTCAAGTTTTCTTTGTAAAAGTCTTTCACTTCCTTGGTTAGGTTTAGTCCTGCATGTTTTTTAAAAAAAGCTTTTCTTAATTTCTTTCTTAAAAAGTTTGTTTCTACTAACTTTTGTACATTGATTTTGTATTCTGTAACTTTATTGAAAATGTATATCAGATCTAAGAGTTTTCTGGTAGAGTCTATAGGGTCCTCTAAGCATAGAATCATGCTGTACATGAATAAAGATAAGCTGTACTTTTTTCTCTCCTGTTTTTGTCCATTTTATGTTTTATATATTACGGTGAGTAGACATCCTTCTCATTACAGGTTTTATAAGAAACACTGTTTTTCCCATTTGGTATAATGTTGGCTATAGGCTTGTTGGCTGTAGCCTTTATTGTTTTATGCTATGTTCCTACTGTCGCTACTTTCTCTAGGACTTATGTCATGAAGGCAAGGTAAACAGTCAAATGCTTTTCTGAGTCTATGGAGATGATATGTGATTTCAGTCCTTGTCCTTACGTGTCCTTAAGTGTCTCTGAATGAATAAAATACTAATCAAAGTTGTGCGTGCAGAGCTAAGACATTTCTTCCAGTGCTGAAGATTTAGCAAAGGCTGTGTGTGTATGACAGCAGCACTCTATCACTCAACCACACCCCTGAAGAGCCTTTTTTAAGTGTACAAACACTTCAAGCCATGAATACTGCTTTGCATGCTTCTCTGTCACAGTTAATTCCAGATTTCAAAACTAAGTCCATGCATAGAAGAGGAAACCAGAAGAGGAGACAAGGAAATGAAGAACATGAATTCATTTTTATATCATCATCTACCTGTGCTCTAGTCTTCCCTTCACAATATAAGCAAAACATCATGGTAACTAGGTAGCCCAGTACAGCACAGGAGCTAAGCTGGGGATTTTGTACATAACATAATCTAAACATGATTTGAGACATTACCGTCATTGCAAATACCCATTAATATTAATATCAGCTTCAAATCCCATTTAATTCATCAAAAGAAGAGGTATATGCATAGAACTTATGCATAAGAAAGCCGAATCAAAACAATATCTAGAACTCTGAATTGGATCACATGTGTCTGAAAGATGATAAAAATAGCATTATTCAAAGTCTTCTAATATTACTTTAACCCTCACACAACCTCCCCATTTCTTTCCACATGGCCCATGCTCTTGGTCTACAACGGCAAAAGACTGGTGTTCTCTGGCTAGAATAAGTCCCAAGTTTTGGTACTTGGGAGTAGAGCACAGAGTTTGGATTCTGGCACTAAGAACACAGGCACTTTGCTGATAAATCTGAGATTGTATGAAAGTTCATATTTGTAGCACTGGGGAAACTTTTAAAAAGATATTAAATGTTCCAAACTGAAAGGGTTCAACCATGTGTCTAGCACAAATGACCAAAACAGACTTATCACCATAAGTCATCATACAGTTTCACAATTCTAGCTATAAAGAAGATTCTCCAGGCTTCCAATAAAACGTATATTCATACAAAGGAATGGGTTAAGATTGCTTCAAACTTCTTAACAATGTTAAAAGGAAAACAAAAGCAATACTACAGAACCCAAATGGCTGTATTTCTAGAAGAGAAATCTGCACTCGAGATTTTAAGTAAGCCTGAGGGTAGAATTAGAGGTTTGGAGTGGTGGTGGTGGTGGTGGTGGTTTTCCAGATACTTAAGTTCTTAAAAAAGAAAATTATTTCCCATGTACTTTTAATAAAGATGCATTTAAAGCACATACTCTACAAAACATGAGACTATCAAAGCAAGAAGACAGAAAAACTAGGTAATAGAAAATCTAATCTAACATCAAGATGAAAAGAACTAATGGATTATGCTGAAGTCATATTAAAATGACATAGTAATGCAACAGCCCTTATATATAAGAAGACCAGGTTAAAGTCTTCAGAGTATCCTAGCTAAGTTTCAGGTGGCAACTCTACTTAGTTGCAACTCCACTCATGCAACGCTAGTGCTGAATATAAAAACTAGCTAAGGAAGGTAGAAAGGCACCAATTCTCATCAAAGGAAAACATTTGAGAGAATGTAGCACATGATCATAGCATGTGACTAAATACTACTCAAAAGGCACAACAGAAGTCAGTCACAGGAGAATGAAGAGCAATAGGGTTAAATTCTCTCCTCTAGGGAAAGGAAGCAGCTGTCTAGCTGAAATGGATTAACTATGAAAAGCAAAAGAGCAAGGTAGAGAAAATGCTTTCTCCTTCTGAAAAAAGGCCAAGCATTCTCCTTCCTAGTGGGTACACTGATCACTCCCTTTCTGATAAAGGAGACATGTTCATTTCATCTCTACAACTCCTTTCCCTTAGGAACAAACTGCTCCCAAGAAACAAGCAGGCTTGACTCCTCCTACTAGGACTACTTTGCAGGCCTATGTTATCCAGCTATGACTAAGTCACATAGTTAAAGCTTAGAGTCATGTTAACAAGCCCATTTGGCTCTGGTAAAAGCAATATCCTCTACTTAAAACTTTCAGAAAAATAATTTTAGTGTATGCTATTCTAGCACTGTTTCTTTATTTTATTCTTAATCTATTTAGATTCTGGGCAACAAAGGACAGATGTGCCTGCAACCTCAACAATTACTGCATTAAAAAAAAAAAAAAAAAAAAAAAAAAAAAAAAAAAAAAAAAAAAAAACACTGACAAGTAAAATAACCTGAATGTAAGGAGTGACTGCGGCTTTGATGGGGTCTTAAACATCACTGTGTGATGACAAATTGGTGAAACTTGAGGCTAAGACAAGAGATTTAGGTTGATTGCATAGAATACTAGTACTTACAAGTGATTTTGATCCTTTTAAATACAAGGAAATGATATCATGGCAAGGAAACGGACCAAATGGACACTTAAAACAGATACGTTCATTATGTCAGTTCAAGCTAGTTATTAGAAAAAAAAGTCTGTCAGGAAGCAAGCTGTAAGGACTCACTACCAAAGTAGTAAACAGCAGTTAGTATCGTGTCAGTTACTGTCACTACGTTGGACAACATCCCCCACAAAGCAGATAAATCCTGACTAGACTAATTATCATTATTTTATCCATAAATATCCCAAGTCCTAGAATCCCCAGGCTGTATCAAATCAGTAAGTTTTGCTGTTGTCCTTCAAATCTCTCCGTGTTGTAAATATCTATTCCTACCCACAGAAAAACATTCAAAGAGCATCAAGCAAGACTTGTACATTTACCTATAAGTTTGCCCCGAGTCTCAAACCACAGATATGGAATACAAGTCTTGTAAGCATGGGATTCTCTATCAGGGAAGAGAAAGCTAAAGACACTGGAGCTGTGACCTTGCCAAGGGGATAGATCTCAATCAGATGGCTACCAACTAGCTGAGACTCACACACACACAAGAAATCAGTACCTTGAAAATAAGACATGTCTTTGTCTTGGTCACTGTTATTGAGGTAAAGGAACACCATGACCTTGGAAAGGAAAGGGTTTCTCTGGCTTATGCTTCCAACCATCCATCACTCAAATAGGACAGGAACCTGGTGGCAGGAACTGATGCAGAGGCCATGGAGGGGTACTTCTTACTGGCTTGCTCCCCATGGCTTATTCAACCTGGCTTCTTATAGAATCCAGGACCACCAGCCCAGGGGTGTCCCCACTCACAAGGGGCTCCCCCCACCCCAACTGATCACTAACCGAGAAAATGTTATATAGACTTACATACTTAGGAGTCCAGTCTCTGGAGGCATTTTCTCAAATGAGGTTTCTTCCTCTCAGATGACTACAGCTTGTGCCAAGTTGACATAAGTTAACCAGAACAACCCCTAAATAGAGCTTCATGTAGACCATCCAGTAAAAAGATCTGGGAAACACTGTGGGCTTTCCACAGATCCACCATAATGACATAAAACTAAGAGTACAAGAGGAAAAGTTGATTAACCAGGAGTCACTATACCCATTAATGAAACAATTTCTGCTTTCTAGTCTCCTGGATCCTCAGAGCATAAAAACCCAAGCAAACTGGAAAGTCAGCATTCTTCGTGGACACAGGGAAAATTGCTAGATAATCGTATTTCACTGGAACTGAAACTTCCTGGAAAAAGCATAGGAAACAGGAAAACCCGAGTTGAAATACACAAATTGCTAGAAGCTCAGGGTGGCCACTCTGAGAATGGAGCCCACAGGAAAGGGCAGCTATAAAGAAGACCCTTGGGCCTGTACAAGCTTTACCAACAGAAGTTCCAGTCTTCACAGACCATGTAAGAAAAAAAATCACTTCAGGATTCTGATTTACAAGAGGAAAAGTATTTTGAAATACACTAGAAAATTCTGGGTTGTTTCATTTTGTTTGTTTTGTTCAGACAGGCTCTCAACATGTAACCCTGGCTGGCCTACAACTCAGGAGAGCAAACCACACTGACCTAGAAATCACAGAGATCTAAGTGCTGGGATTAAAGCTATGTGCCATATGCCAGCTACATACATTCTGTTTTTTTGTTGTCGTTGTTGTTGTTGATGTTGTTGTTGTTGTTAATTCGAGACAGGGTTTCTCTGTGTAGCCATGGCTGTCCTAGACTTTGCAGACCAGGTTGACCTCAAACTCAGAGATCTGCCTGCCTCTGTCTCCCTGAGTATTGGGATTACAGGCATGCGCCATTGCACCAGGCCCAGCTTGTCATCAGAAGAAACTATTCACCAGAGCCCAGCATGCTAGAGTTTTGTCAGAGCCTAAGCACCTCCACCCCACCACCCTGCAAAGCTCCTTTCCTTGGGATTTAGTTTACTCCAGCTTCCTGTGCTTAACCTATGCCACCTAATGCACAAGAGAAAACAGAAATGTGAGTGGCTGTTAACACTCCCAGGACAAACTCCCCAAAGGGCTCAGCGCCCTCATCACAGAAAAACAATGGAAGACTCCCACTACTACACAGTCCTTCCCACACTCTCCTGAAGGCTCATTTCCAGAAGTATCTCTTAACAAAATATAATACCCACAAGGCATATAAAACAGTAAAAGAGAATTAAAAATTATTAGAACTGGAGTCAGTCAGAGCATATATATCTAATATGCTGACTGTTTTCATCAAAAATACAGGCAACATGCAAAAAGAGATGAATACATGAGGTATAAATTCTAAAAAGTAATCACAGTAAGAAATAAAAACACATTTTAGAAGAAATGTGGAATGTCTTGGACCGGCTCACCAGCAGGCTGGAGAGAGCTGAGTGGAACATGAGGGTTTCATTGTATGAAAACAGTAACTTCTGAAGCTGAAAGCAAACAGAAAAGACTAACGGCCAAGATCCACTGGCCAACTGCAAGAGCATAGTGTAACTGAAACGGGAACAGAGAACACCACGAGAAGGAAGGAGCAGCAGCATTAGAAGTACCTGAGCCTAAAAATTTCCTCAGATTACTGTTCGACACCAAATGCCAACCTAAGAAGGCTCAAATAATACCACAAGGGGTTATCAAACTACAGAAAATCAAAGGTGAAAGAAAAATCTTGTAGGAAGGTAGATGATAGGGATGTCCTGCCTACAGTAAAACAATGATAATATATCTACCCTCTTGTAAACTGTGCAAGAGAACAGGGGGAAATGTTTAAAGTTGGGTGAGCTCCTTGCTATTAGCTAAAGATACTAAAAAACAATGTCTATGTAAAATTCTATGCAAAAAAAAAAAAATCACAACTTTATTCATTATTACCTAAACAGGGCAGAAATTAAGATATCCAACTGTAGTTGAATGGAGAAGAAATAAACTAGATGTAGAGATAATGAAAGATTAAAAAAAGAAAGAAAGAAACCTTAAACATATATGACTAAGTGAAAAAAATCAAATATGAAAAAACTACACATTGCATAACTTCAAGTAAAATAAAGACATGCTAGAATAGTTAAAATTAGGAAATGGAAGAGTGGCCAAGGAAGAGCAGGAGAATCATGTAGAATAAATAGGCAGAGCAATAAAGATCTTTAGAACAATGAAAATGTTACTATGACCTTAAAATGCACATCATGTACCTATAACTCAGACTATGTAACAGCAGCAGGAAGCACTCGTGAACTGTGGGTGCAGGACAATGGTTTTGCTAATGAAGGTGCGTCATTTACAGTAAGTGGCCACTGAGAGACCATGGAGGACACTGTACAGGGATGGGAGCAGGACCTCTGCCCATTTTGCTCGTAATATAAAATTGTTCTTTTTCTTTAAGTCCTTTAAACTGTACATAAGGACCTAGGAACCAAACAGGTGGCCAGATAAGGCTATGTGCAACTGGACCTGATCACCCAAGTTTGAGTCCTGAGGCCCACATGGTGGGTGGGAGGTGAAAAAAGTGACAACAAGTTGTCACAACCACACATGCTACTATGCATATATACACAGACAGATGTTAGCTGAGATAGATGATGGGTTGATAGATAATTAAATTTAGATATGCACAGTATCCACAAAAATTAGAAGTTTATGAATTTTTCAATTAATTTTCAAAAGATTTAAGTAGAAAAAAAAACTGTATCCTGAGAATTGTAAGTTGAGGGATAAAAAAAGAAAGTACTTCAAAGCAATGATTCAGAAATATAAGAAAAACATCACAATTATTAGCCAATAAATAAAAAGCTATAATAACTTCAGACAGCAAAGTTCAGTTTAAGAAGTTATCAGGAATAAAATGGGAAATAAATAAAAACAAAGAGGACAAAACACACCAAGATGTCACAATAATTAGTAACACAGTATGCAACTAACCTTAAATGTCAGAATGTGTGAAGCAAAAGCTAGCTACAGGAAAAACAAATGACTCCATTGTGGCACTTAGGGATATTAATACTCTCCTGCCCCAAATTAACAGATCTACCAGAGGAGACAAAACAAAAACTATAAACAAAAACCAGTGAGGGCACAAGCTGAACTAAGTTCTACTCCACAGTCAAGTGACTGGATAAAGTGGGTTCTCTACACACCATCAGGACAAGAATACAGACTCATGGAAAGGTCTCTCTATCCTAAAAGCAAAGTTAAGAAGGACAGACAGACAGAGAGATAAATAGATATAGCAATCACATACTGTTGTGAGACCACATACAATTAAACTAAGAAGTAGTAACAGAAACTGAATTTTCCAAGTACTTTCAAATTATTCAATGTATCTTTAACACATGGGAAACAAGAAGGAAGAAAGGAGGAGGAAGGGAGGGAAAGAAGAAGGGAAACAGGCAGGCAGGCAGGAAGGCCAGGCCTCAAATATCACTTGAAAATATTCAACTAAATTAAAGTACAACACATCAAATTTTACAGAATGAAGAATTAAAACCATTTGTAAGAGAGGCCATTTACAGTGCAGATGCCATTATAAAATATCATTTGGATTCTGTTCTTGGGAAGTTGTTCACTGGCAGCATGCAAAATTACAACTCAAAGTTTTTAATCCTGATACTCTACTAAATTTTTTGTAATTTTTTTAATGTTTTCTATAAACAAAAGCATGCCACCTGCAAATAGAGGCATCTTTATTTCTTTGTTTTCATTTTAATGCATTTTACATGTAGAACTATGCTTGGATTAACATTATCTTCTTCATATATCTGCTAGTTTTTGGCTAAAACCTTGCTAAGAACTGTTACAAAGTCATTAAAGAGATCTTTGGATTTTTTGTTGTTGTTGTTGAATAGTTGGTTGAATGGCTGGCTAGGCAGTTGGACAGTTGATTAGTTAGTTGGTTGGTTATAGCTACAAATAAGCTTTTTTTTTTTTTTTTTTTTTAGAAGAATCTGAAAGGTTAGTGTTATTTTAAACGTTAAAATTTACCAGGAAAGGTGATTCTTTCAAAAAAATTTTTTTTAATAATTCAATCTCCATACTTACTTAAAGCCTACAAACTTTCTAACTCTTGAATCAGTTCTGTAGTTTTATCCCGAAGTCAATAATTTTTTCCATGCAATGCATTTTATGTCAATACCTCAGTGCCAAAGTCAGCTTTCACAATGTCAGATTTAGTGATTCAGTCTTTTCCTCAACCCACCCCCAACCAATCAACAAACTTAACAGTTTGATAGCTTACTTAAAAACATGGTTTTGGTTTTGCTTCTAATAGTCTTCTGTTCTTGGTTTTGTGATTGACTGTTATCATTTTCTTCCTTCTGCTAGCCTTGGAGTTAGCTTGCTCTGCATTCTTAAGTGCCCTCAGGTACTCACTGAGGCTGCCACTGTTTTTCAGGTCTACAGCTGTGAGCTGAAAGACTATAAATTAACCTCTTACAGAAGCACACACTGACTCATACATACTGTTATGCACTATTTTACTTTTACTCATCCAAAGGTTCTTTCTAATTTCCTTTGCGATTGCTTCTAGGAAACATTGGTTATTATGGGTACACTGTTCAATCTCCAAATATCTGAGACTTTTATAGCTTTTCTGTTTGGTTTCCAGGTTCATTCCATCATGGTCAAGGAAACTACTTAGTATAGTTTCAGTATTTTTAAGTTTTTTAAAAGAATCTAATTATGAGAAAATTCCATATGTAATATCAAGATAAATATTCTTCCATTTACTTATTAATATTTTATACAGAAATTTTGTTTTCCTTTAGTTTTTGTGAATATTTTTTATGTTTGTTTTTAAAAAAAAAAAACTGATTTTAAATGTTGATCTCAGAAGTCTATTGCTTAGGTTTCCTCAAAAACTGATTCTGTCCACTTAATATCTTTTAGTATACCGTATTTTTTATTTCTGCATGCCTGTAACTTTAGTCCCAAATTGGTTATTAGAAGGGCTAGAGAGATGGCTCTGTGGTTAAGATCAGCTGCTACTGTTGCAGAGGACCCAGGTTCAGATAGGAGCATTCGCATCCAGCAGTTCCAGGGGATCCGATGCCCTCTCCTGCTCTCCACAAACTCCGTGGCACATGGGATGCATATGTATCCACTCAGACATACACACACACATATCAGTAAATAAATTAAGTAGAATATTAAGATGTGGTGACTCGGGAAATTGGGTTCTCCTCCAGTCCTGGCATTTACAGTTTTGACAGCCAGGATATCAAGATTTTCATAAATACAAAAAGTATAAAGCAAAACAAACTTACACACACTCTCTGCACAGCCTCTGCAACCTGGCGCTCTACCTGGCTACTGCATTACATTCCTCTTCTTGCTACCCCTTCTTTGCACTTTCTGCCTGGACTGAGTCACAATTAGGTATTTCTACTTTTAGCCGCTCCTTTCATGTTCTTATTTGGGGACCGAGGGATGGGGTGGGGGGATATTTATGACACAGAGTATCACCAAGTGTATAGAATACAACCAGTGATGAAAACTGATGTCCTTATGCTTTCCTAAACATGTGTTCTGACCTGCACGTGCATGACTTCCTAAACCCTCCTGTATACAATGATGCTCTGATGGTCCTAATTTCAGAGAGAACACCAAAAACTAAACCAAAATCCTCTCCTGGAGACACTTCATCCTAGGCCTCAGAAAGGCTGCTGTATGCTTCCTCATATGTTGTACACAGCAACCACGAGATTTTTTTTCCTATTTGCCTTAAAATATTTTCAATCTGTGTCTACTGGTTTTCCATCATAAAAGTGTTGGCAAAATACATACATAATGCCTGCATTACCCCCTCAGGTAGCTCCCAACAGATACACACACATACACACACGAGATTAACTTGCAAATCATCTCTACACTATTCCCTCTGGGACAAGGGACCTGAGTCCCACACTGGGGACGCAGCTGCTATCTTTATGACTACTGCCAATAGGAAGAAACTGGATAACAATTTTTTTTTTTCCACAATGTGGTATTCCTTGTTGGCTTGGGTTTTTGGTTTGGTTTGGTTTGGTTGGTTGGTTGGTTGGTTGGTTGGTTGGCTGGCTGGCTGGCTGGCTGCGTTTCTGGTGTATCTCTGGCTGGCTTGGAACTCACTTTGTAACCAGGCTAGCCTCCACCTCCAATGTGCTGTTTCTTAACCCTCTCTACACGCCTGCTTGGTCTTTTGACTGTTTCTAGCAGATAGGGCATTTCTGGCTGCTTTTCAACATTTCTGTAGATTTTAAGCTCGAATATTTTTCTCATGGATTGGGGTTTGTTGATTGTTTGTTTGGCCAGGGCTGGAGAATGAACCTAGGGCCTTATGTGGTCTAGGCAAACATACTATCACTGAGCTATATCTCTGAATAGTTATTGAAAACTAAAAAACTCCTAACAGCCATATTGAAATTTACTGATGATTTTAATTATCATTTTCATATTGAAATGATGGGGTTTGTTCTGATGCTCAAGAACTGTTACTCCCCAGATATACCTATCCTTGTTGTGTAAACCTGCCTAAAACATGCCTGATTGGTTGTACCTATACCTTGCCTACACCTGAGCAAGGCAGAATGGAATAGGCATGGCTATGGTTCCCTGGCTTTTGAAGACAGGAAAATCACGGGAAATAGATGGAAAGGAAGAGAGGAGGAAGAAGGACAACAAGATGGGTTAGTGTGGAGAAGAGGCCATGTGAGCTGGGAGGAAGGACACCAATAGTAGCGTGGAAAGGGCCAGATGAAGAATAAAAGCACATATCTTGGGATTATGTATGGAACATAGACCAGATAAGGATGATTAAGGCAAATGGCATTTGATGGGGCCTGGATGGTGAGGTTACTGAGTCAGCATAGGTAAACTATCTGCCCTGCCCAAGGTAATAAGGCAATTATAAATTCTAACAGGTGTCTATGTCTAAGATAGTGGGTTAAATAATACCACCATGATATCTTGGGGCTAATAATAAACAGTGTATAGACCAACACTCATTTGGTTTTATTTACAACAACAAATGGCACCAACTAATTTAGTGTACACACCCTTTAAATCATACTTTATCATAGATTGGTGGGGGGAATAAGCTCCCAGCAAAACATTCCAAACTTAAAACCTAAAAACTCATTGGTCAAATACTGTCTCCTTAAACACTCCCACAATTAAAACACACCCTACTCTGGGCAGACCATAGACCTATTGTGGACAAACAGAAGACAAACATCAGATTGAACATAACAAAACTTGCTGCTGCTACCTCCCTCCACAGCTGGCTCAGCTCTGAGAGAGCACTAACAGCCACCATGGCTGTGGAGACATGGCAAGTTGAAGAGGAGAAACTGGGAGGCAGACAGACTTCTAGACAGAAATAGGCCTGAAACTGCATCAAAAATAAAAAGTGCCATGGCAGAGGGTGTTTGGATATCTTTGGCTTTGTTTTGATGGTCATATTCATGGATCTAGTTGCTGTGTTTAATGGTGATGGCTCTTCTCCATGCCTTCTCCAAGAAAGTTCAAGGAGAAAATGGGGGAAAAGCCAAGGGATGGAATATTAAGTTATGTACAATAAAAAAGGCACTCTTCCTAATAGAAACTAGATTAACAGCAGCTAAAATTCAAAGCTCTCTGACTATAAGATACTTGTCAGCTCTTTCTGGGAAGGGTCCACCAATACACTTTAGCAATAACTTAATCCCCAAATTTGATAAAGTTGGCTTTGCTTGTTACAGCCTAAACTGGCACAACTGCTATTAAGCTTCTTGCAAAGACAATCTAGGATTCAAAATTACAAGCTTTTCCTTAAGGACTTACTACATAAGTTCTTTTTTCTTAATAATAAATGACATGCCCTTACTGATCTAGAGGTTGGATCACATCAACTTTAGGTTTATGTAAGGAGAGATGATGTCACACTGCTCTGAAAAGGCCAGCCAGTCTCCTCATGAAGTGGAACTTCCACAGGAGAACTGGTGCCAAAGGGCATTTTGGCTTAAGATATATGTTCTGTTGGACAATGTAAGGACCCGAAATTAGGCTGGGAGACAAACATGCAAACTGCATCCCTCCCAAGTCAAAAAACTTTTAATGCAGCTGACTTATCCTTTTGAACCTGAAACATTTTCACAGGGGACAAATGTTGGTCATGCTTAATGCAAAAAAAAAAAAAAAAAAAAAAGACACAGGGGACTTACAGGTGGCAAAGTACATGCCAGCCTAGGTAAGTCTTAAAAAACTCAAAAATCACAGTTCACATGTTTAAAAGGCATAACTACCCGTCCCATATCAAAAAGGGGCAAGCAAAAGATAGCCACAACCAATGTAAAAACCAAGGTACAAGATGCCTAGGATATGCTTAAATTGCAAAGTTAAAAGGGAATTTATATAAAGTTTGGCTATAAAGGCATAACCACCCATTTCATAAAAAAAAGGGGATAGGACAAAAACAGCCCCAACAAATACAAAAACCCAGGCCTAAACCACTAAACAGGTACAAGATGCCTAGGGTACACTTAAACTCTAAGGTAAAAAGTAGTTTCTGTAAAGTTTACTAGGAACATAGGCCTCTTCTATTGCTCAGGGCAACCAGCTTGTCTCTAAATGGGAGGCCTTATCTCAGGAGATAGGTGGCAGCTTGGCCTAAAATAGGTGCCCAAGAGCACAGAGAGGATATTAAGATCTATACAACCTTGTTTTCATTTCAACATGGTAATGATTGTATGTTCAATAATAATGGTAACATGTTGCTGATCCCGTTACATGGAAACAGCTCTGAAACTGACTGAGACACGGATGTTTGTGCACAGCCAATAATTCTTGTTGGCTACAGAATCCCCATGACATGTGCATGCCATCCTTTCATATAGCATGAATAAAGATTTGCTGATGCCTTTCTTCTGCTCATACAAAAGTGCAGAAAACCATACTTCATTGATCTGTACATCCTGCACATCTCATACACTTATAATTTTAGGACTGTATAATGCTTGTGAGAAAATATCTATTTTCAGAACAAAAGTACCAAATACCAGTGATGCTGGATCAAACCTAGCCGGACTCATCCTTCCAGCATGCTGAGATGCTGACACATCTGTTCCAGCATCCTGCTCATTCCAGCCTCAACTGCTTCAGTTGCTGTTCCTCATCAAAGCCTGCTCCCAGGAAGCTTTAAAGAAAACTACTAATCTCAATTGGCCCAGACTGTTCCAAACAGGTCTTCTATTAAGCCTGAACTTTCTCAACATTCAAAGACTGAACTGCAAATGTTAATGCTAGCTTAATTAACCAATTTTCCCAATTTCCTTTGGGCCCACAAACAGGATTTCTTGGTGTCCCTCAATCAGCCAGAAGAAACCCATGAGAACAATATCCCGTTTTCCCTAGAGGGGGTTGAGCTATTAAATGTTTACTGTCATTGGTAGAGGTTATAAGTTAGTAATGGTATTATTCAGAGAGAAAACAAGGTTAGACACAGGGATTTCTCTTTTCTTTTCTCTATCTTTATTAGATAAGGAAAATAGGGTTAAAAAAAAAAAAGAAAGGGGAATATAGGGATATGTTATAGGAATAAGATAAAAGGTAGATTATTGAATCTACTAAACTAAAGGCTTTATTTATTATTCTAAAATAAGGTTATTTTTAACTCATTGGTATAAGATTTTATATATCAATGCAAAAATAAGTCTATTTTTTGAGACACTGGTATAAATTTTAGTATATTGGTACAGATTCAAGGTTACTTCCAATACTTTTAAACTGGTATTGCAAACTGTTTAGGATAATACAAGTTGTTAATCAACTCATGTCCTATCAGACACTAGTTTAATTTATAACAGGAACATACATCCTGAGTTTAACACAGAGATATGACTCTATATATAGATTATATATAGATAGATAAGTCTTCAAAAACCTACAGAATATGGCATTTAGAAATATTTTTATTATTTTAAAGATTCTTGGACAATGAGACATCATCTCCTGGCATCACCCAGCCTACCTCAAAGAAGATGATGAGCACTGAAGAACTTCCACATGGTGAAGGCTTCAAATGACACAAAACAGCCATCCAGACAAAAAAAAAAAAAAAAAAAAAAAAAAAAAAAAAAAAAAAAAAAAAAAAGAAAAAAGAAAAAAAAAAATGCCCTTGCTTCTTGACAAGACAGAATTCTGCCTAAAATTGGTAAGCTTAATTGCTGGCCAAGTCGACTGCCGAACTCTGCCAAGACAGGGTAAGCAAGTCCTAGTTTCACATATATGTCTGTCAAATATACTGGGACAGACGGCTGATGCTCCAACGTTACAGAGTTTTGGGTGGCTTTTCAGGCAGCAAACTATCTCTGTCAATGTTCTATTTTTTTTGGAAGTAGCTTTCATGATTTACTTTTCATATTTACTTTTTGAGTAAA
This sequence comes from Psammomys obesus, assembly GCF_907164565.1. Classification (NCBI taxonomy): domain Eukaryota; kingdom Metazoa; phylum Chordata; class Mammalia; order Rodentia; family Muridae; genus Psammomys; species Psammomys obesus. Next base: position 2,322,122 of record NW_026596100.1, on the reverse strand, counting down.
TAGCTTTCCTATTTACTCAACTAATTAATTTTATTCCTTCTCAAGTCTCTGGTGGGGTTGAAGACAAGATAGTCAAAGTATTACAATTAGCTTAGTTGCTTAGGAATTAAAAAGATGTTTTAGGTCTAGATGGATGTTTTTCGGTTGACAGATACAAACTATAAAGATAACTTAGGTACAAAACCTCATAGACAGGATATTTTCTTCAAGAATTGCCAAATACATTTAAATTAGACAATGAATAACAATCTTATCCATCAGTTTTTATAATTGTTTCATAATTATTCTTACTGTATTAAAAAAAATGGCCTTTTCATTTAGATAGAAAAGGGAATGTTCTGATGCTGGCCCTCAAGATCTTTTTATCCCCCAGATATACCTATCCTTGTTGCATAAACCTGCCTAAGACATAACTGATTGGTTGATTAAACAGCCTGTACCTGAGCAAGGCAGAAGGTAGGTGTGGCTAAGGTTTCCAGGCTTTTGAGGACAGGTGAATCATGGAAAACAGATGGAAAGAGAGGAGGAAAGAGGATGACATGATGGTTTTAGCGTGGAAAAGGAGCCACGTAGGCTGGGAGGAAGGACTCCAAGGATGGCATGGATGGAAAACACACCAAGATGAAAAATATAAGCAAGTATATTGGGATTACGGATGGAAGGTAGACCAGATGAGGATGATTAAGGCAGATGGCACTGGATGGGTGATGGGAGATGGATGGTGAGGTGACTGAGACAGAATAGGTGAAATATCTGCCAGCCTAAGATAGATAAGGGAATTATAAAATTTATCAGGTATCTGTGTCTTATTATTTGTGATAGGTTAGATAATACCACTGCAATAATTATAGGAATAATAATAAACATTATATAGCCCAACACTCATTTTTTATTTACAAAAACACGGGAAAAAGTCTACAATGGCTTATGTTCAGAAACAACTTAAACTCAAACTTAGTTGTGACTGTCACATAAAATAATAACAATGGACATAATTTCTTAAACTTGCTTTAATGAGTTGACTCCTAACCATTACTTACTTGAATACAAATACTAGATGATAAAATATTAAGAAAACTAAATAGCTATTATTCTTAATTAAATTGCTCTTTCCTCCAGATTCATGATTATAGTCTTATAAGAGAAGGATGGTATACATAAGATATATTGGTAAAGTGTTTCCATTGATAAGATAATATGGCATAATCTTTATGGAGATACAAATATCAATATTCAGAACATGGCATTTTATAAAGGAGATAATGTTTGGTCAAAACAGCCTGACTTGTGTTGTCAAGATAACTCAGTGGGTTAAGGCCCTTGCTGCCAAGCCCAGTGGCCTGCATGCAGTCTGAGACTCACATGAGAGAGGAGACAGCTGGCTCCTACAAGCTTCCTTAACTTCCACCTGCGCAGCACAGCGTGTGTACGCACACATGAGGTGTTTCATAGCAGGGAGGGCAGCAAGACGGCCCAGTGGGTACAGTGGGTACAGTGACTACCTGACTTTGAACCCTGGAACCTACATGGTAGGAGAGAACTACCCCACGGTGTCCTCTAACCTCCAAGTGTACACTGTGGCACGCACACACACACGAACACACACACTAAATGAAGAAAACAAAACTCTTCTAAACAGCTGAACTTTTAAGGACATCAGTATAGTCTAAGAAACATTATCAAGCAAAATTCAATACTTTCAATATTACAGTCTTAGGATGTTCGAGCTTTAAGTTGAAATGCTTTTAGTATTTGTTTTATAAAAATAATAATAATAACTTAAAAAGCATATATATTCTGTGTTTGCTAAAACCAGTCAAAATTGTAGCACTTATGTAGGAAAGACATTTCAAAGGTATTATCAATAAAATGCATGTATACATTTCTGAACCATTTGTCAGTTTTATTGTCAGAAGGGGGGAATGAATCAACAGTCAACAATTAACTGTTTAATTACTGAGTTCAAGAAGAAATAGTAGTCACAGAAAATTGTTAATCATGAATAGTTCACCATAAAAGTACTGTTTTACTAAGCCATAATATACTACACAACACGATTCATCAAATGTCAGTAGGTTATAAAATTAATCGCTAGGTGGGTCAAGGGCATCATTTATTTAAAACAGTAATATGGAATGAAATAGGAAACATAGATGTACACTGCATACAACATGTACACAAAATCCAACCTCTTCACACCATACCCGTAACGCTGTTCTGTCATTCAGAGCAATCTCAAATCCAGGCTAACTTCTGCCACCTTACTACAGAACAGTGAAGGATGGGAAACGGTGCCCTACACTACAGCAAGAATCCTTTTGATCACTAAAAAAAAAAAAAAATTAGCTAGAAAGAAAATGTTCAGACAGCTTCCTGTTTCTATTAGAATACTGCATTGCATAAAGCTACTTCATAATTCAAAAACCATAAAAACCTAAAACAAATACTGAAATAATTTCACAAAACTTTAAAAGGATCATGTAATAGAGGTTTACATAATCAGTTTCAACATTATGAAGTTCGTTATATTTGATTGTCACAACCGTATTCTGTCCCTTAAAAAACTTGCTTGAAAGACAACTATGATTTCATTCTTTTTCGCAAAATTACTACTCAGAACATCCCCACTAGCCTGCTAATGGGATGCCTACTGTGTTACATGACACTTAAATATGAAAAGATTATCCAGCTGTTAATACATTGACTCTTAAAAAATGTTTAACTATAAAAAACGTTAACAAAAAGTCATAATAAATAAAATCATGCTACATCCATAAAAATATGTATTTCTCTAGAAAAGAGTAATTTAATTGATTTCAAAAATGCCATAAATGCTTTACCTGTACAAAAAATAAAGAAAGCAGGAAATATTAAAGTAAGGGAAAGTGTTACTTTGCAGCATGCCTGGGCAATGACATATTAGGTTCTCTTGTAAGTTGTGACACCCTTTTAATAAACACAGTGAACGGCCACACTCGGTAGACTCTATGCAAACAGCCTTCCCAAAGTTCTCTTCAAACTCTACTTTCAACACATTCATGTACAATGCTTCAATTTAAAGATCTTTCCTTCATGAATGAGTAAGCCCCTCTGTCAGGAAATGGTAAATGCTATTCCAAAAGGAAGGATATCAAAAAAGAAGTATATTATTGAGCTGATTTAATAATAAGCCAAATATAGGTAATTAGCATTTTTTGTTATTTTATGCTCTTCAATTTGAGCTTCCATTTATGTTTTAAAACAATAGTATTTTAAACTGTTTAAGTTATGCCACCTGATAACATAAAAGAGAAATCAAAAGTTAACTTTTAAAAACTTGTTCTGATGCAAACTGAATATTTTTAACTTAAGCACAATATGGTATAAACCAAGCTAAAAAAAATAAAAAGTAAATTTTTGAAAAAGAAAAATTAAATTTTAAAAAGTAGCTAATAAAATGGCTCATCACAGAAATTAGGCACTCACTGTAAAAGACAACAAAATTAATATATCTAATCTTCACTATGGTCGTCGAGCTCATTAGCCTAAGCAAATATTCATTATGACAGAAAAAAAAATGGCTCACTTAGTCTCTAGTAATTATTTTTAATGCAACAATCTTTCAAAATGTTGCTGCAAAAGCTTTAATTAGTGTGTAACATCGCTCTGTAAATGCCATGTATTTACCTGTTTGAGTCCTTCATCAGTTAGTTTGTCCTGGTTGCCTACATGTACTTTCTGCAGTAAAGGGCAGTGGGAGGCGACAGCAATAATGGAGGTGTCAGAAAGCTGTTTACACCTGTAGGCTGTATACCTAAGAAGTCCAGGACACTTAAATGCTAGAACACACACGCCAGTATCAGACATACTGCGACAATCAGAAATGTTGATTTCAATTATATTCTGACTTCTGGATGCAATTTTTTCCAATAATTCATCAGTAACCTATGAGAAAAAAAGATATAATAAATTAAACTTTGCTGACAGTGGAAAACTACTTTGTATTACTTAATTTCTATCAATAAGTAATAACCGTCTTATGGAGTGAAAAACACAAGAAGCTTTCAAAATGTAACAACTGTGCTATAATAAAACATATGTATATACTTTTTCTTTGTTCCCAGCTTCTGGTATAAATTTCCTAAAGCCCCTGGAACATTCTGAATGTCAGTCATTTGTATGTATACCAACTCCCTGTGACCCCCCTGAATATGGTAATGAGGTAATGGTAGGGGGGCTAGAACCTTGGCTCAATTGAAGAGTGCTCACCTGGCATGGACGAGATCCTGGTTCAAACTCCAGGAAGAAAAACAAAATCAACACTAACCAATCAGTAGGTGATCAGAGAATGGAGCTGCCATCCCTCTAACCCCCTGAGGAGAGGAAGAAAAAGCTTCCTGGAGATTAGGTTACAAGTCAGTTAATAAAGAACCCTGAAGTCTGCAGACTGAATATCCATCCCTATCTTGACATGTGACTTTTCCATGTTTCTGGTTTCTGGTTGTATCCTTAATCATACCAGAAACTTGTAAGTAAAATTGTTTCCAGTGTTCATGAACAGTTGCTGCTACTTATCAAGCCTGAGGTGAACATTGGACCTCATGAATTTACAGCTGTTTGGTGTAGAATGGCTGGCTCCTAAGCTTTGTAACTGACATCTGACTTGGAGATGGGTTTCCAGGACCCTTAACCTAGGGGCCCCCACTCACTCCTGAGCACACAGTTTGACAGAAAACTAGTTAGTGTGGAGCAGGCGCTGCACAGTCAGTCCTAGAAGTGGTATCAGAAAACAAGGAGGATATACATGCTACTTTCCATTAAACCTTCAAGCTCGCCAAAAACTATGAATAAATCTACATTGAGATTTAGAATGTTTTGCCATGAAGCAAGTATTACATATAAATTGGTATGTTACACGAATTGGTTTTGATTTGGTTTAGCAGTTGTTTTGGTTTGGGTTTTGGTGCTAAGAACTGACCATACAGCAGGCAAGCATCAACCAGGGGCTGCATTCCCCGTCCCATGAATGGAATGTTCTTGCTTGGCATTACAGTATGCAAACTACAAGCTTTACTGCTACCAGAGGACTACCTCACAGGCAGTCCATTCACAGTGAGACAACGCATCACTGTGGAGCAACACAGCAGAGGCTAGAGAAGTCTCTGACAGAAAACTACTCATAAGAGTCAATGCTAAATTCACATAAGCAGTTCATCTGGCAAAAAATTTACACAGCCACCTGAACTTAAAATGATAATAAAATACCAGCCACGAATGTTCCCACTGCAATTACATTTCAAAAGAGAAATCAGAGTTAATGTCCTTGTGCCTTGTGACAAAAAAAAAAAAAAAAGGAAAGAGAAAATGCAGATAACGCTTAAAATGCAAAAAGGGAAACTGTTGAGTGCTTGGAGGAGAGCCACAAATAGAGCCACCTCTGTGTCTGCTGAAGGGAGCGTGGAAGCTACAACTCTGTGCTTTTATTTTCTCCTCTCCAGGCCTTAGGAACCCCAGGGGAGGAAAACTGCTCAGGATGAGTTGAAAGGAAAAAGCTGCCTCAGCAGGAGACAGAGGGCCTCTTTCCATCCACTTCCCTTCCCTTCCTTCCCCCCATGCTTGCTGTACATATAGTTCAGGAACCCAAGATGTTTTAGCCTCTTACCACCAGGAGGCAAGACAGAAAGCCTTGTGAATGAATGTTCTGAAACTTACTTAATGGTGTGTCAAAACTTGCTTGGCTTAATTCACGAAAGTCTACTATGTGCACACCCTGTAATCTAAACTTGGTAAGATGACAGGAGTAGACTGAAGTAAGCCTGGGGGGGAATTACAAATCTGCTTTTTTTTTTTTTTTTTTTTAAGAAAACCTGTCATCAAATGCTTCCCAGTGCACCAATGGTAACAAATCATGAGGAATTTAGAGCAGGTTAGGATTCCTAAGATCATATTTTTATTGGGTGCTTTCACGTATCTCTAATGCTAAATACCCATGCCCTATAAAGAATGAGCCTAAGAGCTCTAGCAAACTGTCTGCAATCAGCACTATAAATCCCATCTTTTTTCCTAATCTATGCTACCATGTAAGTACATTGAGAACTCAACAGAGAAATTGGAAAACTTCCCAAAAAATGTTTTTCTGTTGTTTCAAAAAGAGTTATGTTAGCCCAGTTTATTTCCATTTCTTTATGCATAACACAGGAAACAACATCACCTTATTAGAGCTGCAGGGAGGTTAATAAATTCTTACGTATAAAGCCTCTGGAACAGTACATTGCACGGGGCAGAGGCATGCGTGCCAACATTCTCTGCTGTTAAACTTTTAGGTTATAACCTCCCTAAATGAAAAGGTTCATGGTTTTGAAATGATGATGATAAAGAGAGATACAAAAAGAACTAAGACAAAGTGAAGACTCGTAATTACTGGTCTACATTAGAAACTATCTTTTCCACCTAGCTCTCACTTGAACTTCTATATACACTAAATATGCAGATGTGTGGGTAGGTGCGTGGGGGGTGGGGGTGGGGGTGTGTGTGAGCGCACAAGTAAAAGGCATTAGATTTTTTGGAAAATTACTTTTTTAAAAAAGAAAGCATAAGATTGTAGACTGCAATTATTGGAAAGAGAATAAAGATTTTACCTCACCCGAGTGTATCAGGTAAGGCTTTAATAGATTTCAACTCCTTACCTGCTGACGACTACTAAGGTCCAGCTGCTTCCAGAACTGGAAATCTAAACAAAGGTCACGCCAGTACTTGCAAACCAACGATGCAGAAAGGCAGCGCTCATCCAGGGACAAATTGGAAAATATCTGTGAATTACAAAAGGAACCATATATTTGCTAAATGTTATCCAAGACACAGCAATATGACAAACTTAAGGGCTTATGGCAAATATTCTATTGGGTACAAGTGGACACCACCAAAAAACTCAAAGACTGCCCTACAGAGCAAAAAGTCTGGTGACACAGGCTACAAACAGGAACCAGCACTATCTTTTAGGTGGGGAGAGGAAGGGAAGAAAACAGGATGATACTAATGGTGTATCTTTCTGTTTCCTTATATTGAAATAGAATTACGAGGACAAACCAAACACAAATGAGAAATGCTTATGCTTACGGAACAGAAAAGAGACAAGGGAGAAAAGAGAGTCCTCTGAGGCTTTTGCCTGACTGTGGAACACATGAACTCTGAGATACAAGACAAAAGAGAAGTGTAAGAGGTTTGCTACCCGAGAAACCCTAACCCTGTCTACTGCCAACAGATACACGGCTAATGCTGACCGGCCCACAAAACACCTGCTTGAGAATCCAAAAGTTCAAGGTCATAAAAAAAAAAAAAAAAAAAAAAAAAAAAAGAGGAATATAACAGTTCTGATCCAAAAAGGATTAAGCAGAAATAACTACCAGTGTAAATCCTGACCTGGATCCTGGGACAGAATAGAAAAGAACATTAGTGAAGAAACTGATCAAATCAAAACAGAGATTAATCTGTAATTACTAGTAATGGACCCATCCTGATGCCAGTTTGGGCCAATGTACTTCAGAAACATAAATGAACCAGGCCAAGGAAGCCCTGGGGGCAGGGCGGAGGAGCCTCTGCACTATCTCCGCACTCTTCCTGTAAACCTACAATCAGCCCACATCAACTCACACTACACATCCCAAACACGGCCACAGGAATCACACTACTCAAGAGTGAAAACCTACTTTGAAAGAACTTAAAGTTCTATCATGAAAGAAGTGCTGGAGACAGGGTTAGGGTCCAGGCAAATCTCTGAAGATGTGGAGACACATCAAAAATAACAACAGGTAGGAAAATGGAGACACCGAGCCAAACCAACCATGAGAAACACTTCTGAGGCAATCAGACAAAACTGGACACCAAACAGATGTTAGAGAATATAAAAGAAATTAATTTTTTGTTTTTTATATTATGATTATATTGATAATTGTATTATCATTATATTTACTCTAATGTTTATGAGAAATTATACCTAAAATATGCTTTATTAGTCTTTCTTGAAATTTTTAAAAAATGTTGAAAGGTTAAAACAAGAAAAGCAGTACATTGCTGAAGTTTGGTGAACAATGTCTAATGAGTTTGTTTTGCTATTTTCCACTTTGTCTCATACACAAAAATTTTCATAAAAGTAATTAAAAGTTTTAGGAAAAACAGAGTTTTAACACAATAACCTTATCTTCAAGTTTGAATGATAGCTTTACCAAATTGTGCAGCCTCTTCACACCCCAAATTCCTTATTCTTAAAATGGGAATAATATAACATTTATCTAATAGGTGATCACAAGATTTAAAAAGCACAGCTACAGCTTCTACAATGTTGTCTGAAGCAGACTAAGAAGTATAAAATCATTACTGTCACAGCTCTGTCTTATAATAACTCTATACAACCAAGAGTTGTAGGTCTCCAAGCTAGACTATTACATTTAAACCTTGAGCCTGAAGAAATCACAAGCATTGTGTGTTCCCCAAAAGGTGTAGTGTAAACACAGAAGAAACACCCAATGAATGCTGCTCCCACACCAATAATGATGGTGTAAGTCCTTCACATGCTCCTGCTCACAAGTAAAACCTACTGATAAACTGAACTCCTTCTCTCTGCTTTAGCTGTATATCATGTTTCTGTATTGGGTTTCATTTCCTTCAATTCGTAATATTTTCACTATTCCTGTGATGTCTTCCTTGATGGGTTGTTATTGAAAAGCACGAGATTGTTGGCAAAAGCTCTTGACAGCATAGTGGGAGCAACTGCCTCAAGACTCTACAAATTAGTAACGGGTAGGATGAAGAGGGAAGAAAAATTATGAAGAATGAACAGAAAGTGGAATGACTCTTTTGCTTGCTTTTGTTGGTCCCTGCCTGAACCTTTTTATTCCCCTGCTTGGAAATGAAAGTGGCGCCTGTGTAGCCCCGCACAGCAAACACAACAAACACTGCCAAGGCCACCATCCCTATGGCCAGAGAACCAGAAAATGTGGCTCTGCCAGGAGAGTGGTCGCTTTTCTGCTTGCTCTCCTCTTTTATCCCTTCTGCTCAGAGCCTAATGCTGCCTGCGTGGCAGGGCTGCAACGTAACAGCTACGCAGTGTTGAAACTCCAAAAGAAGCATGATTCTCACCAAAGGACCAGAAAGAAGAACTCTGGCCCAAAGAGTTTTTGAGCCCTGTGGAGTTATCGTTTAATACAAAATTCATCATGAACTCAATCCCAGTCACACCAAAGCACACAGCAGCCCAGATCTACATCTCTGGCAGAAACTCCATCTTCCAAACCACAAAAGAAAAGTAAGTTTTATTGGCACATATAGCCTTGTACACACATTTTTTGCAAGGCTGTGTGTCAATAAAACTTTATAAAACCTAGCAGATTTGCCTTGCCCCAGGCTCAGTTCATGAAACCCACTGTTTAACACACATGCACTGACAGCTATGAATTCCTTCTCATCTGTTCAGCTGTCCCATCAAACAGAGGATTACTAACAAGTACAAATTACAGAAACAGAATGAAATTCTGTGACACAATTGAATAACAACAAAAAATGAAAATTTCATCATACATACGGACAAATAACAGCAGGACAGAGGTACAGACAAAGGAAGCTATTGGGTTTCATTCCCTTCAATTCCAATATTTCCAATATTCCGTGATATCTTTCCTGATGGTTATTCAGAAGCACAAGACTGTTAGCAAAAATGACAGAAAAGTTCAAACCACAGTCTATTCCCTCCCTTACAAAAACTGACAAAACTGTCAATTATATTAAAATTCTACAAACTAATAAGTGGTTTACATTAACCAAGAAAAAAAAAAAGGCAGCCACATTTCAGCATTAAAGCCATCTTTGTCACATGACTACTGAGTGATTCACGTAAGCAGAGGCCTTGAACAACAATATATCCTACAGAAAATATAATTCCCAGAACTATCATACAAGAATACTCACACTGCCAAGTAAATGTAACACACAATCAAATATATGCTATATAATAAAAAGGCATATGTATAAATGAGAGACAGAGCAAGGAGGCCCACTAACAAGGAAAAGTCATTAGAAACTGCACATGAAGAAGCCCAGATACCTGACTTCCTAGACAATAAGTCAACAGCTAGTGCACATCCAAGAGCTGGAGAAAACCATGGCCAGAGCAGCAAAGGAGAGCTTGGGATGGGCCTCAGTGGCAGAACTCTAGACTAGCACATATGAAGCCCAGGGTTCAAGTCTCAGCCCAGCCAGAGCAGAAAATAAAGAACTCACATTAACAAAGCCAAACAGAAGTGTCTCATCAAACAGAGGATATTACTAACAAGTACAAATCACAGAAACAGAATGAAATTCTGTGACTCAATTATACAACAAAAAATGAAAATTTCATCATACATACGGACAGACGAGAGCAGGACAGAGGTACAGACAAAGCACTATCTCTTCTTCACTGAGACTCAACTCAAAATTCTCCCAGAAGAAAGTCAAGATTGTTACAAATAAAACTGCCTTCAAAGTAGTCAGAAATAAAAATTTAACCATTTAGAGCCTACTGCTTGCTTTGAAGGTTCTGTGACACCTGTTGCCTACTGATAACACAGGACATTACAGATAAAATAACTGCAGACTTCAGAGATGCTAGGTCGAAAAGTGAATTAACACACATCCATCTTTCTTCTAGTAATTTTAGAATAACAGAACACTTTCTCACTCCTTCTATAGGCCAGCATTATGATATCAAAGCCAAACCAAAAACAATCAAACAAACAAACAAACAAAAAACTCATAAAAAATTGTATAGACTAAAGTCCATCATGAATGTAGGTGAAAAATTTTCTTTATAAATTTAAACAACTAGGGGACTGGGAAGGTGGTTCGACAGTCAAGAGCTGGTGCTCTTCCAGCAAACCCAGGTTCAATTCCCAACACCTAAATGGCAGCTCACAACCATGTATACATTGGCCATTGCCAAGGCCTCAGAGAGCTCCAGCATGCATGTTGTGTATACAAGCATGCAGAAAAAAAACACCCATACACATAAAATAAATAGACAAAAAGTAAATCCAACAACATACTAAAAAGAGCAGATGAACCATGGACAAATGCGATTTATTCAAAGAAAATAAGAATAGGCCAACATTGAAAAATAAATAAAAAACCCATGTAACACAACAGACCAATGAGATCAAAGTTTAAAAACGGCGGTCCTAACTGATGCAAGAAAAGACATTTACCCAAATAACACCATTTCCTGATAAAGACATTCTACAATATAGAAATAAAAGAACGTCCTCTCAACTTGAAAACTGAGCTCTCCACCACTCCACCCCACCTACAAAATGACGTGGACTTGAGGCAGATGTCTTCCTGAGATTAGGAGCAAGACAAGGATGCACGTTTTCACTGCTACATGACATCCCCCTGGAGCTTCCAGCCATGCCAAAAGAGGCAAGGAAAAGAGGTAAAGCCATCTCTTCTGGAAGGGGACTAACCATTCAGGGGCTGGACACAGGCATGAGCACCTGCTGCTCCTCCAGAAGACCAGGGCTCAGTTTCCAGCTTCAGAGGAGCCAACTCCCTTTGACAACCTGCACAGGCACCTGTGCATGCGTGTGCGCACACACAGACAAATAAATAAAAATGCATGCTTAAAAAGTTCTCTAATCACAGATCACATGATATTATATATAATAAATCATAGAAAAGGTAAACAAAAATAAATTTTTGGATAAGAAGCAAACTCTTTTAAGAGTGTATTCTAAAGATAAATAGTAAGCATCCAAAGATAAAATTAAATAATTTCTATTTATAGTGGCATCCAAAAGAGTAAGGCTTGATAACTTCTCTTTGATTATTAAAATTTTCTTTCATTATTAAAAATGAGTCAATGTGCCAATATTCCCCTTTAGTTATTTGAACATTTCTTTTCATTCTTTTATTTACATCATTTTATTTTATTCGTTGTTTACGAAAATCATTTTTAATTCTTTGCAAAGTCTATTTGGAGACACTTCGAGTCAGTTCTTGTAACTGCTTTCTTTCTCACTATGACTCACATTCTTTATACTCTTTACAGATCTCAAAATTGTTTGAAACTAGATATTTCAGGTAACAGGGTAACAATTACAGAATCAGACTTTCCTGGGTCTTTTTATTTTTAACTTGACTGTTCCTTCTGGAATCTCTGTTCACTACAGTGAAAGCGTTTGTGTCATTAGTATCCTTGTGTCCTTAGCTTTGCTTTCTGGGAAATTGCTGTTTTCTGCATAGCTGTTTCAGTGTCTTGGAAAATTTCTTCAAAACTCACCAGCCTGCTCCTCAATCTGAGTGTGCACTAGAAAGGGCCCTTCAAGGCTCAGCCAGCGCTGTCTTTTGTTCTGTATTTGAGATGGGGTCTTAATTGTGTTGGCCTCCAATCTGTGATTCTCTGGCCTCTGTTCCCAGTTGCTAGAATTACTGGGACAATTAGCTTAAGGAATTCCTCAATCTATCTTGACCATTCCTTCTTGCCAGCCCCTCACACATACATACTTTTACAACGAACTTTTACAATGTGTGGAAAGATTCTCCTTGTGTTCTTCTCTCACTTCCGTGGTCTACTTAACTCCATCACTGGATTCCTTCCCACTCCTCCAAGTGTCACTACACCTGCAAGCCAGCACTATGTGTTTCTCTTTATTTCCCACTACCAGGCTCTCTGCTTTGATTGGCAGATGGTTTCTCCTTATCGTCCAAACCGCGCTAAGCAAGCCAGGCGTGCCAGCCTAGGCACCACAGAACTCTACTATCCACAGTTTCCGAAGACTAAATTCATCCCAACACTTGTCTTTTATGTAATTCTAGATGCCAAATAGTCGGGGTAGCTTTGATCTTCTTTAACAAGGGTTCACTGACTTGTCATGCAACCATAGTCCCTCTCACGCTCTAAGTTAGGTGGATATTTTTATGCTCATCCTCTTCATTTTATAGATGAGAAGAAAAAGATTTAAGGAGTCATTTTTAAAGAGCTGGAGGTTTTGTTATCACATTTCATTTATATGTATGTGTGTGTTGTGTGTGTGCACATGCACAAAATATGTGTGCACATACACAAAAGTATGCGTGTATGTGCACAAATGTATGAACACATACACAAAACTGTACATGCACATCAGTGTTTGTGTGTATCTATGTGAGTGTGTGTGAGAAAGAGAGAGAGACAGACAGACAGACAGACAGACAGATGTGTGGAGGTCAGAGGACAACTTAGAGGAGTTCCTTCTTTTTCTATCATGTTAGTCCCGAAAACAGAAGTCAGGCCATTGGGCTCAGTGTTAGGTACCTTTACCAGCTGAGCCATCTCAGTGGCCCTGACTCTAGCTTTAAAGGGCTAATTTTTTCTCTGAATGCTCATGCACCAAGCACCACCTAGCTGAAACAAGTCTGACCAGTACTTCTCCAGTTTTCTCATAAAAGTAAATGGCACTTTTGATCCACACAGCACTAACTAGATCTACATGAATCCAGGTTAGTTTTGCTTATCAATGTGAAAAGAAATTTAATAGGTAGGTGACACAAAAAAAAAGGAGGCTACCAGGGAAGGTTAAGTAACTGCCTTAGAATCTATTATGCTAATCTGAAGTGTTTCTTAATCACTTGCTCTCCCATCTTTTACACAACCTGAAGCTCAAAAGTTCAACAAAGACTCAAGGTGATCACTCTTCGAGCTTTCACTACAGAGCACAATTGACAGAATGTTTGTGTAAATAAACCTCTCTTTTTGGCAGCCTAATTAACATAAGACCACTTAGCTACTTCAGAAAGGAAATGTGGCAAACCTGCCTTCCTAAAACCTGCCAGACTTTCCACCACAACAAATTTCTCTCGTGAAACTGCCTTTTTCACTAGAGCAGCCATTTGTAATAAATCTTCCAAACTAGAGATTTCCTACATACTGGCATGGCAGTAGCGAAAGGACTGTAGGTAAGCTCTCCCACTTACTACATTTTGGAAAGAAATAGGTTTGCTAACTGAGAGCAAGATAACAATCTAAACATAAAGCACATCTCTTGTATTAAAAGGTAGCCATTCATGCAAACAGAAAACATGCAAGAAAAATTGTTGCACAATGGTTGCATCATACAAAAATCTAGTTGTAATTTCAGTATGTAGAATTGCTTGAAGTTGGAAAGGCAACAAAAAGTATTATTTGTTTATATGATTCAAAACAATCCAGTAACTAAAGACCTAACATAAAGAAAAATGCTATTCCCAGAGCTGAGCTTTGATGAGCCATTCTCTGCTTCTCAAATTTCTTATAAAGACCCCACTATAGGCCCACACCAGTTATAAATCAGCCTCCGTTTCAATGGTTTACAATATGTCTGGAGGAAGCAAACAACCTCCCCCATTCAGAAATACCTTTCATAAACTCCCTGAAAGAGTATTCAAGTCCTCCTAACAGTATATTCAAAAGATGTCTACAACTGAAAACACAACTGGGATCCAGCTCAGGGTCTGCCATTCACTAAAATGTCGCAGAGTGAAACATTTCTTCTCTATTTCTGTATGTATTAAGGGGTGAAAGTGACTAAAGGGTCTCAACAATTACTGTCTGTTCTAAAGTTACATAATTACAATTTCCAGTAATGCTTACTATTTCAAAAAAGAAGTGGGTCCATTTCTAGAAAAGTACTAATTGTTACCAATGGCTTCTAAACTGGCAAGCATACACTCTTCAAACCAAAGTTCCACTTCCTTGATACCTATCCTTGAAATTATTACCACATGTATATAACATCTTTATAAACTGATCCAGTAGCAAAAATTAAACTGGAAATAGCTCTTAACAGAAGGCCATATGATAACTACTGTGGGACACTAAGCAGTATTTTTTAATGAAGGAAGTTACATGCTACAGAGAAAAACACTTCCAAACCACATGGACACTTCAATGCCATGGGCATGGGTGAGGGACTAAGGGTGCACAGCTCTTTCTGTCCTGTGCAACACAGCCTAGTAAAGTAGGCACTGGGGACACGAGACTATGGATTTCTGCAATCTGGCCCTTATAACTGACAAACTGAAGTTTAAGTTCTGTTTAACCATTGTAAATGTAAATACATGTAGCTAGTGGCCAACAAACATATTGGGTGGTGCAGATCTAGGAAAAATAATCTCAATTGTTAAGAGTGTTTATTCTACCTTTGGCGATCAAACAGCAGATAGGGCTGAAGCAAAGCAAAGTCTTTGTTGGCAATGTGGGAGCATTTGAAGAAGAGAGCATGCAGCACTATACTAAGTTAAGGAGATCAGCCTCATTTATACAGAGGCAAAATCACCCTGAAAGCAGCACAGGGTCTCTACACTACTTGAAAGAAAATGGTAAGTATGGTGGCTTTTTTCTCCCAAAACTTCTTTTAAATAGTACTTCCTTCCAAAACTTTTCACCTAACCTCCACTACTTTTTAACAATTTACAAAGGAGGAGGAATAGGAAGAGAAGCAGCAGCAACAATAGAGCCACTAGCCCATTATCCGGGAGGTTACACTAGGAATACTTCCAATGCGGGTGATGAATCTGTGCCTCTCTATACAACAACCTTTCTAGTAACGGGGGGGAGGGGGCGGGGGGGGTCAGAGCCTCCTAAGTCTCATCCCCAAGCCAAACACCCAACGTCCTTCCCAGAGTCACAACACTTTCATCGTCCTAACCCTCTTACCTGACTTAGACCTCATGTTGAACAGAACCTTCTCTTAGCACAGTGTACAACCCTAGACTCTCACTCACTCACTCAGTAATTAATTCGGAACCACTGCAGTGTACTGAGGGGAGGGCCCAGAGCAATGAGCAAGACAGGTGGGTTCACAAAGCCACTGTTTCAGAAGTTCTACTTGGGTTGGCAGACACTGAAAATTCCTCCAATTCACCCTCACCAACTCACTTTATATGGAAACCAGTAGGACCTGACAATCTTTAGTCAAGCTTTTAGCAGAAATAGGAATCTATACAGCATACCCAATAACTCCAACACAACAGCAAGTCCTAAAAGTCTCCTGGACCAAGTTCTCAACAATTCTTAGCCAAAAAAAAACAACCTTTAAAGGTTTCCTTTATTGTGACATAATGTCCCTTCTCATTTAAAATTTAAAATGTTAACTAGCATTAACCTGTAATTCCAGCATTCAAGATGCTGAAGCAAGAAGAGCAAGAGTTTGGAGGCCAGTCTGAGCTACACAGTGAGACCCTGTTACAATAAACCAAAGATGATAATAAATGTCCTTTTCTTCATGATATAAGGGCTTAGGTAAAGACAGTGAAGTACCGATTTTGACTCAGTTTGTTTCTTCACTCTGACTTACCAAGTAAGAAGACAGCAATGAAACTTGTGTACCAAAAGTTTGATATTATATTTATCCATGTCATCCAGAGATTTAAAACACTTGAGAAAGTTCCCTCTGCACTAAAATGCATCCCATGAACACACACAGCGATAACTCCTCCAAAAAATATACCTGCATAATAATTAAATCATTACAGTTTGACACAAGGAAATGGGAAAGTTGCCCACTCTTCTGTTGTACAAGAACATCAATGTCACAGCGAAGCAGAGCCAAACACAGAAGCATAAATGGAAGAAGTCTAATCAAGTAAGGAGCAGCGATGTGCCAGCAACAATTGCAATGCATGGCAGTTACCTCAGTAACTGTAAAGGTAGCCAAATTCTCCCCACGGTTATTTCTGGCTAGTCTTATTTAAATATCATCCACACTGAAAAACCAAGTTCAAATCTCCAGAAAGAGGTGTGCTAACAAAGACAGAAAATAAGGGGGAAAAGAAGTTAATAACTTAATACAAATTCTATCACAAAGTTTGCCCTTAGCACTGACAAAAGCAGTGATTTTACTTGGTAATTTAAAGTGACAAGGTTCTCACCAGGGACTTCAACTGTTCATTCACCCAACCCCCAAGGGTGAAAAAAAAAAAAGACTTTTGACTTGTGGTAATCCATGCTTGTATATAAAGGTAAGGATGCAGGAAGGACAAACAGCATAAACGACAGGGTGCTTGGGCTTGTTTGTTGTTCCAAGTCAAGCTAGCAAAAACACTCTAGTTCAAGACCCAATTTTGCCCTTTAGTTTATGGCTGTGACCTTGAACAAATCAAACACTCTGAAGCCAATCTAGACTGTTAACTCCACAAGAAAAAAAAAAAAAAACTCCTCCAGGCTGGCCAACGAAAGTCGTCGGTCCCAAAAGACCGAAAGTGAAACGTCAGTTTCTTTTTGCATTCAGTCTGTACGACCAGGACTTATCTCACAGCATCAACTGGAGAAATCCATGGGGTTTGTAGAGATAAAAGCTCGGACACACGGTGCCACTATCAGCTATCAAACTTGAAAACTTTCAAACACCAGTCCTACAAATTGCTCAAGAACGTGTGTATATTCCACAGAAACTCAGCAGTTCCAAAATCGGTGGTGTGGGGGGGAGGGTTGCTAATGCATACATAAACCCCGACTTGTAGATCACAGACCTAAGCTACAAGGCATTCAGCAGCCTTCAAGTTTTTCTACTTCAAAACCCGGCTGAAAGCTGAGGCCCCACTGGCCTCTCAGGGCCCCCTTCCGGCGTCCCCCCGGCTGTCAGGGAACCCCCCTCCTCCGCACACAGGGGGAGAAGGAAGAGACGGGGAGAGAGAGAGAGAGAGAGAGAGAGAGAGAGAGAGAG
>NW_026596100.1:2257189-2304035 GCF_907164565.1 Psammomys obesus | reverse complement strand
GCTGCCCGCTCCGGAGGGGGCGGAGCCGGCCGCGGGGGCGCGCCGGGGAGAGGCCTCGGGGCCGCGCGCCCCGCCCGCTCCGGGGTTGCCGGGCGGCCTCGGGGCGCACGGCCCCCCCGGGAGGCGGGCGGAGACGCTCCCGAGCCCGCTGAGTGACGTCCGTTTCCACGGCCGCGATGACGCCTGGAGGTGTAAGTGCAAGTTAGCTGCCATTGGCCAGGCGCGGCGTGGCTCGTCCCCCCTCTCTTCCCACCCCTACCTTCAGCCGCGACTCGGAAACTGAGGCCAGTTGGGAGCCCTAGCGCCTGATCTGACAGAGAGGCGGAAAGAGAGGCCTGAAGGAGTGACGGACGACGCCCCTGGGTGATCAACAGTCCAGTAAGGACCCGTTAGTGGTGCGACAGCACTGACTGTACTCATTTGTCTGGGAACCTGTTGCATTCCGCTGCCTTTGCGCGCGATTGCAAGGTGAAAGCAAGTCTCAAATTACCTGTACACGCTGGAAGGTGGTTTCTCAAACACGAGGAGTAATCCAACATTCCAGGCTACAAGCTGGAGGTTACTGTTGTTGACACCTTGAAAATCAGTCTGTCCAGTCTCTGAATGTTAGTGCTGTGCCCGTATCACAGACTCTGGTGGCCAAGGTGGGAAAGTAAGCTGGCAAGATACCAGTCTTGAATTGCCCTCTGTGTAACAGGCTCGCTGGTGTGGAGATGTTAGCTTTCATGAGGGAGAAGGTAGGGAAGGTTGTCGTAGTCCGATTTCTGCTGCTATGACAATACTACAGACTGATTAAACTGTAAACAACAGTTTTTCTGGCTCTTGGTTCTGGAGGCTTTGGAAAGTGGCATGACATGCAGTGTCGGCTAAGTGGCAGGGCAAGAGCGCTGGAGACCGCCCGTCGTTTTTAGCAGGAACCCGCTGGCGTGCTGGCAGTGCGATCCTGGGAGCCGAACTTCCGTGTCCTGTCACCTCTTAATGATGTGCACGTGCAGCTGCAGTAGCTAGTTTTAGTTCTGGAGGGAACGTTTCAAACCATGGCAGGGATTCTAAAGCAGAGCAGCGGAAGTAGAGAGGACATTGGAAGGAGTGTCTTCACGGTAAACAGGAAAGGAAACAAAGGCTGGTAGAAATAGGGTGCGTTTGTTACCGACAGTTTCTACTCAACATTAAATGAAGCCCTGTTACCTGCTGAAGAGAGGTAGTGGGTGTCTTTAAAAGCTGCCAAGGAGAAGGTTGAGGGTACCATCAGATTTTGGCTAACATGGTCTCCTCTTCAGAAACAGCCCTTTTAGGTCTTCATGTTCAGAAATCCTGTTTCCAGGTCTTTATCATAATGAAATGGAATTTCAAGAATGAGAGATAAAGATTTGTCAGAGAAATCCCTGTTGCTGTGCTGCCTGGAGTCCTTTTTCCTACAGATACCCCCACGTGGGGAGGGTCTTCTAGGGCCCAGAGAGTGCAACAAGTAGACAGGGTGAAAGGCAGAGTCAAGGCCTTGTAGATCCTTTGCCATCTCAGCTTGACTATTTTTTGAGGAAAAAAAAAAGCTAAAAATTGTGCAGAAAGTATGGTATGGCCGTGTAGGTTCTATGTCAAACATATCTACCCTTTTAACACATCAGTCTACAACTTGTATTAGCTGAGAAAAATACAATCCTACGTCTGCAAGGAGACTTGCACAGAAATGCTCATTGCAACTGTACTTACAATAGTGGAACCCTCAAGGAGCCCAGATGTCCATCAGTGGGAGAGTGAGGAAGTTGGAATATTCATCCAGTGCAGCACTACTCATGAATTAAAAATAAACTAGAATATGAATGAATCTCGTAAATGTGTGTTGAACCAGACTGTGGAGTTAGAACCTCGAGCGTCTTCCTGATTTTAGCAAGTTCTTTATCGAGAGCCTGGCACCCTGCAGACCCTCCAGGGCTGCATATGTACTTGAGCTCCAGCTTCCTGTGTTTAACGATGAGGTGGGCAGATGACGCTGAGACCTGAGGCTTCTGTGACTTACAGTAGCTATTTTATTACAATCCCTGAGCCAGGCAGTGAGCATGTTGTCCCTGCTCCACTAGTTCACTCACTGCCTGAGAAGTGACATTTGTGTTGGATGCTTAAGGAAGACAGCGTCTGCTCTCACCCTCCCTTCACCCACACAGATCTTCCTGGGGAAGGGGTCAATGAAATTCCTCAGAGTTTAACATCACTTACCTCTCTCTTCACTCCATTACACCTGAAATCCCAGCACTCAGAAAGCTGGGACAGGAAAACTGCCAACATTTCAAGGCATGCCTGAGCTACAGACACTCTTTAAAATGGGGGGGGGGGGGAGGTGTTAAATTGATATTATTGTCATTGTGGTTTTAATGATAAATCCTCCCGAAGTCGTCTCAGACATTTGAAGACTTGGATCCAGCCGGTGCTGTCTGATGAAGGAGGTGTAGCCGTGACAGAAGGGCTTCGGGGCAGGCTCTGATGTTTCAAAGCTGCACACCATTCCCAGTTCACACTCTGTGCTCCCGGCTTCAGGTCCTGGACTTTGCCATCAAGGACTCTAATCCTTCTGAAGCTGTAAGCCCAAATAAACTCTTAAAAGTTGCATTGATCATGGTGTTTTTATCAAAGCAATGGAGGAATAACTAAAGTCATCTGTTGAATGATTAATTTTTAATATTGATACATAAAATTATTAAGGCAGCAGTTATCCCTTAACCCACTATTTTATAGATAAAAGATATAGAAACTTATTAGATGTATAATAAGCCTTTATCATCTGGGGCTGGGCACATATTAACCCTCTAAGCTATCTTGTTTATTCCCCATCCAAAACTCCCATAAATACTTGCCCATGTTTCTAATTTGGCTGCTTCTCTGCATCATGCCAAACCTCAGAGCAAGCTCCTCCCATGTGCTTTCGGCTCACACTAACCCGTGGTGACCTGCTCCTTTCTGCTCCTTCCTTCTCTCCTCAGTGGCCCTCTCTAGCCCCCAAAGCCCATGCAACTAGGCAAGGTTTACACCACGCCATTTTGGATGTGTGAAAATTTGCTCTTAAGGATATTGTAGAGTAAGCAATTAACATCTGAATACATAGTAGCTCCAAATCAACCCCAGCAATAGTCACTGAAATGGAACTCATTACCCTAAATCATTATACTGATAAGTTTTCAGGAAAGAAAACTACAAGCAAGAGTCACACATTTACAGAGACAGCTTTGGCAGCTGAACATTAAAAATTACTAAAACCCATGATCCTGCATAGTCAGACTAGACTGGTGTGTGCAGCTCACCCTTGGTGGTTCTGGCAGCAGCTGGCTTTGCATGCCAGCTAAGTCACACGTTCTCGTGAGCATAAACAACCCCCAAACATCAATGTTATGTCTGACCACTGTGGCCATAGTAGAGAAGGTGGGAATAACAACCCTCCACAGTCAATTCTGAATACGTCACACACAAGAACACCCTTCACACTTAACAGTGGGCAGACAGGTGGGTAGAGACACTTACCTTCTGTATTATAAGAGCACATTTGTACCTCATTGCAGAAAGGAATCTGCAAATGCATGCTATTAATAGCTTTTTAGGCACTGCTAATGGTTTGTTCTGAGTTCATTCCTGCTGCCAGCCCAGATGCCGATAGAGAAGTACAATGTTGATAGCCAACACACAAAAGATTGAGCATTTCAAGAAGTGTTTGAAGCCAGATGTCCATAAAGTGAGAGAAGAACATAAGGGGTGATAACGAGAGACATTGACATCACAAGGCTCATAAATCTGGCTGACAAGAGGGACAAAGAAAGAGTCCTAAATAAATGACTCTGCACCCATCCCACTGCGCAGCTCCCTGTGCAGTCTGCTGGCTGGAGAAGAGATGCAAGAAGCAGTTCTTTAAGGGATTTGTCTGCTGCCCTCTCAGATCGCTGGCTCTGAACAAAGTGCAATTTAAATATTTAATTCCTAACTCTGCTCATTGCCCTTTATGGTGACAGGTATAACAAACTCTTAAGATTCTGGTTTTCTAAACCACAAAGCTATTAAATAAGTGACTGCTGTTTTCTGACCATTAACAGTGACAGCTCTGCTCTCCTCTGTCTTCTAGGTAACACATGACGAAGCATCCATTCATAGATGCTTTTCTGCCTTCTGGCGGCCTCTCACTCAAAACAACTCTTTAGCCCTCAGTCGCTTCCTGTATCTGGTAGTGTCTTTTCAGTGCTATCTTACTGTAGTATCTCCTGGTGTTCTACTTGCCAATTTGCAACATTAAACCCAACTGTATTTAACCTGGCATGTCTTTAGTAATAGCACTTATGTCACCAATGTGTCTAAAACCATTCCCTCTTTTACTGACTTTTTTTTCTCCCTCACCCCACCCCATTATGATTCTTTGTCACATGTTTGGGAGTTTGAGGACTGGTTCCCAAAGGTTTGTTTTTCTGTTTCTGTTCCACACACACACACACACACAATATTTTTCTCCTAGAATGTAAAATACATGAGAAAAAAAAAATGAGGTGTTTTGTTTCTTCTTCTGTTTTGGGGAAGATAATTTGGCAACTATGTAGAAGAACTAAAGAATGTGAACAGGTGATTAGTAGGGAGACTAGGGAAAACTGTTCAAAGCGTCCAAGGGAAAGCATTGTATTAATGAAGGCATCCTGGGGATAAGGAAGTGAAGTGGGATTGAGCAACATTTCTGATGTGGATTTTTTTCAGGTATTGCTGAATTATTTACTAACTGAGTAGAAGGAAGAGAATAATGGATAATGAACACCAAAACCACTACTTGTGTGATCATAAGGTTTTTCAGTGTAGCTTAGTGTGTTAACATTTTTACAAATATGAGCAGTTCCAACTCTTTTACAGCATAGTAGGACTTGCACTGAAGCCAGTATATAAACTTGAGAGTAAACCAATTAGAAATAAAAAGCCTTATATTGGACATGGTGACACACACCTGTAATTCCAGCACTTGGGAAGCAGAGGCAAGAGAATTGAGGTACGATCAAAGCTAACCTAGTGTGTATAGAAAGCTCTAGATTGGCCAGGGCTAATAGCAAATAGCCTTTCATTTCCTGTCTAAGAATATACTTACTTTAAAATTCATACTTGCCTATAAAACTTACCGATATGTAAAAGGTTTTTTTAGTGCATGAAGTTGTGTAATGATTGTGACACATTGCTCAGACATCATATCGATGATACAAGAGCACATTTCATGTACCATTAATCCTACCAATTATGGCTTAGGTGATGGGGGCTCTTCTAGGTGGGCAGAGATACTACCTTTTGCACGTGGAAATCATGGATCATACCAGATGTTCATTTGACAACTCATCCAATCATATTTCTATGGAAATACCTAAAGCTACAGATGTTAAAACAATGTTAAGAGAATTCTCCTTAGGAAGACAGCCTATTCTTGAGTTTGTTTCAGACATTGACTGCCATCTAGATACCCTTCCCTCACCTCTGTCAGGTCTCAGTCCAGATGTCACCACCTTTCACAAGACCTCTGGTTAGTTGCTCTGTGGAACTGTTCTGTAGGACTTCCCAACTGCTGCCTGCTGCTGCGGTCCCTGTTGTAGTTAGTTCTACCTCCTCAGAATTAACCCCGGCTTTCTTCTCTCCAGAACAGGCAGACCTGTGATTGTTAAGCAGCTGGGTTTTAATGGTGGTGTATCATGAGTCTGACCTAACCAGGTGAACCACCACATAAAAGGTCTAGAAGTGAGTCAAGAAATCAGGGAGGTTCAGAGCACCTAGAGAAGCTTTCCTGTTGGCATTGAGAGGATTTGTGGCAAGAAGCTGTAGGCGGCCTCTGGAAAGAGAGGAGCCCCTCACTGACTACACCTGGAGTTCAGCCTGATGAAAATCTCAGCAGTGGACACAGCAAAACCCAGGGCAGGACTTCTGATCTACAGAACTAAAGGACAGCACATACATATTGCTTAACTCACATTGTTTCTAGGAGCTGTTTTTACAGTAATAGAAAACATGTCCAAAGGGTCCTATGGAATCCAAGACGTAGTTGTAATAGGAGAAAGGAAATAATTATTCTGTAGTTCTCCAAAGGCAACTCAAGCTTCTGAAAGGAAACAACTCAGCAGCTTAGTATAAATGATTTGTTGCTCTCCAATTCGTATACATGTTATTGGAGTAACTAAGGCAAATGGGGGGGGGGGTATTGCACTTTCTTTGCTCAAGATCCATATTTATCTTATTTTAATGAAACTAATACAACACCAAGATCTATTGCCTCTATTTCCCCAAGTCAGCGCCCAGCTAAGTAAGTCTCATTATCTTATTTCCTCATGTTTAGCTGGGGCAAAATAATCCATCTAGGTCTCCCTAACCTATTTCATTTGTTTTTCTCTTGGAATTTAATAACATTTGGGTTTCTCATCACACAGCTTTTAAATTGCTAACTGCAAGCCAAGGCCAGAGAATTAAAACTATTTCAGTGACTCAAAAATAGTAAGCTACTGTCCCTAAACCACGTTAACAACTTGTGGTATTATTAAAATCATCAACCAAATGTCTGTGTTCCAAACGTGCTTGTTTTGCCCTGAATGTGACGAGCAGACTGCCCCTTCTTAACCCATTCCAGTAGCTAGAGATGAAACAATCGTGAGGACCCACCTACTAAAAGAACTGTAAACTTTGTGTGCAGTCCCTCCTGTGTTGGTGCAAGTGGGAACACGGGAAGGATGTCTGGACTCACATTCATCACAGACCACTGCCTACAGCCTTCATCTCTCCTCTGTTCCTGCTGGGTTTATAATCTCTGTAGTAGAGAACTTTCCCTTGTATTTAAATGACTAGACAGTGGTCTTCGTCAATACTCAGAATGGGTAGTATTTGTGGTTATAGTAAAGGTTAGTTGGCTTTCCTCTGCAAAAATAAAAACGAGTCATACTTACGTGTGAAGAACTAAAAAGAAGAAATGATATGTTCTCTGTGACCTCATAAATTGTATTGGCTCCTCTAAACTTTGTACAGACACTCCTAACAGCATATCAACGGTGCTGTCTTGTGTAGCCTTGGCTTTTCATTCTCCTGCCTTTTTAATACAGAGTATTTATTGGTTATTGTTAGTATTTTAAATGTAATTTTATATGTGCTATCTAGTCATACCAACAGTGTGTAATGCCACTGTGGTCATCCCTGTTTGGAATCCACTCTTATCATCTGTTAGGATAAGAGTACAAAAAAAACTTAAATATGCTCTGTAACACAGCTGGTAAAGTACATGAGAACATAATTCCCCTATATTTGTTTGTTTTGAGAGTTAACTCTCCTGTGACAACTGAACACTGGGGGAGAGTAAGTCAGTTGCAGGGTCTTTTCTCAAGGGAATTATTGAAAGAGCCATTGTCAGTGGTAAAATACTGTCCTGTGTAGCTTCCTTTCACAGCTGCTTGATATCTTCATTTCAGTCTCATTGTGTGTAGTGCCGTGTGTGTGTGTGTGTGTGAGTGTGTGTGTAGAGAGAGAGAGAAAGAAAAAGATTTTTTCCCTCACATTCTTTTACCTCTGTTCCCTTCGATGTATGTAAAAATTAACAGCGAGGGCCAACAAGCTGGCTTAATGCCAGACAACCTGAGTTTGATGCCCAGAACCCTTGGCAAGGTGAAGAAAGCACCAACCCCTGAAAGTTGTCCTCCAACCTCCGTCTGCCGAAATAGATTTATTTCAATAATTTGCATCTTTCTTGTACTGCAAATCAGGTGTGCTCAGTGTTGACCTAGTAACATGTACCACAAATATAGCTCATGGTGGTGTTAATCCTGAAATTCATGAGAGAAAAAGCAGTTCCACCATTGTGAGGCAAATTTTAAACAAGCTTTGATTAAATAAGATCAGGTTGATGGACTCTGGCCAGGGCCATCCCTGAGTTCCCAGGAAATGGCCACAGGTCCTGTTTTAGTCTTAAGACAAAACCTCATGGCCGTTGTATTTCCCTTTGGGTCCAACCAGGGGCAAGCAAGCACCCTGATGTGTTTCCTATCTATGTACCTCTCACTCACATCCAATCAAGCACATCCCATAGAAACAAACTTGTTTAGTGGAGCGAAAACATGTCACTTGTTATTTTCTAAGAAGCACAGCCCCCAACGTTCCAGAAAGTTATCTGTCCTTTAGCAAGTGAGGCTTACAAGTTAACTTTAGGTCTTGCCGTAGGTGTGGTCTTCACAGGCTGTGGATGCTGAAGAACACTTTCTAAAATGAGTATCTTTGTTTTTCATGTCAACCATGGAAGGATAAATAATATACTCCCATTTGCCAACATTGAATATGATTACACATTTTTAAATAAAAGAATAGAACTTACGTTGAATGTGTAAGGGTGCTAAGCTGTCAAAATATTCACTGATGGAATTTTGTGGAGCACAGTCATCAGTGAAAATTTATTATTTCTAAGGAAAATTTTATTTCAGAACCTAAAACCAACTTTAAATTGCATTGCTTATTCCATCCTGTTTCATCTACTTCATTACCGACAACCTCCACTCACCCCTGAAACACCCCATTTATAGCTGTGTCTTTCTATTCCAGTCTACCTCCTAATGATATTAAGATATGCTCCATAGTACCTTCTTAAGGATTTAGTTTGGGAAAATAGTCTGTGAAGAATATTAATCCTCTTCAGGCACATTAGAGAGAATATTTGCTAAGATCAAGTTAAAGAATAATCGCTCAGAGAAATGTTGAAGAGAAGGCTAATGGAGGCAGTAATAGTTTCTGGAACAAAACATGAGCTTAGACATTTTCTGGAAAGCCAAATTTATACATACATATATATATACATATATATATATGTATATATATATATACAGAGAGAGAGAGAGCTGAGAGATATGGTAAAGGACAGAAATATAAAGCTTATGACTGTCACAAGAATAAATTTTAAGATAATCCTAATGATTCATAACTAACTTACTCTTTTCCTTCCCTTAAAGTAAAACTGAGTCTAAACACAGAAGTAAGAATTTGCAGTGTTAGGGAGTGGGGGAGCGGACCTTTGCTGATGGGTTGGTCTGTAGAGGAGTTAAGTTCTAGAGGGAAGGGAGTGAGTCAGGCAATGGTCAGGGGAATCTCATGGCTCTGACTTCCTGGCAATCAGCTGCTTCTTTATTTATACAGGTTTCACAGAACAAAGAGTAATGATTATCCAAAGGGTAGGATTATGTGTTTGATTTTTCACTACATGTTTAGGGTTACAAGTTTAGTCACAATTAGAAAATACAAACAACCGACTTTATTGTTATTATTAGCTCCATAACTCCAGTTTAAAGAATCTAAAGAATGTCTTCTTCAAAACAAACACATCAATTGTATGACAGCCTGCTTTTAGGCTGGCAGTGTTTGTAATTCTAGAGCACTCCAGACCAACAATATCTGAGCCAGTCTTTTTTATGAATAGCAAATACTAATACGTAACTTCTTTTACTGTATGTTTCATCATCTATGTTATAAAGTAGGAAAAGTTTGTTTAATCAGTCTTATTTACTGAGGTTTAGTCCTTCAGCAGTGTACTCTGTATAACTCCTGTCTTCAAACTACATTTTCAGACAGCTCTAAGCATATAATAAAGAAGAGGCCTTAAATCTGTAACCTTTCCTCCTGGCCGGTCAGAGTTTGTCAATTGTCTCTGTTTACTCTGATCTAATTTTACCGTCTGAGTTTGCTCAGCGGCAGATACCCCAGGAAGATTTCTGTAGTAATGGCCTCATCTAGCTATGTGCTTATCTGGGTTTAATGATCTCCAGGGCATAAGGAAGATTTCCAAATAGTGGCCAGATAAAGTGAATTTTAGTCTTTTCCTAAAGAGACTCACAGGTAAATTTTCTCAGGAAAGGACAGAAAATGAATCAAAATGCAGAAAATCCCCAAGAATTTAGTTGGCAGAGACCAAAATCCAAAAGTTAAGAAATAGAATAACAGTGATTGCAGCAATCCATTCAGCTTTGCTAGAACTGTGTCAAGCAGCTGTGCTGACTTCATGACTCTCACCATTTCCAATGGATATGGCTATGCCACGGCATGGTACTTTTTTGAGGGAAATGGAGAATGTGTTTCATCTTCAGTTGTTCAGCTGGAGGGGATCTAGGTGCCCTGCCCTAGGTTGTTGACCCTTGTGGCTGTGGAGATTCCCGGTAAACAGAAACCCTTAAGCTTGTTTATCTAGTAACAGTCCTTCTGTTTACCTGGCCAAGGGTCTTCTGTTGAGGACAATGTCACCAGCATTGGCATTTTGAGATGCCACTTTGGACCTAACATTAGGAGGAGCTTAGAAGGCAGTAATGCTGAGTGAGAACAATGTGGACTGTGTAGGCCCATCTTAAGAGGTTTCAGATGGGAAGAATGTTAGCAGGTGGCCCAAAGACCATTCTTGTGATATTTTGGCAAAAATATGTGGCTGCATTTTGCCCTCACGCCAAAGTCTGCCTGAGACTAAATTGAAGAGTAATGAATTAATGTTATCGGGAGGGGGATTTCAAGAAAGCCTCTTATGTAGATCTACAGTAGAAGGAGCAAAAGGCACTGTTAGGACTTTGTGAGGCAGAAGAGTACCTTGGCAGGTCGGGGACTATTGCAGGGCTTTCAAGGGCCCCGCTTGAGGTTTAATTAAGACACGAAGGCATCTATATAGTCTAAAATTGTGGCCTTTTGCCAGGGCAGGGCTAGCCATGTAAACATATCCTGGCTTCTCTGTCATCATGTCTCTTCACGTGGTTCTCACCGCCTGCTTCCAGTTCCATCAGGCTCTCCTGCCTCCTCTACACCACCCTGAGTTTCTCTCCATCCGCCACATCTCTTTGCATCTCCGTCAGCTCTTTATAAAACAAAAAGCCATGTTCCAATCAGCAGCAAGACAATGCCCAATCCATCTCTTTGGGATGCTCTTTGGCACTGAGAGCTGCTTGGCCTTCACCACAGCAGCTTGCTTTTAAGTCTGATAATCTTAGAGAAATTTTGAAGGCCATCTTCAACACTACAAGCTAGACTGAGTCAGTGGGCATAGAGTAGATGGCTGGGCCAGAGCTGATTGTTCCTGGTGACTGGGGGCCAGTACTGCTTGTGCTGGGGTCAGGCTCCAACAAGCAAGTTCCAACAATCTTTAACAATTTCACACATACAGACAGACATCTAGACATTCAGACATACACACCCTCACATAGTGAGTGGATGGAGCAAAGCTCCAACCACCTTACATATACACGCACATATCTGGTGGATGGTGGATGGAGCAAAGCTCCAACAACTTTACAAACATACATTTACACACACAAACTGGGTGGGTGGGATAAACGCTAAAGAGTGAGCTCCAGCAACTTCATTTTTTAGCTCTTTTTATATGCTCTAAGACAAAATTCTGGTATGTAAGAAAAAAAATTGCCTCATAGACATAAAAGCTATCATCACCAAAACAGATAAATTCATTACACAGGGGGAGTTACAGCAGGATTGTTGATTACATGTTTTTCTATTAAAACTCACACCTAACTAAACATTCTTTAACTACTCCACAAGTTTATGATAAGTCCAAAGCAATAGTGTTACCTATCCTTTGTTCTACAAGTTCATGATAAGTTCAGAGTAACCATTTTAGCTTTCTTTGGAGGTGTGGGGGATTTGCGTTTTTTGGCTTTTTGAATCAGGGTTTCTCTGTTTAGCCTTAGCTGTCCTGGACTCACTTTGTAGACCTGGCTGGCCTCAAACCCACAACGATCTGCTGCCTCTGATTCCCTGAGTGCTGTAAAGATGGGCGTGCACCCAACTAAAACAATAGGGTTTTTTTGTTTTGTTTTGTATCATAAGTTAACAAAGTTTTTATCAAGAACCAGGTCGTCTAGCTGCCACCTTATTTCTGAAGTCTTGTGTAGTTAAACTAGCTAATCACCCATTCTCTGTTCTTATACTCATAATAGCATTACCCACTTCTTAATTGTGGCTTTTTTTATCCTGGTACACACTGAGACTTGTGACCTCATCCTTGGATCTAACCTAGAATGAATGTTTTTCTTGATCATTAGCTTGTCCCAAGCCTATTTTTCTTCCTAGTGTGATTTACATGTTTGTAATGCATAAAAATTCACTGAACTCCTTTTACAGCCTTTACTATTCTACAAGGAGGAAGTGAATTTTACTTTTGATTCTAACTTTAAACTTTCTATCAATTATCTTAACTTTTTAAACTCTTAAAATTACTTGAATCAAATCAAGATTGTATAAAATCATTATTATCAGGAATTATAAAATCATCAGTTCATCTAAACAGCATTATTTCATGAAAGTATGTCTTCATATCTATCTGCAGGAAATTTGCACAACAGAGTGGGCTAATAAACCAGGATGCAATCACATCAGACTATAGGCAGTGAGGGTCTCCTGACACCCATCACACCATGCCAGATACATGCGGAATACAGCAAAGACAAACACGAGAAGGAACATCAGTAGCAAGACACAATCTGGAGACGAAGTCCCTGGCACTATGCTTCTCAAAGGTATACCCATCGAAACCATGCAAAACAGTGGGCCATCTCTAGGAAGCCCACTGCAGCTCCTTCTGCATGCCATCTGCCAGAGAATCATTTTTTTGAGCAGGTGAGGCAGGATAAAGCATTTACATATAGAAAGCTGATGATGGGCCATAGAAAGGACAATACTAAATATTCTGCCAGTATTTAGCTTTCTGCTGGCATAGAAATTAACAACAGAAAACACAGGGACACACCTTCATACAGTGTGAGGGAAGGTCATCCCAACAAGGGCCAAGGAATGCCACAGAGATCACAGCACACAACAGACCTCACATGAGATTTATTGGGGTGGGGGTGGTGAAAGGCCACCTCTGAGTGGGGATAGGAGAGGGAGAGGAAGTGCCATGATGGCGTGGGCTTTAGAAGGGTACCTGACTCAGGGCCACAGTGGACCTGTTGTATCTGGCAGCTAGTGATGACATGGTTGCTGGCCCTAAGACACTGAAGGCAGGCTGGGCATGCACCTGGTTCTGGAATGTGAGCTGTTCCGAAAAGAGACAAAGAAAAATTCAGAATGTACAGTTTGAGGAGAAAAAGAAAACCAAGAGCCAAGCGAGGTGGTGCATGCCATTAATACCAGCACATGGAGGCAAGCAAGTCCAGGATAGCCAGGGCTTGATACACAGAGAAGAAGAAGAAAAAGAAAGAAAGAAAAAGAATACCAAGGAATAGTTGTTGGAGCCAAGTCCTGTACTCAAGGAAATGAAAAGCCTGAAGAAAAAAAAAAAAAAAGCCTGACACCAAATAGAATAAAAAAAATGGTACATACGCAGCACCCAGCTAATCCTGAATCTTGTGAACAGGAATGCACATTTGGCAAAGGAAAACAATCAAAGCTTATGCAAATTCAAGTCATGAAGAGAACCAGGTTTTATCCCCAGCAGGCAATAGAATTTGATAGTTTCAGTCACATGGTTCTGGATTTAGAGACAAGAAGATAAAAAAAATGGGATATGAAATCCTTCTCCATGATTAAGGAATATCTCTGAGGTCAGGTATGGAGGTCCTGAGAGACCATTGTATGAAGCTGTGAAGATGATGCCTGGATTGCTTTGGAGATCTCAAGATGTTGGGAACACCGAAGCCATGAGATATCTGCCAAGCAGAGCTACAGGCAGAGTGAGGAACCAGCCCAAGAAAAAGAAGTGTATGGCAGTCAGCAAAGCTGGAAGGAGCGGGAGACACAAAGAGCCATCCTACAAGCCCTTTTATATCAGGAATGGAGATACAGAATTTGGAATTTTTTGGCTGGATTTCAGTTTTGCTTTATCCTGTATTTCCTCACTATGCTCCTTTTGGAATGGTAGTGTATGTTCTATGCCATTGTGTGTTAGAAGTATGTAATAGGCTTTTTGATTTTACAGGGAGTTACAGTTCAGAGATTACTTCAAGTCTCAGGAGAGATTTTGGACTTTGGACTCTTAAAAGCTGTATAGTGAAAGACTATACAGCTTTTAAAGTTGGACTGAATGCAGTTTGTATTATGCTATGTCTACAATCCAGTGGGATTCAGGGAGTGAAATATAGTGGTTTGAATAAAAATGGCCCACATAGGATCATATGTTTTAATGCTTGGTCCCCAGTTAGTGGATTGGTTTGGGGGGATTAAGAGGTAGTGGCCCCGTTGGAAGACGTATGTCACTCAGGGTGGACTTCGAGAGTTCAAAAGCCCATGTCAGGTCCAGTCTCTGTGTCTGTGTCTCTGTCTCTCTCTCTAGCGTGTGCACACATGCTATAATTTGCCTGCTGCCATGCTCCCCACCATAATGAGCATAGACTCACCTTCTGAGACTGTAAGCAAGCCCCCAATTAAATGCTTCCTTTTAAAAGTTGCCTTGGTTGAGGTGTCTCCTCATAGCAACAGAACAGTGAGGGAGAGGAAGAGTGTTGCCCGATGGTGATTACCTCACTGACTGTAGAATCTAAAACATTCACACTAAAAAACATGGATTTCTATGTTACTCTAATGTAAAAGGATAATCTACGAGACACTTAACCTAGACTCTTCAAATGTCAGTGTCCAGTCAACAAGATGTCTCAGTGGGCAAATGCTCTGTCACCAAACCTGATGACCTGAGTTCAGTCCCTCTAGGAACCTCCATGTTGGAAAGAAACTGACTCACACAAGCTGGCGTCAGAGTCGCATGCGCATGCACCTGCATACGCACACACAAAAATGATTTTTTTTAATTTCAATGTTGAGAGAAAAAAAAAAAGAGTTCAATATTTGAAGTAAATCCAAGGAGAGAGCAGAAGTAAAAATGCCAAACTATGAATCTGGAGTGTATTATGATTTGCGGCAACACAGTAAATCTAGTAGCTGGCCTGTGGATGGGTCTAGACCTTCATGTCTCCTTTACTGTGCTTCGCCCACAGAGACCCTGGTGATATGAGTGTACTTTGTCCAGTCCGAGGTAATGTGCCAATTGCCAGTCGATGGGCTTCCACCATGTAAGAGGTTGTGTACGTACATAAAGCAGACACTGTTCCCTGAGACCTTCTCCCCAGTGGTTTTTCTCCTTGCCCTTTACCAATCCATGGGCAGAAATGCAGATGTATTTCTACATCTGCAAACAGCTGGATCAGCCATGGATGTCGGATATGGACTAATATTACACCTGCTTTTTGAAACCCAGAAATGGCAGTTGGGTACAATTTAATGGTTTGGTTTTTGTTTGGTTGGTTTTTGTTGTGGTGGTGGTTATTTCATGCTTACCATAATTTTAAATTGTATCACTTGGATTCTGCTTAGTATTAAATGAAATTTACATCTAAATTTATAGAAAATAAGCATTTACAGGAGCCTACCACAGAGGGCCTCTGAAAGACTATTACCCAGCAGAGTATTAAAGCAGATGCTGAGACTCATAGCCAAACTTTGGGCAGGGTGCAGGGATTCTTATAAAAGAAGGGGGAGATAAACTTGAAGAGGACAGGAGCTCTACAAGGAGAGCAACCGAACCAAGAAATCTGGACCCAGGGGTCTTTTCTAAGACTGATACTCCAATCAAAAACCATGCATGGAGATAATCTAGAACCCCTGCAGAGATGTAGCTCATGGCAGCTCAGTCTCCAAGTGGGTGCCCTAGTAAGGGGAACAGGGACTGTCTCTGACATGAACTCAGTGGCCAGCTCTTTGATCACCTCCCCCTGATGGGAGAGCAGCCTTACCAGGCCACAGAGGAAAACAATGCAGCCAGTCCTGATGAGAGCTGATAGACTAGGATCAGAGGGAAGGGGAGGAGTGTACTTGGGGAGGGGCATGAGAGGAGATGAGGGAGGGAGGGGGGGTTAGGAGAGGATGAGGGAGAGGGCTGTAGCTGGAATACAAAAATGAATAAACTGTAATAAAAAATTCAAAAAAGAAACCCTAAAAAATAGAAAAGAAGCATTTTAATAAGGTTGTATTTTTGTTTGGGTTTGTTTTGTGTTTGGGGGTTTTATTTATTTATTTTTATTTCATGTAAATTGGTGTTTTGATTGCATGTCTGTGTGAGGGTATCAGATCCCCTGGTTACAAACAGTTGTGAGCTGCCATGTGGGTGCTCGGGTCCTCTGGCAAGAGCATTCAGTGCTCTTAACTGCTGAGCCATCTCTCCAGCCCTAGGTTTTTGGGTTTTTGAGACAGGGTTTCTCTCTGTAACCCTGGCTGTCCTACACTTGCTTTGTAGACCAGGCTGGCCTGAAACTCAGATATCTGCCTGCCTCTGACTCCCAGAATGCTAGGATCACAGGCCTGCACCACCACACCCAGCTCAAGTTGTATTTTTAAATAAGCATGCTGTTTCTACAGTTGAATTCAAGTCTTTATGTCCCTCCGCAAATATTGCATCTTTCAAAACATTTTTATTCCTTTTTCCTAATTAACTTACAGTATTTGTGGTACTACACAGTTGGTAATTCCTAACCTGTAGAAATGCATATTTGTTGTTCATGTTTAGCCTGTTTCACATGATAAGTTACATTAACAGATTTCTACATATGAAGTGATAGTTTTATTGCTAGAATAGACTTTCAGTGAGTGCACTATTATCTCAATATGTTGTCACAGTCATTTATGTTTTATTTGGACTTTTGAATATATATTTGTTGAACTGGTCTTTAATTTTTACTTAAAAAGTCTTTTAAATAAAGTTTTTATTCAGAAATAAGATTTCTCAGTTTTGTTTAGAGGATGGAGAAGTTTTTAATCCTTCTCAAACAGTTATTTTATTGTTTTTCCTGAGAAGCAAAATAATTCCTAAGAACTCTGAATTTCTACTGAGGAAAGTAACAGACTTATTCACAAAGAACTACTCATTCTTATATAGTTTATGTCACCTGAACAAATTTAAAAACTAGAAGAAAACAGATGGCATACCTAGGAAAAAAAGTTAATATTCCTAGCCAATTACCTAGCAAGGTTAGTGAAATCATGGATTTTATAGGAAAACTTAAAATGGTCACCACCGTGATCTCTAAGCGTATTCTAAATATGTGCTCTTATGCCCACAGGTAACTGCAGTCTTTACCCTCATCAAGGAGGAAACTTCTCTTTGCAATAGGCAAAACAGTTCTCTGAAAACCACAAACAATGAAACTGTAGTTGTAGAGCCCAGGTCCAGTGGATCCATCTATGAAACACCTCCTGAACCTTCAAGGCACAGGGGTCATTGTGGAAGAGGTGGCAGAAAGAGGTCAAGAGCTAGAGAAATGGAGTTTGTGAGATTGTGTTTTCCAGGAATGTCAGGAGCTACTCCCATAGAGTCTCACCAGCATGACTAAACATGATCTGAAAAAATGATGACGCGAACAGACCTGCCAATGTGGAGGGGGAAAGCCTACACAGCCTGAACACTAAATAAGGTACTATAGGCAACTACGGAATGCTGAGAGCAAGAGAAATATTCTTCTCCGGGGAAGAGCACACCAACAACTAAAGAAGCAGATCTTGAAAGGACAGTTTGAGCTCATACGGAAACACAAGCCCAGGGTAACTAAACCACTCCTGATTAATAAATGAGCTGCTGAAAGGTATCACTATCCTGGGTCTCAAGTTGTCCTACAGAGCAATAATAAAAACAGCATGGTATTAGCATAAGGACAGACACCTTGATCAATAGAATCAAACTGCGGACTCAGACCTAAGTTCACATACCTGTGAACACCTGATTTTTTACAAAGATCCAGAAATACACACTAGAAAAAGAAAAGCATCATCAAAAAATGGTGCTGGTCAGATTGGATGCTTGCATGTAAACAAATGCAAATAGATCCAGATTTATCACCTTATACAAAACTCTCAAATGGATAAAGGACCTCAAGATACAGGCCAGATACACTTAATCTGAGAGAAGGTAATAGGCTTGAACTCTTTGGCACAAGAAAAGTCTTTCTGAACACAATACTAACAACACAGGCCCCAAGATCAACAATTAATAAAGAGGACCCCATGAAACTGAAAAGCTTCTGTTTGTCAGGGCACCATCGTTCTGGCTAAGCAGCAGGCTACAGAATAGCAAACTACAGAATGGGAAAATATCTTTACCAATTACACATCTAATAGAAACTTAATACCTGAAACATATAAAGAACTAAAAATAGCCGGGTGTGGTGACACAGGCCTTTAATCCCAGCACTCAGGGAGGCAGAGGTAGATCGCTTTGAGTTAGAGTCTAGCCTGGTCTACAAAGCAAGGGCAGGACAGCAAGGCTACACAGAGAAGCCCTATCTCAAACAAACAAACAAAAAAGTAAAAAACTAAAAACAAAACAAAACAACAACAACAAAAAAAACAACTGGACATCAAGACAACAAATAACCCAATTTAAAAATGGAGTACAGAACTAAAGAGAGAGTCCCCAAAAGACAAAACACAAATCTCTGAGAAACACTTAAGAAATGTTCAACATTCTTAGGTTGTGTCAGACCTAACTTAAAACCCTCAAACATCTCAGGCTGTTGACGGTAGCTCTCCCCAAACTGGTGGTGAGATCCTGTGGCTGAAGATAGCGCTTTCCTCTCTTCTTAACAAGAAGTCAATCCAGAGCCTAACTAGAGGCTTCACCCTACTGATACGGCACAGATCTTTTCTGACTAAAGGCTACCTCTGCTAAACAATTGTATATAAAAGGAAAATTCAGATAAATATACATTGCAGGATTACGGGTTTTTAAAAAGCTGCACATTCATGGAGATCTGTCTTTATACAGTTTGATGCACGCATGTTATATGTTGATGCTAACACTCCTTATATCACAAGTCACAGCACCATCTGGCATAAGGCAGAGGAGCAGGAATTGGGAAAAGTCAAATAGAAATATTGCTCGTCTTTCTATGGGTAAAACTTTGAATCACATCGCAGTGCTAAAGACCTTTGGACAACTTTTCCTTTTGTAAAAGACTTGACAAAGAGACATCTAAAACACCATTTTGACCTATAATTTGGTATCTGTAGAATAAGACAAATTCTTTTTAAGTTTACATCTTCCTTAAATGGGTGAAAAATCTGCATTCAAGTATTCAAAAATGTTTTTACCTTTGAAGGCCATCTCAATGAATAAAATACATTTTCAACAGTGATGACTGGAAAAATAAATGCATCCTATATATAGCTAATGTGGGCAGTTCTTAAGACAGTAACAGTAATTAAAAATCCATTTGTAGGCTAGTGCTAATTTTGTCATGGCCAGGAGTTATTCCAAAAGGCTGCAGCAAAGTTACTATGGTTTCTGTTTAGTCAATAAAACTTCCTCAGATTGCAAAACATATTTTCCCATAGCAGCATTGTAACACATGTCTGTAAGACCTAAAGTCCAGGCTGGAAAATCTTATTCAGCCCAAATATAACAAATTATAATACTAACAGTGGGTCTGTTAAATATAAATGTTTGTAGTGAGAAAATGAGTCAATAGATGATTCAGTAGGGAAGACAACGGAGGTCACTGGATTAAAAAAAAAATCTGCTTATTGTTGACTGTATTTTAACCATCTTGCTAAATAGTTGATGCTCACTGAATGCTAAATGAATAATCAGGGAGCAAGCCTCACTTTCCAGGTAATAGACCTGGAATTTTATAACACACACATGCGCGTGCACTTTTTTAAAACAATAAAAATTAATTTACCACAAAAAGATATGTAAAGAATAGTTTAATTATTATGGGAACTAGAATGTGGCAGAAAGCCAGTTCAAGGAGATTCAAAGACAAAAACACAAGTTTTCAGCAAGCTAGGAGTGCTGAAATGAATTTAACATGCAAAATTAGTCAAATTCCAAAGGGAACAACTCAATTTCATCTTCATCATCAAAACAATTTACATTGCTTAGCACAACTAATAGAGTGGTAAAGCAGCTGTAAAGCAATGATCGGCCCCGATAATGAGGATGCAAAGACTCCACAAGGCCTAACATTTAGAGGACACCAGTGGTAACTCAGGGATAATCTTCCGTTCTGTTACTTCAAGTACTCCACCATGTCCCTTCCATCCCAGCCCCTAGTCATTAAATGTTCACATTGGAGCATGATGTGGCTCAATCGGTAAAGTACGTGCCTAGCATGCACAAGGCTCCGGTATTGGTCCCCTACATAGCATAAAGCCTGCTATGGTGATGAGCACCTGTAATTCCAACACTTAGAGAAGTGAAAGCAGGAGGATCAGAAGCTGAAGGTCATCCTTGGCTACACAGCTAATTCAAGGCTGGGTGGAGACTCACTGGGTAGAAGCACTTACTGAACAAACCAATCCCCAGAACTTGTAATGGAAAGACAGAACTGACTCTGAAGGTTATCCCCTGATCTCCGTGTTCACACCATAGAACATTGCATGGCACTGACTCACATCCTACACACACACACACACACACACACACACACACACACACACACCTTGTGTAATTCTTTGAAGTTTGAGACCACAGTGGGCTACGTGAGACCCTATCACAAAAAACAACTATCACACTATTCTTGTTCACACAAAAGGGCTAGCTTTATTAGGTTTTCTGTAATTATTTGTACAAGGCCTGTTTTATAATGAAATATTGAATGCTTTGTGTAGCTTATAAGATGAAACTCCCGTAACCTGCTTAAAGCAGCTACCTATGGTCTCACACCTATAACCCCAGCGCTATAGAGACAGAGACAGGCAGTTCACTAGGAATTGCTGATTGCCAGCCAACCCCAAACAAAACCAAACGAATCCCTTACACAAGATGCCATCCCCTGGACACTGGGTACCATTTATATACTTTATATACCAGTGTCAACAAATCAAACAATAGGCTGACAAATTAACAGTATTGAAGGTTTCTTTTTATAAAGATTTGTTTATTATAAAGATTTATTATTATTAAAATGTTCTGTCTGCATGTATGCCAGCACACCAGAAGAGGACACCATATCTCATTATAGATGGTTGTGAGCCACCATGTGGTTGCTGAGAATTAAACTCAGGACATTATTGGAGCCCCCACATTATTGGAGTTTTATGGTTTTGTTTCTTAATGAGGTTCAGAATATGCCAGTCAGAACAAAGAGGTCTTGCTAAGTTCCCCTGATTTGTTAACATTAGATCATTGTCTTTGTCATAAGTGTGAAGGCACTTAAAGCTTAAAGGTGGTTTTGGAAACACACCTTGTTATCCTTACAAAGCCTCTCTTGTCAAATAAAACTCACATCAACCAATTTCATGGGGTCTTATTATTATTATTTGTTCTCTGATATTGGAACCTAAGCCATGGGCCTTAGAAGGGTAACGAAAAGATATATATTCCCTCCTTCCCTCCAGCACAACACAAGCCTTGCCAG
Organism: Psammomys obesus; assembly: GCF_907164565.1. NCBI lineage: Eukaryota > Metazoa > Chordata > Mammalia > Rodentia > Muridae > Psammomys > Psammomys obesus. The sequence continues at coordinate 2,282,694 of NW_026596100.1, read as the reverse complement.
GGCACAGCTATACCTCACCTTGGTCCTGGTACTGTTGTAAAACTTAAAATTTTGACCAGCTTAAAATACTAGTCTTCAAAAAACAAAACAAGAAATACTAGTCTTTCGCCAGTCGTGGTGGCACATGCCTTTAATCCCAGCACTGGGCGTGGGCAGAGGCAGGTGGATCACTGTGACTTCAAGGCCAGCCTGGTCTACAAATCTAGTCCAGGACAGCCAAGGCTACACAGAGAAACTCTGTCTCGAAAAACAAACAAACAAACAAAAAACCCAATACCCTCTCCCCTCCACATCTTTAAAGAAAAAATTGCGAACACCAGTGCTAAGGAGCTACACAGGGTTTCCCTGATTTGCTGCTCAGACATTAACACTAAATATTGACAACACAAAACGAACTTCACAGTGGGAGAGCTTGCACAGAATATTGGGATGGGACTCTAAAAGCTTCCTCATTTGCCAGGCTGAGGCTAAGAAATCAACTGTGAGTCTCTACACCACGTCAGTTATGATTGGCGGCCCATGCTTTCAATCCCCGTACTCAGTAGGCAGAGGCAGAAATGGGTAGATCTCTGAGTTCAAGGCTAACCTAATCTACAGAGCAAGTTCCATGCCCGCCATGGAAATACTGTGTCACAAAATTAAAAATGAAATAAATTCACTCCAGATATCTGCCTTATGTATACATTTCAGTAAATTCATCTCCTTCATAGATCTTCAAAATTAACAGTCTCCTGGTTTGCTTTCTGTCATCACCTAAATAGTGGGCCTCAACCTTCCTAATGCTGTGACCTTTTAATACAGTTCTTCATGTTGTGGTGACCCCCAGCCATAACTTTATTTTCATTGCTACTTCACAATTGTAATTTTGCTACTGGTATGAGCCATAATCTGATATGCTGGATATCTGATATGTGACCCTTTCTGTAACCCACAGGTTAAGGACCCCTGTCTTAGAGCCTAGGTCTCAAAAAGCAAACAAAACCACTTAGAACCAAGAAAACAAAATAAAATGCCACTCAAAAACAAAAGGAAAAAAAAAACAAACTTTAACCAAAGGGAGGAAAAAAAAACCCACAAAACTTTGGAGTCCATTTTATGTTGGTCACCTACTCCTAAAAATAAGACCTATCCTGGTTTCACTGATAAATGACAGGTCAGTTGTTAACCTTTGCCCTAGTGGCTAGGTTCTCAATCTTTCTTTCTTTCTTTCTTTCTTTCTTTCTTTCTTTCTTTCTTTCTTTCTTTCTTTCTTTCTTTCTTTCTTTCTTTTAAAAAATGTAACAAAATGAAATATAATAAGATAAAAGAAAAAGTATCACATCTAAGTTGAACAAGACAAACAAACAGAAGGAAGCAAGCTCAAGAGAAGGCACAAAAATCAGAGACCCACTCATTTTCACACTCAGGAATCCCAAAGAAACACTAAACTAGAAGCCGAAATAAATGTGCAGCGGACCTGGTAGAGACCTGTGCATTCCCTAAAGCATGTTGCTTTCGTCTGGGACTTCATCTGAGTTTTGCTTATGTTAACTCAAAGAGCTTTGTTTTCTTGGCGTCCTCCATCCCATTTGGCTCTCATTCTCTTTTCTGCCTCCTGTTCTGCAGGGTTCTCTGAGCTCTGAGGGCAGGTGAGAGACAGAGACAATTCATTTAGGGCTGAATATCCCAAGGTCTTTCACTCTCTGCTTAATGTTTGGCTGTGGGTCTCTGTATTTGTTCCCATCTGCTTAGGGAGGAAGCTTCTCTGATGGTGGATGAACAAGGCACACTGATGAGTATAGCAGAATATCATTAGGAGTCATTTTATCACTACATTTTTTTTTCTTTTTTTTTTTTATACCAGTATGAATTATTTGGTTCTTCTGAAGGTGCCTGGGCTATCTAGTTTCAGGTTCTTGGTCACCGAAGCATTGTCAGACGTGGGTTCTATCTTGTGGAGTAGGTCTTCAGTCAAAGCAGATATTGGTTGGCTAACCCCACAAACTTCGTGCCACCATTGCACGAGCGTATCTTACAGGCACCACACCATTGTAAATGGAGGGTGTGTGGCCGGCTTGGTATTTATGGTTCGCTTTCGACAGTGTGCTGAGAACTGTTCTGTAACGAAGACCCTAGAAAGTAGGTGTGAATTCTCTGTATACACACCAGCCTGACATCCCATGTTTGAATAGTTGTGTAGGTGTTGTCTTGAGCAATGGGACTTGATCTCAGTTTGTGGCGAGCAACCGATAGTCTTGGGGACAGCATGCGTTGTTTGGGGATTTCTGTGGGGTCCTTTGGCTATCAGGGAATTAGATGTTATTCAGTCCCAATTCTGAGAGCTTTTTGGTTGACATGAGATGGCCTGTTGAGACTCAGTTTCCCCCATTATTTGGCAAATTAATTTAGATTGCCTTCATACATGTATGTATTTTGGAAGTTTCTACTGTACCAGGTTTCCATGATACCCCTCAAATGGCCCTTAATATTAACTGTCTCTCCCTCATATTATTTCCCACAACCCTCTCTAACCTCCTTCTCCCTACTTGATCGTCCCATTCCAGCCCCTATCCTGCCATCCATATCTATCTATTTTATTTCCCTTTCCTAATGAGATCTATCTATTCCCTTTAGTCCCTTACTCTATACCTACCCTCTGTGGTTCTTTGGATAATAGCTTGATTATCATTAACTTAACAGCTAATATATACATATAAGTAAATGTATAGTATATTTATCTTTCTGAGTCTGAGATACCTCACTCAGGCTATTTTTTTTTTCTATTTCAGTTTACTGACCTGCAAATTTCATGATGTCATTTTTTAAAATTATTTTTATTTTATGTGCATTGGGGTTTCTCTGCATGTATGTCTATGTGAGGGTGTCAGTTACAGACAATTGTGAGCTGTTATCTGGGTGCTCTTAATTGATAAGCTATCTCTCAGGTCCCATGATGTCATTTTTTTTTAACAGCTGAGTAATACTCCATTGTGTAAATATACCACATTTTCTTTATCCACTTTTCTGTTTAGGGACATCTAGGTTGTTTTTCAATTTCTGGCTATTATGAATGGATCAGCAATGAACATTGTTGATCTATAGCAGGAAGAAGCATCCTTCAGGTATATGCCCAAGAGTGATATAGCTGGGTCTTGAGGTGTTGAGAGTATGAAAGTCCTTGTGCCCACAGATCTTCAAGGAAACCAGGACTTTTAAGCAGGCAGGATTGTCCTCCGAAAGGAAAGTATATATAACCTGTTTTACCATCCTGAAAGCTGGAAATTGGAGATGAATAACAGCCTGATGATCTGTGTTATCTGAAGGACTAGGCCATATCAAGCTCCCAGAACCAGGACCAGTGATGGCTAATATCCCAAATGACCTCTAAGCTATCTGTATGACCGAGACCACACCAGATCCTTCCAGGACCCTTAAGCGAATACAGGTGGCCTATTTCTAGAACCCATCTTCTTGGAAGAAATTACATGTACTTTGAGTTGAGTTTTCATATAATTTTCCCTGCTTGAACACCAGAAGTTGTATTACACCAGGAAACATGCTGGCAATAAATCACCCAGGATCAGACTTCTGAAGTTTGATACAGCCTTGCTGAGTAAGTTGGGCTGAAAATGAGTTTTCATTCTTGCTTCTTTGTGGATTGTTTACTGCCAACCATGAAGCTAACAGGGACACCTGAACACACACGTTGAGATAGATCAATTTCCATCTTCCAGATGAACTGCCACATGGATGTCCATAGCGGCTGCTCCACTTTGCACCCCACCAGCAATGGACGAATTTTCTTCTTACTCCACACTCTTGTCAGCATGAGCTTGCTTCGTTGAACTTAGCCATCTTGAAAGGTGTAAGATGAAATCTTAAAGTATTTTTTATTTGCATTCCCTGATAGCCAAGGGTGTTGAACATTTCCTAAATATTTCTTAGCCATTTGAATTTTCTCTGTTGAGAATTCACTGTTCAGAAATGTGACCCACTTTTAGTTTGGCTATTTGTTTCTTCGATGTCTAGTGGTTTTAGTTCTTTGTGTATTTTAGATGTCAGATATGTAATTGGTAAAGATACTTTCTCTTTTGGTAACCTACCTCTTTGTACAAACAGTTGTGTCCTTTTTCATTCAGAAACTTTTTAGTTTTATGAGATCCTATTTAGTGATTGTCGTTCTTACTGCCTGTGCTATTAGTCTCCTATTAAGAAAGGCTTTTCCCATGCCTGTTAGTTCAAGCCTCTTCCCCACTTTCTCTTCCATCAGGTTCAGTATATCTGGTCTCACGTTGAGGTCTTGTTCCATTTGCAGTTGAGATTTGTGCAAGGTGGTAAGTATGGATCTATTTTCATTCTTCTACATTAGCCATCTAGATTGATCAGGACTGTTTATTGAAGATGCTACCTTTGTCCAGTGTCGATTTCCCGCTTCTTTTTCAAAAATCAGGTGTCTGTAGTTGTGTGAAATTATGGATATGTAGTGACAATTTTGGAGTTTTGGTTTCTTTAAAATCACAGAAACAACAATAATTTGTTTTAATCCTACGTGTGGGGATATGGGGCTGTTTCACAGCACCTTACTATGATTTGCCTCATTCTCTAGCAGAATTTTCCCTGCTGCAGATAATCTCTGGGATTGTGTGACATTTGGAATTCTGGAGACTGAGAAGAAGGTAAATAAATCCTGGGATCCCGAGAGGTGGGCTGGGCTGTTGGTTGGACTTTGTTAAGTAGAAGAAACAACAACCAGAAGAAATTAGCTGTCCTGACGGTGAAGATGAAACTTGCCCTGAGGAGCTCAACTCCCTAATCAGCAGGAAGTCATCTAACGATAACGTTATTTCCATCTGACCCCGTCATTCAGACACCTTTCTTTTCCTCTCTATCCCTCTGTCCCTCTTGCCTAGTGTTAGAGGTTTGAAATGGTAAAAGAAAAGGGGCAGAAAAGGGTGGAAGGAAGAGGAACCCACGAAGTAGCAAATGTAAATGAGTATTAATGTAAATGAGTCTTCAGTTTGGTTCCATTGATCAACAGATCTGATTGGGTAGTGATGCCAAGGTCTTTTTATTACTTATACTCTGTAGTACAACTTGGAATGCAGGATGGTGCTGTGTCCCGCAGCTCTTTTACTATCCAGGAGTGATTTAGCTATCCTGGGTTTCTTGTGTTTCCATATGAAGCTGAAAATTGTCCTTTCAAGCTCTGTTATAATTTTGACAGGACTTGCACTGAATATGTAGACTGCATTTGGTAGGATGCTGTTTTCACTATATTAGTCCTCCTAATTCATGAACAAGGGTGATCTTTCTATCTTCTTGTATTTTCTTCAGTTTCTTTCTTAAAAGTCTTAAACTTTTTATTATACAGGTCTTTCACTGGCATGAGTGGAGTTACTCCAAGATATGTTATATTGGGCTGGAGAGATGGTTCAGAGGTTAAGCACACCTGCTGCTCTTCCAAAAGTCTTTCTTACTTAATATCCGACTGCTGACAGCCAGGCTCACAATCCGCTATGGCACCAACCTTGGCGCACCCCTGACATACCGCAGGTCCTTGTGGGGTAGCCTAGCTTAGTGCCAACTCTGGTGATTTAGGGGCAGTCGTCTCACAATCTTGTGCAGCCTAGTGTGGAAGAGAGACTCCATTCACTGAAGGTAGAGTAAGGTAGTATGCTCAAAACTTCGTTGTGGAACACAGTGTTGGGCTTGCAAAATCTAACACTGGGAAGAGGCTAATGGCTTCCACACCCAGCCGAGTGGGGCCAGAGATGGCAGTCTATTACAGATAACAGTATCTCTAAACGTTAGCAAATTAACCCCTGTATAACTGTTCTTCCTGCATGTTTCTTGGCTTTGCCTGGTTTGTTTTTTGAAGCAGGGAGTCATGTAACTTAGGCTGGTCTCAAACTTGCAATATAGCTGAGGTGGGCTTCATAGTTTTGATTTTCTTAAGTCCATTTTAAAATTATTTTTAAACTTTTACATTTATTTAGTGTGTGTGTGTGTGTGTGTGTGTGTGTGCCGGCACTCAAGCTACGGTGAGTATGGAGGTCAAAACACAACTTGCTGGAGCCAGTTCTCTCCTGCTACCTTGTGGGCCCTGGACACAGAACTTGGTTTGACAGGCTTGGCATTGAGTACTTTTACTCTTACTCGTAAGGTATCTCTCTGGCTGCCAATGAAGCCCTATTTTGAGTGTTAGGATTACAAGAGTGTGCCAACACTCTGATTCCTACGTGTTTTAAGAGACAACTTGTGGAAATTCTTCTCAAGGTGCTTAAGATAGAGACTTACACTTTTGTTATTGAGTATACTTTAAGGTCTATGAAAAGAAAGGGTACTGAGATTCTTATGTTACCGTTTTATGATGAATTAATCTGTTTCATTTTTGCAGTTACTTCTATCAAATAGCCTCTCCCTTTCAATAACATTTCTTAATGTTTTTGTACCCAAGTACATTTTACTTTCTTGCTAATGAATTAAAATTGGGTAAATACTGAGTTGAATATTATCTACTTTGAAAAAAAGCTACTACTTTTATTCTAGGTTTAGAGGGTTTGGGGTATGATTCAATTTAATGATTAGCTTTGAAATAGCATTCTAAGCTGAAGAGCAAGGAATTCTACTAAATTAATTCTCTAAGGCCAACATGACCATGAAAACAAAACATGACAAGGACAGACACACACACATGTACACAGAAAGTGAATGCTGCAAACTAGTGTCCTTGATAAGTATAGATGCAAAAACTTTCAGCAAGATGCTAGCAAAATAAATCCAGTGGAGGATCTAAAATGACTATTCAAACTTTTCCATACCTTGGAGAATCTACCACCTGATGCAAACCCCACTTAGCTCCTTCTCACTGACCTGCTCAGCCTTCCCTTCTAACCCGTTTATTTATGCCAGCTTTCTACCAGGGAATCTACCAGTGGCCTTGCCAGTCTGGAACTCAGGTGGGTGATTTTCACTATCCTTCCTGTCTTTTATTGCTATCTCTCCAGTCTCTCTCAGAGTCCTGCACCAGCTGGCTTACAGGGGTGTTTCCTCCCACTCTACCTACATTCCCTGGGGATTCCACCTTTTGGTGTGGACCCAGGGTCCCTTTCAGCAATGTCTGTCCAGAATTATTCTTTGTTCTACTACATCATGGTTTAAGGAGCTCTTCTTCCCAGACCTCCACACCCTGGGAACTCTTCCTATTGGTGCAGACCCAATTTCTCTAGCTCCATATCGCTTTCAACACTTTTTCCTTGCTCAGCTCCATTTCCTTCTATTACTCACTGACCTAGAGAATCGCTCTCTACCAGGAACCCCATAGCCACACTTACCTAGGATGCAGAGAGGGCAAGAGAAACCAAAGAACTCACTCAACAAAGACAAGACCAGATGTCAACATGAAGAAACACCTCAAATATCATTGCTCCAGATACATAAAACAGAAACATGAACAGCCAAGATACTATGCCTCCACCAGAAGTCAGTAACTGTATTACAGTAGGAAGCAAGAAATGCAATAAGCAGAAAACAAGGACTCCAAACTGGGAGAGAGAGATCACACCTGTAATCCCAGCATTCAAGATACAGAGACAGATGGATCTATGTAGACAGGCCAGCCTGGTCTGCACGGCAAGTTCCAGGACAGACAGGACTACATAGAGAGACCCTGTCTCAAAAAAAAGCAATTATGAATATGTTCAAGACCTTAAAGAGGATGTAAATAGATCTCATAATGAAGAATGTGAAAACACAAAGAAACAGTTGGATGAAATACTAAAAAGAATTCAAGAAAGCAAATGAAAGTAGAAGCAGAACCACTGAAGAAAATCTAAACTGAAATAAAACCAGAAATGACAAATTTAGGAAGCCAAACAAAAAACTTCAGAGGTAAGCCTCACCAACAGATTGAATAGGGACTCTCAAATATTGAAGAAAGGGTAGAAAAATAGATATTCCATTCAAAGAAAATGTTAAAACTTAAAAAAAAAAAAAAAACAACCTAGGTCCAGGAACTCTAGGACACTATGAAAAAACTAAACCTACAAATAGTAGGGATAGAGAAAGGAAAAGAAACCCATGTCAAAGGCACAGAAAATACTTTTAACAAAACCATAAAAAGAAATTTCTGCAACCCAAAGAAGGAGGTGTCTATCAAGGCATGAGAGATATAAGGAATGCCACATGGACTGGACCAGAAAAGAAATTTCCCACATCCCATAATATCCAAAACAGTAAATATACAGGTCAAAGTAAGATATTAAACGCTGAAAGGGAAAAAAGATAATAGTAATATAAAAAGGCAGGTGCATTAGACTAATACTCGACTCCTCCATGGAGACTCTGAAAGCCAGAAGACCCTAAACACGTGTTCTATGAACTCTGAAAGACCACAGATGTCAGTCATAGTCAGAGCAGCTGACTAAGATTTGCCTCATGCTCTAGAAGAGGCATGGTTTTGCCAGCTGCAGATACTTCCTGCGATTGTATGACCTTTGGGATTCCAGGAACTTTCCTGAGGGTATATAAATGCTAGAGCCCTGAGAGGAGTGGTTTTGGTTGTTCAGGGGGGTGGTTGCGGTTTGCTACTAGTCATCCAAAAGAAGAAACAAGAGATTAGATTTGGAGATCTCTCGTGAGCACTAACTGGAGGGGTCGGGTCCCCACCAAATAGATAAAGCCAGCAACACATTATAATACTAAACTGTGCATGCTCAGAAATACATCTACTATCTCTCCTTTTTGAAAAGGTGCTCCATGTTCTTGATCTAGAAACAGTCTTTTATACTCCATCTTTCCTTCCCAAATATTTGATCTATCACCTGAATCTAAGCATACTCAGAAATGTGTTCATCCTACATGTACTATCCTCCATAACGTAAGAGAAATCCCTATCCACGCCTTCTCTGTCCACAGAGGGCATTGACTTGCAAACAACCCCAGTGCTTTTCTTATTTGCTCCAAGTGTTGGGTCTTTCTCTAATCTTTTGTGTTTGTCTTCTGCTCAAATTGACTTTGAATTCACCAAGAGGAGATCCTGTTAGGTTTGGTTACACTAGAGTGCAGTTTCTTCGCTGGACCCAAAACGTTGGGATAGCTGTGCTACCAGAGACCAAGAAAGGCTGTTACAGACCATTCCTTTAGGTCCACTAGGACCCAGCTTCCTACAGGACATACAATACTGAGAGTGAAGATAGCCCGTCCCCAGTGCCCACTGACCAGCACAAAGAAAAAGACGTATCTCCTGGCTAACATAATTCTATCTGCTCATTTTATACACACTTCCCTGGGGACAGGAGTTATGTACCTGGCACCGGATTTTGCTATGGTAGGCCTGGTAGGCCTGGTAGGCCTGGTAGGCCTGGTGCTGAGATTTCAGTCTAAGCCCTGGATTGAACTTTCTCTCCAGGCTGCTTAGAGTTGTAAGAGGAATATACGGGGACTTTTTTCTTTTGCTGCCTTCTTCAATGTATCTTTTCTTACTACTCTACTAAATCCAAGCACCGTCACCTCTCACCTGGCTTTCTTTCCTGCAGCAGCACATAAACAGCTGTGTAAATTATTGTGTGTCTGTGGGGAGAAGACTGATGCCGAATCCAACTCATCCACCGTCTCTTCTCAATTCGCAGGAAGGTTTTTGTTCTTTGGTTTTTTCAAGAAGGCTCACCCTTACCACCAAATGTAGGAATTCAGATGCTCATTAGTATCAAAAATCTCAGGGCTGAGAGTTGGGCATGTGAGAGACCCATAGGTTTGATCCCCAACATTTCCATGCTTTCTTTCTGGAAGTCCCAAATCTGCCATGTTATTGATGTTCTGAAACTTGTATATAGATCTTTGTGTTCTACCAGAACATGGATCTGGTAGAATTAGGAGCTGAATAACTAACACTCTGAAGACATAACAACTTGTCATTTCTCCCTGCTAATCAGTCTCCTGTCTGCTAAGTTTCAGGCTCCAGTCACAGTAAGGTAGGTATAAAAGGGAAAACATTTTTCTTTCGAATAAGAAAAGACTGTCAAATTCTTCACCATACATATGAATCTGAGCAAAACCCTGTGTTAATATACAGGACACAACTTTCTACAGCAGGGCATAGTTCTATCTATCAAGGTAGCAAAAATGAACTTATTAATTGGAACAAAAGATTAAGCTCTATGTAGGAAATAAAACAGGACACAAAAAGGAATAAATTTCAAAATGTGTTTCTAATGCATAGTGCATTACTCAATGTTTTTCTGTTAATAACAGTCCAAGGTTCTAAGCTAAAGACAAAACAGACTTGTAAATTATCCTAAACTGAAATATTACAAAATATAATTACTTTATTATTGAAATGAAAAGTTTACTGGAATAATGAGTCAATTTAATTAGACAAATTTATGCAGTATTTTATGAACAAATCAGAATAGTGTTCTTTTAAAAGGCTTTATTAAATTGTATATTATATAATTAGCATATCCTCTAAAGACAGAGAAAAGTGTTACAAAATGAGAGGCAAGTGTTTTTTTCTGAATTAGAAAATCAAGTAGATAGTGGATACAACCTCAGTTTTGCAACTTTAGTCTCGCATTGGACTTAAACAGAGAAACACACAAAAGGGAGAAAGAAGACAGCAGAGAGAAGGAAAAGCAGAAAAAAACCCAACTCAGTAGCACTAAAGCTGTGTTGCTGCTGTGCAGTCACCTGTGGGCATCACCACAGATTGCCAGGCGCCCTCTGCGGTGTGCATCTCCAGCAATGGATTTGCCCAGCTCTGTTAAGCATCTTTGGCATCCTGAAGGATTTTTTTTTTTTAATGGTGAAAACACATATATTTAGAATTTGCCACTGAGCTCAGCTTAGGTACCAATTTTGTTGGCCACAACAGAGCGTCATCATCAGGAGGCAGCCGAACATAGCCTTCTTCCCTCTGTCAGGCCTTACCAGGATGCTGATTCTGGATACGAGCTGATGGTTTTCACACCCACAGTGAACACAAGCGTGTTGTCTTCTCTTTGTGGCTGATTCAGTGGTCAGGGAGAGCTTGATGGTGGCGTAGCGGTTATGCCTGTTTCTTTTCAGCACATTCTTGGCGAGGGTATTTGGGGAGCCTCCAGAGCTGTAGGGTCTTGGGCAGCTGGAAGGTAGGTGACTTTCAGGTCACATCATCTTTTGTGGCCGAGGATGCCTCTCAGCACCGCCTTCTCGGCTTCCGTTGCCTCTTCCTCTAGCTTCGGCTGCACGGGCTGACAGGAGCGTACTTCTTCACTTAGGGTATCATCCTGACGAAAGGCAAGGATGATTTTTTGAAGTGGAAACTTGTTAAAGGAAAGTTATAAGTCAATCAAACATAAAGTGAAAGCACGTCAAAGGTTTTACGAGATGTATTAACGAGGAAGCCAGGAGGATTTTGAAAATAGTATCAAATGAAAATTCGAAGAGCAAAGAGAAAGGTGCTCAGGTGCTGAGATGAATTTGTTATAGGTGGAAGCAGACCATGACCCGGGGGGGGGGGGGGGGGTGCACGGGTACTGATCCACAGCGTTGTGCGTTTCTCTCTCTTTACTTGCCTCACGTGCCTGAGGTAGCAACGAGACAAGACAAAGCTAACCACGAAGCTTGGACTAGACACCACCTAACAGTCATGGAGCGTCTTCTCCCAGCTTTTCAAAGTTGTAAGTTGTCTGTGGCACTGTGCTCCGTCAGCCTCAAACTCCCCTAGCAACAGCTCCATTACTGACCTATCCTTTACCTTTTGTTCTTCCTCCTCTCAAGTCCCACTCTCCTGCTTATATCAGTGTATATAAATTAATATTCAGAAAAAAAATATAAAGAGTAAAACTTTTGTTTGTATTTTGTTTTGTTTTGTTTTCCAAAACAGGGTCTCTCGATGTGGCTCGGGCTATCCTGGAATTCACCGTCCGGGGGGCCTCACACTCACAGACATCTACCTGCCTTTGCCTCCCAAGTGCTGGGATAAAGGTGTGTATCACTATGCCCAGGGGGGAGTAAAACAGTTTTTGTAAGAAACAATCAGTCTAATTCACTTCATTTGCTCAAATGTAGTGTGATATGCTAATGGTAACATCAACAGTAAAGACACTTGGTGTGTGTGTGTGTGTGTGTGTGTGTGTGTGTGTGCATGTGTGTGTTTGCATGAGTTGACCCTGATCTCTCCCCCTCCCTAGTGCATTATCCCTATTGCAATCGTCTCGAGTAAACTTCCACACGCTTTTAACAAGTGTCAGGATAGCTTTTTTTAAAAGCATCCACTAGAGAAGAAAAAGCATATCTTTCTCTTTGCACTGAGTGACAGAAGAGAAACCATACAGGCATATTGTTTTGTGTGACTTGGGAGATGAAAACCCAAAGAAACATTAACATCTGGATGGTTTTTAAAGAGCATGGACAAGAGATACAGTAAGTGTGCAGTGGGTTTGTGCTAACTGGTAATGAGGTAGAGGAAATTTAGGAAAACCAGCCTGTTTAGAGTCCTTTCTTCTGTGCAGTCGTCTTCACTGGCAAGAATGTTCCTGTCTTCTACTCTTCACCAGTCCAAGCACATACATTTCAAAAGTGAAAGGAACTATTCGGCATTTTAAGATTCAGAATTCAGGAAACAGATTTTGTGTTTTTATGCCTTGTGTGTGTCTGTGTCTGTGCTTCTTGTGATATTTTTTTCTTTTACTATGTTTTGTTTGCTTGCTTGCCTACCGTTTTCTAAAGAAAGAGGGAAAGAAGGCATGGAGTTGGGTGGGTGGGGAGGTAGAGAGGTGGGGAGAATCTGGGAGGAGATGAGGGAGAGAAAACTGTGAGCAGAATATATTATATGAAAAATATTTTTGATTAAAAAATGATTAAAAAATTTCAGGAAACAGATTTAAGTCTGTGTTCCAAAGAACGAAAGGGACTGGGGGCTAAGACTGAACAGTCAGTGTTGATTTATTCCAAGACACTAGTCATCCTTCTGTGGGAAAACTTCTACTGTCGGAGCAGGTGCAGTTAGACAGGAGCTATGCGATTGATAGGGAAATTAACACATACACATACACACACACACACACACACACACACACACACACACTTAGTAAAAATGCCCATAAAGCGAGGTTCCAAGAAGCTCTATATACATGTTACACATCCGAACACAAATCACACATAACTGCACTCACACAGACGTAGTCTGAAAAGCTCTTGCAGTGTTGTGTTCTCAGGGTTTTCGCTTTTCCTTTCATGGTATGGAGAAGGCATCTCTCAACGTGACAGTCCTGTGCCCGCCTCCCCCACCAGGGAAGGAGCAGATATGGTTCTAAGACCTGTTTCAGGGGCAAGCACATAGGGAAAGTGACCTTGCCTTCACCACTTTTCTGTTTCTAAGATAATGAGGGTCAGTGTGTCCTCAGCGTTTCCATCTTTTTCATTTCTGTCCTGCCATCATTTGTCCTCACACAGCTAAGTGTTGCTTTCCAGCTTCCTTCACTCTCTCCAGGTTTCAGGAAGTACCAGAGGTACCTCAGTTCCTCTCACAGGAACTGATGACTCATGTCGCTTCTGTCCTGAAGCCATAAATATGGTATGTACTGCCTCCCCTAAGAATTCTTTAAATCTAAGGGAAAAATAAAAAAAGTATGGTTTGAGTTCTGTAAAAGTGTTAGAACTCTTCAGGTGATACATATGAGCTGTGAAGCTGTTCCTCGATTGATGGTCATCACATTGACGAATCAATCACCGTAAGACAGGGATTCTCAACCTCTGGCTGTGACCAAGGCCCTTTCACGGGAGTCACGGACAACCATTACAGTATGAAGACACAGTATGCCAAGCCTCAAGGGTTTGAGACCAGAGGAAGTTGAAACCAGACTGTGGTGTGCAAGGTTTTTAAGGATTGTAGGTGAAGGAAAATGACTTTTCTGCCATACACTGGACTTGTGCCCAATATGGCCATCTTGTGTGTGTGTGTGTGGGGGGGTCTTAGGTGGCTAGCATCTTCAGGTGAGGAGCGTTGGGACGGCCGTTGGAATGCACAGAAATTGGAATAGGCTTCAGAGTCATTTCTAGGAGTGGGCAGTGTTGGAGGGGGGGGGGATTTACCAGCTCATGGGGGGAGGGAAGGGCAACAGGAGGTCCCAGCCTAACAGTATCGCCACACTGGCAGTTTAGCGTCTCCTCGTTATTCCATTGTAAATCTCTGTGGTAGAGAAATGATTCATTAACAACTCAATGAATGCAGTCTTAACAGACAAATCCTTCCTGTTATACAAGAGAAAAATCCGCTTAAACCCCACAATTCTCCAATAGGCCCTGCTCCAGACCAGCCACACAGATGCAAGCAGATGGTAACACCAATGGCTAAGAGTCAGCCGGTCAAACTTCCCCCTATTTCTTTCATTTGATTCCTTTCTCCAGGCTAACTTTTAATTTAAAAGGAGTTCCTCCAACTTACTGCCTTCCCTCACATAGTCTCCTAGGAACTGTTTAGGAAAAGCTGAACCAACTTATTTCCTTTGCTTACATTTTCTTCTTTGAAAAATTCCAGCAAATCAAGGATAATTTCGTGTTTTCAAAGCAGTACAAATATACTGTTATTTTATTTCACAGTGTTATCACTTATAAAAGCTATTAGCTTAGTTGCATAAGAAAGCAAAAATTAAGTTAAATCACTTCTCTATGGTCAGTTTCACTGTCTGTGTAAAAAAGCCTATCCCAGAGCAGGGCCTTGTAGGTGGTTCTAGGAGTTCCAGCTGCTTGGGAGGTTGAGGGAAAGTATTACAACCTAAGACCTTGCTGGATTATAGAGTGATTTCAAGGTCAACCCAATTTAGAAAAACTCATTCTTAAAATAAAGAAGCTGCCCAGAGCTATCAGTCATTGCAGAGCATTTCCCTATACTTGGGAGGGAAAAGAAAAAATCAAAGTAGAGGTGGGGGAATTGAGATTGCATGGTAAACCGATATTGCTTGAGTTTAACTTAGATCTGTTTTCATTGCTCTCAAACCACTGCGTGCGCGCGCGCGCGCACACACACACACACACACACACACACGCACATACGCGTGCGCGCGCACACACACAAACACACACATTGTTGGGATATATTTAAAAGCACGCCACTCATACAACTGAACTGGTATGAAAGATATTTATTACATGGAGATGGAGAGAGACAGAGAGAGACAGACAGATGGGGGGAGCTCCCCAACAGAGAGAGGGGAGAGAGCAAAGAGAAGCAAGAGAGCAAGGCGGGCAGACTGGCCACTAAGTACCTGACCCAGATGATGTCATAGAATGCAGATACTGACATGGAATGTTGTCTGGACCCTAAAAGTCTTTAAGGGCAGGCCAGATGAATTGCTGCACAACATAACACACACACACACACACACACACACACACACACAAGATAAGAGAGAGAGAGAGGAGAAAGATGCATGGATACTCGTGCATCACATTTTGTTTGACATTGGTACCCAAAATATTGGGGTCCCAACTTGGTTTTCTTAGTTTCACTAATTAAAGAACTTAAGAACAGACTCAAAGGAAGCTGAAGAACAACTTTGTTAGAAGTTAAAAAGATAAACTATAGTAAGCTATAAATCTCAGAAATCACCCAGAGGAGGAAGTCAAGTTGTTGAATGACAAAAAAAAAAAAAAAAGAAAAAAAAAGAAAAAAGGAAAGGACATGACTGCTCCTAGGCATGGTGAAAGAGAAAGTTTATTGTAGATAAAAGGGAGAGCATAGGGAGAGTCTGGAGCTGTCATGACACTGACCCATGGGAGGAGGGCAGAGGAAAGCAGAGGGTAGAGTGAGGAACCAGGTGTAGCAGCCAAGAGGCTAAGGGTACAAAAAAACTGCAGGAAACCAGGAAGGCTGGGTTATATAGAGAAGAGCCTCTGAAGGAAAAGCAGCCCAGCCCCCTGTGCTAGAGAGTTCTGAGGTGGTAGGGGGAGGGTACCTGTAAAAGGTAGGGGCTGAGGGATGCTAGGAGAACCTGGGAGCCAGGTAGGCTTTGATATGTTAAATAGGTACCTCAGCCTTTGTCCTGGGTTTGAAATTAACAGTTGGTACAGAAGGTGAGCCATAGGATGCACAGGCAGCTACATGGCCGGGAAGGGAGCTTTAGAGAAAGGGTAAGGGAGACCAAAGTACCAGAGACAGCACGCTTAGGCTCTGGGCAGCACTGGAAAGGAAAAGACAGAAGAGGAGCAAAGATGAGATCAAGCAAGATCAGGCATGTTCAGGGTGGTATGGCTATAGATGAGTGACGCCTTTCTGAAAGGCGAGTAGACCCAAGGAAACACATGCTGGAGAGGTTGTGGAGAAAGGGAAACCCTCCTCCATTGCTGGTGGGAATGTAAACTGGTACAACCAGTTTGGAAGTCAATCTGGTGCTTTCTCAGACAATTAGGAATAGTGCTTCCTCAAGACCCAGCTATACCACTGCTAGGCATATACCCAAAATTTGCTCAAGTACGCAATAAGGACATTTGCTCAACCATGTTTGTAGCACCTTTATTTGTAATAGCCAGAACCTGGAAACAACCCAGATGTCCATCAACGGAGGAATGGGTACAGAAATTGTGGTATTTTTACACAATGAAATACTACTCAGCAATCAAAAAAGAGGAAATCATGAAATTTGCAGGCAAATGGTGGGATCTAGAAAAGATCATTCTGAGTGAAGTATCCCAGAAGGAGAAAGACAAACATGGAATATACTCGCTTATATAGACCTAAAAGATATGATAAACATAATAAAATCTATACACCTATAGAAGATAATCAAGAAAGCGGACACGAGGTTTGATGATCAATCCTCATTTAGAAAGACAAATGGGATATGCATTGAACGTATGACAGGAGTCTACCACAGAAAGCCTCTGAAAGACTCTACCTAGCAGTGTTCCAAAGTAGATACTAAGTCTCATAACCAAGCCTTCGGCAGAGTGCAGGGAATCATATGAAAGAAGGGGAGTTTGATGTGGAAAGGATAGGAGCTCCACAAGGACCAAACATATCTGGGCACAGGGTCTTTTCTGAGATGGACACTCAACCAAAGGCCATGAGAGGATAAAACCTAGAACCTCTGCTCGGATGTGACCCGTGATAGCTCAGTAAACAATTGGTTTCCCATAGTAAGGGGAACAAGGACTATTTCTAACAGTAACTCAATGACTGGCTCTTTGACCTCCCCACCTCCCAAGGGAGGAGCAGTACTGTTAGGCCACAGAGGAGGACTTTGCAGCCAGTCCTGAAAATACCTGACAAAACAAAGTCATATGAAAGGGGAGGAGGTCCTCCCCTATCAGTGGACTTGGAAAGGGGCAGGGAGGAGATGAGGGAGGGAGGATGGGATTGGGGAGGGAATGAGGGATACAACTGGGATACAGAATTAACAAAATGTAACTAATGAGAATAATAATAATAAAAAACTTAAAAATAAAAAAAATTATGTCATACATGAAAAAATGGATGAAACTGAAAGTCATCATGTTAAGTGAAATAAGGAGATTCAGAAGAATAGAATTGCATATTTTCTTCCATATGTAAAAATCTAGATTTTGAAAAGGATATGATGATATATTTGGGAAGGTGAATGGGAACTAGTGGGAGAAAAGATGGAGGACGGGAAAGGGAATTGAAGGAGTAAATATAATCAAAGTACATTATATACATCTATAAAAATGGAAACCATTACTTTTAAAAATTATTTTTTTTATTTTTTGAGATAGTTACATCATTCTTACCTTTCCTTTCCTCTCTCCAAATCCTCTCACATGCCCCTCCTTGCTCTCTTTCAGATCCATGCCCTCTTTTTTTCATTAAATGTTATTACATGCATGTTTGTGTACATATAAATATAACCTGCTGAGTCCATATAGGGTTACAGGTATCTATATCGTCAAGGCTGACCATCTGATATTGAATAAGCAGTTGGTGTGCTCTTTCCTGGAGACTGTTTCTCCTGCTCTCAGCATTCGTTAGTCACCTGTAGTTGTTCGTGTGGGACTGGGGCCTCCTTGGATTGCCCTGGTCCACGTCAGCATGTCTATTGTTGTTCTTCTGCACCTCACCTTTGGGCCTTGTTATTGGTAAGATTTTATAAGTGTAGCTTCAGACATTCTTAGGAGACACGATCTCACAGCAAATTCCTCGATCCCCTGGTTTTTACCATCTTCCAGCCCCTCTTCTGCAATCACCCTTGAGCCTTAGGTGCAGGGGTTGTGCTGTAGATGTATCCCTTTGAACCAGGCTCCACAACTCTGCATTTTGATTGATCGTGGTGTTCTGTAATGTTCTCTGCCTATTGCAAAGAAAAGTTCCCCTTGTAAGGAAAGAGGACTACACTTATTGTGGGTAGAAGAAAATATTTGAAATGCAGTTAGTAATTATGCTGGTTTAGCGAACTGGCAGTTGTTTTCAATGGTGTTGGGTAGTTGGCTAGGTTTCTAGTGCCAGGCATGCTCTTCCTCTTGTTAAGTTGGACTTAAGTCCAATTAGATGTTAGTCACTGCCAAGATACAAGTGCCACTACTGACTGTGTCCCTTTAGGTTATGCTGCTGTGTTTCATTGGCATCATAACTAGTAGGGTTGTTGGTTGCTTTCCTCCTTTGAAAGCTTGCATGGTGCCCTCTGATACCAGGAAAGAAAGTTTTTTTCTTTTTTTACAATTAATAAGTATATGGTAATATTTTTTAATGTACACTTTTAACTCAGCCTGGCAGGAATGTACATACCCTATATTTTATTTCTTAGATGTATATATGTAGGCTCCCTAACAAGATCTCCCTGGCATCTATGTTCAGAAAATATGTAGCCTGATAATAATTCCAGTGTTCTCTTTGCTAAAAATGAGTATTAAATTCTTTTCTTTTCTTAGATTTTTCTTTCTTCTTCAGCTTTTAGTTGTGCTTCTGAGTTTTGTACACACCAAGATGTAAACCTATTTCATGTGTTTATACTAATATCAAGAATGACATTACTATGGTTTTAATATTCCTCTCTAAAATACATGTTTTATTTTATGGCCAGTGGGTGATTCTGGGAGAACAAGGACTTTTGGATGAGATGATTTTCTATGAACCTATTTTCAGATATATGTCTAGAGGTATTCCTTTTTTCTAGACACAAAAGACCTCTCTCAGTGAGGATCTTATAGATTACTTCTGAGATGACCAGAAAATCCTTCTTAGATTTTATGACCTGTGGTTGGGTGCAAGGCAGTTCTAGGTGCAGTGGGCACTCCTCCTGCTGTGTTCTTCGTGAGAGAACAGCGTTTCAAGTTGTAAGACTTCCAGGAAAAAATAGGGTACTTGACACTGAAGGAAGGCAGCTTCATACAAAACTCCAACTAATTCCTGGGTGCCTTTGAGATTGTTAAAGCAGAATTCTCAGGAGGAGACTGAGATTTAAAAAGTGCAAAAGGAAAAAAAGGAGTTCCAGGAAAAAAAAATTTTATCCTTAACAAATTTACTGTTCCTTTTAAAAGTGGGCATCTGGGGACAGGGCGGGTGTCTTCATTAAAACCACTAGCCCAGAAGAGGCAGGGGAAGGAAACTTCTATTAGACAGAAGAAAAGAGAGTCATGGAGAGCCCCCAGGAATTCCCCCAAGAGTCTCATCTGAACAGCTTCTGTCTTCATAGCCAAGCTACCGAGAAAGAAAATCAGGAGGGAAGAAAACAACTTCTTTGAAGCATCTCATTTAGAAAAACCAACTAAGGTTTTAAAGACTAAACAGGAAAGATTAAATTCTTTTTAAATTCTCCCAAGTGATTTTTACAGAACTCTTTTTTAAAATTTATTTATTTTTTAATTAATTACAGTTTATTCACTTTGTATTCCAGATGTTGCCCCCTCCTTCATCCCCTCTCAGTCCCACCTTCTCTCCCTCTTCTCCTCTCAGTCCACTGATAGGGGAGGTCCTCCTTCCCTTCCATATGATCCTAATCTATCAGGTCTCATCAGGACTGGCTGCATTGTCTTCCTCCACAGCCTGGTAAGGCTGCACCTCCCTCAAGGGGAGGTGATCAAAGAGCAGGCCACTGAGTTCATGTCAGAGACAGTCCCTGTTCCTATTACTAGGGACTAGACTGAGCTGCCATGGGCTACATCTGTGCAGGGGTTCTAAGTTATCTCCATGAATGGTATAGAACTCTTAAAATCAGTCAATCTCAATCTCTCTCTCTCTCTCTCTCTTGGTAAAACAAAGGAAGCTATCCAGTTTAGTGACAAGCACATTGTCTTTAGCTCTTAACACTAAGATCAAATGAGGATATTTGAGGGGAAAAATAGAGAAGCTCTATGAAGACTCTTAAAATATACAAACAAGCAAACAAACAAAAACAACAGCAAAACAGAAACAAAACCAAAAACCTATATGCACAAGAGCCAAATAAACAGGACAACACAAGACCAATTCAATGGGAAAAGCAAATGTATATGAAATTCCCCCGAAATGTGTCAAGATTTTCAGTGTGCCAATCTCCGTGGAGAAGGAAAAGTCCCCCTCCCTTGGCAATCAGGATCTGCTCTGAGGTCTGAAAATTAAAGTAAAACTAACAAAAATCAATAAGAGAAAATTATTCAAATTTATTTACTAGGTCTTTTTTGATATGGGACACCTGATGAGAAAATGAAAACCCCGAGAAAGAGTTTTAAATGATTATTTTTTATTGTTATTATGTGTAATAAATAATGGCGTCATGGCACTGTGACAGGTGGAAAGGATGTGATCTAACAGAAACGGGAGGGGAAAAGCCTCGATGCTCACGCATATCAACGTACCTGTGTGCTCTTAACTAACGGTGTTGAAGGGAGGGGACACCTCTCATCTGACGGGCTAACTCTCTGAAGTCTTCTGATCCATTTCAGGCAGAAGACTCTGCTCTTTGCACGTCGTTCTCAGACTCCATCAGCTTGAAAGGTTCATCGTGCCAAGATGCCCCATTTCGAGATCTGAGCCGTATCGCTGACTCTAAGCGAGGCTGCTGGGGGTGGATGGGCATCAGAGTTAGTATGAGAAGAGAAAAAAGTTCAGCAAGGACATTAAGTAACAAAAAGAAAGAAAGAGAAGGAGAGGGAGAAGAGGAGAGGTGGGGGCGGGGCCTTTTCGTAAGGTCTCCTAAATAACCAGCTCCTCATAGTGTCAAAAACTAAAATAAACTCCTTCCTAGGCCAAGAAATGAAGCACTAGAGAAAGTGCATACTTCCGTGAACTTGTTCTTGCGGAAGTGTGCTAATAGCATTTAAGTTTAAAGGCCTGAGGAGTGTTTTTAAGACTTTTGTGAATATATTAACGTGTGTGTGTGTGTGTGTGTGTGTGTGTGTGTGTGTGTGTGTGTGTGTACGTGTATGTAGAGGCCAGAAGTAAATGCCAGGTTCTTCACCTTTTGTTTGTTTGTTTTATTTTTCAAGACAGGGTTTCTCTGTGTAGCCTTGGCTGTCCTGGACTCACTTTGTAGACCAGGCTGGCTTCAAACTCAGGAGATCTGCCTGCTTCTGCCTCCCTGAGTGTTGGGATCAAAGGTGTGCACCACCGCGCCTGGCTGATCTTTCATTCTTTGGTGGCTTCTCATGAGGCTGGTTAGTCTTCAGATAATTTCATAAAGGATGAACAGTCACCCTTATGTTTATAAAACCTGTCTTCTCTACCCGAGACTCGGGATGGGCAATGGGTGCCCCTGCCGGTTACTGAGGCGCTGCTGCCTTTGCGCGGGCCAGTGGACTACGTGGTGGGAGGGGCCAGCGGCCACGGGGCTCCCTAACTGTAAGGAGTCTCCCAGGGAGCCCACTCTCCCTTAGACAGCTCCGTGGGCCCCGTGGGATCAGCAGAAGCCCTCCTTCCGCGTTCTCCCCTCCACCTCGAGCAGACAAAAGGAGCCGAGGCCGTCGGGTGCGCGCGAGCACTGAAATCTCATTAGCGGAGCCAAACTGTGTCCGTGTTCCTGACAATTTTAAAAACGGTTCTTGTTGCACTGTGCTTATTTATTGTGTGGATATGTGCACATACAAGACTTTCATAGGTCGTGTGTGGCGGTCAGAGGGCAATTGTGGGAATTGGTTTCAACGAAAGTCATCGCGCTTGACAAGTACCTTTACCCACGGAGCCATCTCCCTCGCCCTCTAACGGTTTAAATAGAGGATTAAAAACAAAACAAAAAACCCTCACCAGATAGGCCGAATCACTGGGGTAGGGATTCAGGCCCCTTGACCTGCTACTTTTCAAGCACCCTTTACCACTTGGACGGAACTTGTCTGTCTTGGCATGCTTCCAGACTGTAGTCTGCGCTGTCTTGGTTCATGTTTTGCCTATGATTACACGCATCTTGTGTTTCCCTTAAGACCAAATACCTTTTTTGCATTTTAACTAAAGAAAAAAATATTTGCTATACAAAATTGAGACTATGGGCAAAGAAACTTCGAACAGGAAGTAGAAGAGGAGGCAGCCAAGCGCCCCTGGCTGTGGTCTCCCTAAGGGTACCAAGCTAAGCAGCTGTTTGAACTCCAAACTACCTCGCGACATCTGAGGAAGCCAGGTAAAGAGCCCACTGCCTGCTGCTGTTAGCATGGCTTCCGGAGAAGAGAGGAAAACAAGAGCAGAGAGGAAAACAAGAGCTTCCCTCCCCAGCCCCAGCCGCGCCGCTGAAGGAGATAGTAGCTGCTTGGGGGTGGGGGGGAGGGGAGCAGAGAAAATAAAATCTAGACCCTTATGTTTGAACAAAGATGGTGAAACCCAGAAGCACAAAGCCTTACTATCTCCTCCATTCTTCCTCTAGCCTTTTTAAGTAACAGAGAGATTTTATTTTTATTTTGTTTGTTTGCTTTGGAGCTTAGTAATTTCGGGAACAGGTGGGTATCTGTCTCTGCTTTGTGATGCTGGATTTTTATGGAAGGGATGTTTTAGAAAATTTACTCAGGGAAATACAGTGCATTAATTATTTGTCTCATTAGTGTGACAAACTACCTGATAAAAAGGGGAGTGGTGGGGAGGGAAGAAGGACCATGAGGTGAAAAGTCATTCTGGGTCCTCAGTCAGAATGTAGGGCAGAAAGATGTTGGTGCCGGGGCCCACTTTCTTCTTAAAAAACAAAAACAAAAACAAAAACAAAAACAAACAAACAAAAAAAAAAAAAAAACAGTCTTTAGCAGTGAAATTATGCCACCTACATGCAAGGGGTCTTCCTACCCACTTAAACTTCTCTGTAAACCTCATCATAGACACTCCAGAGGTTTGTCTTGGAGGCTCTCCTAAATTCTGTCAAGTTGGCAGTCACTATTAATCATCATACACAACCACGCAGAGTATAAGGCTTTATTTTAAGAATCGGGGAGTTTCAATGGCTGGCTCTTTGACCTCCCCACCCCCCCAAGGGAGGAGCAGTCCTGTAAGGCCACAGAGGAGGTCTTTGCAGCCAGTCCTGAAGATACCTGATAAAACAGGATCGGATGAATGGGGAGGAGGTCCTCCCCTATCAGTGAACTTGGAAAGGGGCAGGGAGGAGACGAGGGAGAGAGGATAGGATTGGGAGGGAATGAGGGAGCAGGAGACAGCTGGAATACAGAGTTAATAAAATGTAACTGATAAGAAAAAAAATAAAATAAAATAAAAAAAGAATCGGGGAGTTTACAGTTGGGAGAAGAGTTGAGTGAGTAGAATCCTGAAAAAAGTTCATGAAAGGACTAGTTGTTCCAATACACTGGCTCAAATGGACAAATAAGAGCTTAAGGGTAAAAGTACCACAATTTCTGTATCCATTCCTCAATTGAGGGGCATGTGGGTTGTTTCCAGGTTCTGGCTATTACGAAAAAAGCTGCTATAAACATGGTTGAACAAATGTCCTTGTTGTATACTTGAGCATCTTTTGGATGTATGCCTAAGAGTGGTATAGCTGGATCTTGAGGAAGCACTATTCCTAATTGTCTGAGAAAGCACCAGATTGATTTCCAAAGTGGTTGTACAAGTTTGCATTTCCACCAGCAGTGGAGGAGGGTTCCTCTTTCTCCACATCCTCTCCAGCATGTGTTGTCACTTGAGTTTTTGATCTGAGCCATTTTGATGGGTGTAAGGTGAAATCTCAGGGTCATTTTGATTTGCATCTCCCTGATGTTAAGGACATTGAGCATTTCTTTAAGTGTTTTTCTGCCATTCTACAATCCTCTACAGAGAATTCTCTGTTTAACTCCATGCCCCATTTTTTAATTGGATTACTTGATTTGTTGCTTTTTAACTTCTTGAGTTCTTTTTCTAAAATATAAAATATATTAATTATTTTATTTTTAGTATTTGTATTTTTTATTTTATTAATTACACTTTATTCACTTTGTAACCCCCCATAAGCCTCTCCCTCCTCCCCTCCCGGTCCCACCCTCCATTCTCCTTCTTCATGCATACCCCTCCCCAAGTCCACTGATAGGGGAGGTCCTCCTCTCCTTCCTTTTGATCTTAGTCTATCAGATCACATCAAGAGTGGCTGTATTGTCATCTTCTGTGACCTGGTAAGGCTGCTCCCCACTCGGGGAGAGGTGATCAAAGAGCAGGCCAATCAGTTTATGTCAGAGGCAGTCCCTCTTCCCATTACTATGTAACCCACTTGGACACTAAACTGCCATGGACTACATCTGTGCAGGGGTTCTAGGTTATCTCCATGACTGGAACTTGGTTGGAGTATAAGTCTCTGGGAAGACCTCTGTGTTCAAATTTTCTGGTTCTGTTGCTCTCCTTGTGGGGTTCCTGTCCTCTCCAGATCTTACTATTTCCCACTTCTTTCATAAGATTCCATGCACTCTGCCCAACAGTTGGCCATAAGTCTCAGCGTCTGCTTTGATAGTCTGCAGGGCAGAGCCTTTCAGAGGCCCTCTGTGGCAGGTTCTGAGGTTGTTCCCTGTTTTCTTTTTCTTCTGATGTCCATCCTCTTTGCCTTTCAGGATGGGGATTGAACATTTTAGTTAGGGTCCTCTCTTTTGCTTAGTTTGTTTAGATGTACAGATTTTAGTGGGTTTATTCTATGTTGTATGTTTATATGAGTGAATATATACCATGTGTGTCTTTTTACTTCTGGGACAACTCACTCAGGATGATCCTTTCCAGGTCCCACCATTTACCTGCAAATTTCATGATTTCCTTATTTTTCATTGCTGAGTAATACTCCATTGTATAGATGTACCACAGTTTCTGCATCCATTCTTCAGTTGAGGGGCATCTGGGTTGTTTCCAGCTTCTGGCTATTACAAATAAAGCAGCTACAAACATGGTTGAGCAAATGTCCTTTTTGTGTACTTGCACCTCTTTTGGGTATATGCCTAGGAGTGGTATGGCTGGATCTTGAGGAAGCACTATTCCTAGTTGTCTGAGAAAGCGCCAGATAGATTTCCAGAGTGGTTGTACCAGTTTACATTCCCACCAGCAGTGGAGGAGGATTCCCCTTTCTCCACAACCTCTCCAGCATGTGTTGTCCCTTGAGTTTTTGATCTTGGCCATTCTGATGGGTGTAAGGTGATATCTCAGGGTTGTTTTGATTTGCATTTCCCTAATGGCTAATGAGGTT
>NW_026596100.1:2249596-2257179 GCF_907164565.1 Psammomys obesus | reverse complement strand
GCTTTACAGAAGCTTTTCAGTTTCATGAGGTCCCATTTATTGATTGTTGCTCTTAGAGCCTGTGCTGTTGGTGTTCTTTTCAGGAAGTTTTCTCCTGTACCAATGAGTTCTAGGGTATTCCCCACTTGTTTTTTTCTAGCCGATTTAATGTGTCTGGTTTTATGTTGAGGTCTTTGATCCACTTGGACTTCAGTTTTGTGCAGGGTGATAAGTATGGATCTATTTGCATTTTTCTACATGTAGACATCCAGTTGGACCAGCACCATTTGTTAAAGATGCTATCTTTTTTCCATTGTATGGTTTTGGCATCTTTGTCAAAAATCAGGTGTCCGTAAGTGTGTGGGTTTATTTCTGGGTCTTCTTTCGATTCCATTGATCCACCATTCTGTTTCTATGCCAGTACCATGCAGTTTTTATAACTGTTGCTCTATAGTACAGCTTGAGATCAGGGATGGAGATACCTCCAGAAGATCTTTTATTGTAGAGGATTGTTTTAGCAATTCTCGGTTTCTTGTTATTCCATACAAAGTTGAGAATTTTTCTTTCCAGGTCTGTAAAGAATTGTGTTGGCAATTTGATGGGAATTGCATTAAATCTGTAGATTGCTTTTGGTAAGATGGCCATTTTTACTATGTTAATCCTGCCAAGCCATGAGCATGGGAGATCTTTCCATCTTCTCATATCTTCCTCTAATTCTTTCTTCAGAGACTTGAAATTTTTTTCATACAAGTCTTTGACTTGCTTGGTTAGGGTTACGCCAAGGTACTTTATGTCATTTGTGGCTATTGTGAATGGTGTTGTTTCTCTAATTTCTTTCTCAGCCCTTTTGTCTTTTGTATACAGGAGTGCTACTGATTTTTTTGAGTTAATTTTGTATCCGGCCACTTTACTGAAGGTGTTTATCAGCTGTAGGAGTTCCCTGGTAGAGTTTTTCGGGTCACTCATATATACTATCATATCATCTGCAAATAGTGATAATTTGACTTCTTCCTTTCCCATCTGTATCCCCTTGATCTCCTTCAACTGTCTTATTGCTCTAGCAAGGACTTCCAGCACTATGTTGAAGAGATATGGAGACAGTTGGCAGCCTTGTCTTGTCCCTGATTTCAGAGGGATTGCTTTAAGTTTCTCTCCGTTCAGTTTGATGTTGGCTATAGGCTTGCTGTATATCGCCTTTACTATGTTTAGATATGTGCCTTGTATCCCTGATCTCTCCAGTACTTTAAACATGAATGGATGTTGGATTTTGTCAAATGCTTTTTCAGCATCTAGGGAGATTATCATGTGTTTTTTTTTCTTTCAGTTTGTTAATATGGTGGATCACATTGATGGATTTCCGTATATTGAACCACCCCTGCATACCTGGGATGAAGCCTACTTGGTCATAATGGATAATATCTTTGATGTGTTCTTGGATCCGGTTTGCAAGTATTTTGTTAAGTATTTTTGCATCAATGTTCATAAGGGAGATTGGCCTGAAATTCTCTTTCTTTGTTGAGTCTTTGTGAGGTTTAGGTACCAAGGTGATTGTGGCTTCATAGAATGAGTTTGGTAATGTTCCTTCTGTTTCTATTTTGTAGAATAGTTTGAAGAGAATTGGAGTTAGCTCTTCTTTGAAGGTCTGGTAGAATGCGCTGAAGCCATCTGGTCCTGGGCTTTTTTTGGATGGGAGACTTTTGATGACTGCTTCTATTTCTTTGGGGGATATAGGACTATTTAGTTGATTTACCTGGTCCTTATTCAGCTTTGGTGAGTCAAATCGATCAAGAAAATTGTCCATTTCATTTAGATTTTCAAATTTTGTGGCATATAGACTTTTGAAGTAATTCCTAATGATTGTTTGGATTTCCTCAGTGTCTGTAGTTATGTCCCCCTTTTCATTTCTGATTTTGTTGATTTGGGTGGTGTCTCTCTGCCTTTTAGTTAGCTTGGCTAAGGGTTTGTCTATCTTGTTGATTTTCTCAAAGAACCAGCTCTTGGTTTCATTGATTCTTTGAATTGTTTTATTTGTTTCTAATTGATTGATTTCAGCCCTGAGTTTGATTATTTCCAGCCGTCTACTCCTTTTTGGTGTGTCTGCTTCTTCTTTTTCTAGGGTTTTTAAGTGGGCCATTAAGTTGCTTGAATGAGCTGTCTCGAATTTCTTCTTGAAGGCACTTAGTGCTATGAACTTTCTTCTTAGCACTGCTTTCATTGTGTCCCACAAGTTAGGGTATGTTGTGTCTTCATTTTCATTGAGTTCTAGAAAGGCTTTAATTTCTTTCTTTATTTCTTCCCTGACCCAGCTGTCATTTAGTAACAAGTTGTTCAGTTTCCATGAGTGTGTAGGCTTTTTGCTATTTCTGTTGTTGTTGAAGTCCAGCTTTATTCCATGGTGATCAGACAGGATACAAGGGATTATTTCAGTCTTCTTGTATCTGTTGAGGCTTGCTTTGTGACCAACTATATGGTCTATTTTGGAGAAGGTTCCATGAGGTGCTGAGAAGAAGGTAAATTCTTTTGTGTTTGGGTGTAAAGTTCTGTAGATGTCTGTGAGGTCCATTTGATTCATGACCTCTGTCAGAGATATTGTTTCTTTGTTTAATTTCTGTTTTGTTGACCTGTCCTTTGTTGAGAGTGGGGTGTTGAAGTCTCCCACTATTAATGTGTGGGGATCTATATGTGGTTTAAATTTTATCAATGTTTCTTTTACAAATGTGGGTGCTCTTGTATTTGGGGCATACATGTTCAGGATTGTGATGTCTTCCTGGTGGAATTTTCCCTTGATGAGTATGAAGTGTCCTTCCTCATCTCTTTTTATTAATTTTGGTTGAAAGTCTATTTTATCAGATATTAGAATGGCTACTCCTGCTTATTTCTTGGGTCCATTTGCTTGGAAAGTCATCTTCCAACCTTTTACCCTCAGGTAATGTCTATCTTTGTGCCTTAGGTGTGTTTCTTGTATGCAACAGATTGCTGGGTTTTGTTTATGTATCCATTCTGTTAATCTGTGTCTTTTTACTGGAGAGTTGAGTCCATTGATGTTGAGAGAGATTAATGACCAGTGGCTGTTAGATCCTTTGATTTTGATGTTGGCTGTGTTCATAAGTTTGTGTGCTTGGTTGCTTTTTGTTTTGCTGTAGTAAGGTTAATTATTTCCTGTGTTTTCTTGACAGAAGCTAATTTTCTTGGGTTGTATTTTCCCTTCCAGTGTCTTCTGTAATGCTGGATTTGTGTGTAGGTATTGTTGAAATTTGTTTTTGTCATTGAATATCTTGTTTTCTCCGTCTATGAGGACTGAGAGTTTTGCAGGGTATAGTAGCCTGGGTTGACATCTGTGTTCTCTTAGGGTCTGCATGATATCTGTACAGGCCCTTCTGGCTTTCATAGTTTCTGTTGAAAAGTCAGGTGTGATTCTAATGGGTTTGCCATTATATGTTACTTGGCCTTTTTCCCTTGCAGGTTTTAGTATTTTTTCTTTGTTCTGTATACTTCCTGTTTTGATTATTATGTGGCGGGAGGATTTTCTTTTCTGGTCAAATTTGTTGGGTGTTCTGTAGGCCTCATGTATCCTTATTGGCTTCTCCTTTAACTTGGGGAAATTTTCTTCAATGATTTTGTTGAAAATATTTTCTGGGCCTTGGAGAAGGGAGTCTTCTTTTTCCTCTATTCCTATTATTCTCAAATTTTGTCTTTTCATATTGTCTTGGATTTCTTGGACGGTCTGTGTCAGGAATTTTTTGGATTTCACATTTTCTTTGACAGATACATCGATTTCTTCCATTGTATCTTCTACACCTGAGATTCTTTCTTCCATTTCTTGTATTCTGTTGGTCATGCTTACCTCTGTAGTTCCTGTTTTCTTCCCTAAATTCTTCCTCTCCATTATTTCCTCCATTTGTGTTTTCTTTAATTTTTCTAGTTCTATCTTCAGGTCTTGAGTTGTTTTGTTTACTTCCTTCACCTGTCTGCTTGTATTTTCCTCTTTTTCTTTTAGTTCCTTCAACTCTGTCTCTTTGATTTCTTTCAGTGATTTAATTATTTCTTCTCTGAAGGCCACAAGCTGTTTGGCTGCATCTTCCCGTATTTCTTCACGGATGGCCCTAATTTGCTTGTCTTTATCTTCCTCCATTTCTTTACGGATAGCCATGATGTGTGTGGTTTTATCTTCCTCTAATTCTTTACGTATTTTATCTGTTTCCTCTATTATTCTCTTCATCAACATAGATGTAAGGTCATCTTCTTGATTTTCTTTTATGCTGCATTGTTCAGGGCTGTTCACCCCTGGATGGCTGGGTTCTGGAGATGCCATATTGCTCTGTCTTTTGTTGGTTGAGCCTTTACGCTGACCTCTACCCATTGGGCTGATTTAGGTTTTGGCTGTTAGTTTCTGTGCTTCCTGGAGTCCTGAGGTAGGGAGTATCCCCTTGGCCGGAAGATGATTTTTCCTGAAGGAGTCCTTCTCTGCTTTTTGGTTATGGTCACTGTATGGCCAGTGTTTCTCCGGAGATGCCACTGCTCACCTCAGGTTTATAGCCCTGAGTAGTAGCTGTGGTCTATGTTAGGCAGGGGGGGATCTCCTCTTACCCATAAAATTTCTCAAGAGAGCTGCCCCACTGCTGGGTTTCTTGTTATAAATTTAGTGTGCTGCTGCTCACTAAATTTCCATGTACAGTCCTCTTGAAGAAACTGCTGATTCCCTAGCTATGGGGTTTTCTCCCAACAGGGAAACTCAGTCTGTTATCCTGGAGCGCACAGTTCTGTCTGAGAAAGTGGGAGGTGCACTCAGCAAGTCTCTGGGCCAAAGGCTGATTGCTCTGCTCTGGACCTGGAGAATGTGCACCTAGGTTGAGTTGGCGCCTGGGGGCACTGTTCTGGTCTGGAGGCTGGGTGCCTCACTCTGGACCAGAAGCTGTGTGTCTCTGTCTGGGATGGCGGCTGTAGGCACCACTCTGGTCCAGACGCTGTGGGTGCAGCCCCCCTGAAGGATCAGGGATTCCTACAGTTTTGGCAGTCCAGCCAGGGACAACTGGCCGATCCCTGGCACAGTATCTGAGGGCTGCTGTAATGGCTCTTCGGCTCCTGCAGGTCCGAGGATGCAGCTGTGTGTCCCAGTGCCCCAGGGGAACACAACAATGGCGGCAGAGCACAGCGCTTCTGCCTGCACTAGAGTCTGCGTGAGTCCAGGAAGTGTTTTGGTGCTGGGTGTCCTAAGCGTTAGAGCTGCTGACCCCCTCCGCTGGGGGTTTCCTCCTGCCAGAGACACGCAGTCTGGTGCCCTGTTGCCCTGGTGCCCACAGTTCTATCTGAGGCGGCGAATCACGTGCGCAGGCAGGGCTCTGTGCAGGCAGGCGCCTTTGTCCCTCCCGGCTCTGGGTCCGGGCTGGCTCCTGGGGCACCCACGGAACCCGAGTCTTTTCCAGGGGATGTCTGGGTAACCTGGGGTCGGTCCCAATTGTTTCCTGCTCCGTGGGGTTATCTCTCGACTGGGAAATCCAGTCTATGGTGTTGTGGGCCCACAGTTCAGTGTGGGACCGTGACCAGATCGCGCTGGTGGGTAGCTCTGGGCTGGCGACCAAGCGCCTGGCGGAACGGGGATCTCTTCCGCGGTTTTGCCGGGTGAGTTAAAGCTGATCGAATCCCCCACCGTGGGGTATCCTCTCACCTGAGAAACACAACCACTTGTGTTTTATGGCCGCGAGTTCTGATTGCTGGTCACTGTGCCAATCCTGCTGTGCTGCTCCTCAGAATGAGAGTCCTCCCGGCGCTGCCATCTTGCCCTGCCTCCTCACTTTATTATTTTTTATAACTCTCATATATTTTACCTGAAGATAAAGGCTTGTGGTTGTGAATAGAAAGGAGCCTTAAAATACAGGAAACAAGTCTAAGGGCACAGGTGCAGGTGCTAAGCCTGTTGGCCACCAGATGTCACTCGTGCTTCATGCTTAGCCCGAAAATGGAAATGAGAGCCTGCAATGCTGCTCTTCACACGATGAAATGTCTTTATCAGCAGGGAAAATTTATATATTGTAATTAAGCAATAAGACAGAAAATGGAGTTCATTTTGATAGCAGAAAGGCAAAACCCCCCTGCTTGATTAGCTTTAATTATCAGAAGATATGGTAATTGTCTAAAACATGGGTTGTCAAGAATGAAGGAATTAGTGCATGGGCCTTCAAGTGTTGCTAATTATATTCTGGCTTTGTTAAATGCCCGCACACAGTGGTTGGTTCATATTTTTATTTTATAGTATCACACTTATAATGGAAATATGAGGTATTCTCTTCTAATAGGTTTTTTCAGAACTAATGAAATTAAAGGTAAGTAAACATAAATTAGAAATTGTTTAGGTCTATAGAGTTTAGTATGTTTATCCTATATTATATGTCTAATATCCACTTATAAGTGAGTATATACCATATGTGTCTTTCTGTTTCTAGGATACCTCACTCAGGATGATCTTTTCTAGTTCCATCCATTTTGCCTGCAAATTTCCTTGTTTTTAATTGCTGAATAATATTCCATTGTGTAAATGTCCTACAATTTTTGTATCCATCCATCAGTTGAGATGGATGGATATCTAGGTTATTCCAGATTCTGGCTATTATGAATAAAGCTGCTATGAACTTGGTTGAACAAATGTCCTTGTTGTGTACTTGAGTATATTTTGATATATGCCTAAGAGTGGTAATAGCAGGATCTTGAGGTAGCACTATTCTTAATTTTCTGAGAAACCACCAGATTGATTTCCAAAGTGGTTGTACAATATTACATTCCTACCAGTAATGGAGGAGGGTTCCCCTTTCTCCACATCCTCTCCAGCATGTGTTGTCCCTTGAGTTTTTTAGCTTAGGCATTCTGGGGGAGGAGGCTGCAGAGACTGGTGAGTCAACCAAGGACTATGCATGCAGAGAACCTAGACCCCCTGCTCAGATGTAGCCCATGGAAAGCTCAGTCTCCATAGGGTTTCCCTAGAAGGGGAGCAGGGGCAATCACTGGCATGAAGTTGGGTGCTTGTTCTTTGATCACCTCTCCCTGGTGAGGTCTCTTTTCTAGGCCACAGAGAAAGAGGATTTAGACAGTCCTGGTGAGACCTGATAAGCTAGGGTCAGATAGTAGGGGAATGGAATAGGGGAGGTACTTTGGGGAAGAGGGAGGGAGGGTGGGATGGGGAAGATATGAGGGAGGAGCAACAGCTGGGATATAAAGTGAATAAACTATAATAAAATAATAATAATAATAATGAAAAATACTGTGAAAATTGCTATAAATACCTTTAGTTTCACCTATAAAACAAAATCAAGTATTAACTTTTTCAGGTCCCTTCTTTTCAGTGGTATATAAAGCAATAAAATTTATAATACTATACAAAAGTTATCTTAAGAAGTTTTACCTAAAAGACTTAATATGTGCCAAACAGAATTTCATTTCTAATTCTTAATTCTCCTCCGCACTTCCACTTTAGACAAATGGAGTCTTAGGAATGCAATTATACTAGTTATAGTTTTTTTACACTGTGGAGTGCTGCACCATCCAATAAACGTCCAAGCACCAAGAAAAGTTTGCAAAACTTGTAGAAACTAGCTGTCCATAGAATATATGGT
>NW_026596100.1:2241264-2249586 GCF_907164565.1 Psammomys obesus | reverse complement strand
GGAAGGTAAATACCCCCAGTGGCTGAATCTGGCTTCCAGAACAAAGTCAGTATTGTATGACTTAAGTTTCAAGAATGTTCTCAGACTTACAAGTTGTTCATTTCCTGAATCTTAAGGAGCCTCTATCCTGGGTGAACATTTTCATTTAGAGGAAATTGCTAAGCAACAGGGTATTAGTCTGTATTCTAACGTTATAATGAAATACCTGAGACAATGAAAGTATTAAGAGAAAAATATTACTTTTGTTTTACAGTTTCAGAGGTTCTAGTTAATGATAAATGGGTTCTGTGCACCTGTGATTAGGTAACACACTATGGAGAGAACCTTGTGATAGAGCAGAAATGGTTGCCTCATCACCAGAATACATAAGGGAGACAGATAAAGGGTGTAGAGGCTTATCGTCCTCTTCAGGGGAACATCCATAGTGTCCTAAAACCTCCCATTCTGTCAAACCCTTACAGGTTCTACCACCACCTGGTATGGCTACCTTGGGAAAGGGGTCTTCAGCATACAGTGTTAGGAGACATTCAGCATCAACAGACTCTCATATCCCAGTCAGAATGTTGGTAAATATTTAAAAATCTCAGTAACTAGGGCTTTGGAAAAAAAAAAAAAAGCCAATCCAGATAGATTAACAGAAATGTCTAAGTTGATAGACTCATTTGCATGCCAGGCACTTCTAATTAGTTTTATAGTGACCCACATTAAGTAAAGGTACATATTATTAGGTGTGTGTGGGAAATATACTGTAGAAAACAAGGACAAAAATAACAATAAACAGTAACTTGTAGGAAACAGAGATATCCCTGGCACAATAAAACTTAAACAAACACTCTCACAGCAACAACAAAAATACTTTTAATATTTCTAAGAAATAAAACATTGAAATTATGAAATAAGAATAGAATTTTTAAATGTACGAAGAACAAGAGTGAAATTAAAAATTGTGGCAGTACGAGAAAACTCTGCTACTGAATATTAGAAGATGAAATTGAGGCAGTTGCCCATTAGCAGAATATATAAAGAGATGAAAAGTGATAATAAAAAGATATCAGAGGTAGAGGGCTAGTCTAGGGGCTCCAATGTCCAAATGGAACTATGTCAGGGACAAAGAACAGAGAGAGCCACAAAACAGAAGGTACTGAGTGGGCCCAGCAGCATGCATGAGTGGGCAGACATTGGTCAACAAATTGAGACCCCATCTTTCCTTCTTGCTCTGGGGCAAGACAGATAATCTGATTCCCATGGGATCAGAAACCTCTTCCGCTGTAGACTGGGTGCTACACAGGCCAAGATCTCTTAGTGTAAGCAGCCAGTGTTTGCAGATGATTCCTACAAAAGCTGGCCCCTCGTTCCAAGCTACCCAGTTTTCTCCCCTTTGATCTAAACTGGTTTCTGAGACTTTCTTGGTAATGGATTGCAGTTGATATGACATTCTTGGATTTTAACGAAGTTTTCGGTTTCTACTCCAGTCTCCAGATGCTTACACCCTCCCCCTCCTTGTCATGCTGGAAGGAAGTCCACCCGGCCCTGTGGAGAGAGCTGACCTCTATCAAACATCCATATAGATTTCTAGACAACAGCTAGTTCCAACTTGCTGGCTAAGAAATTGGCTGATTTTGGAAGCTGATCATCAAACTGCATCTCTACCGCACAATCCAAATGGCAGGCTTGTGAGAGCCAAGTCAAGCTAATGCTGCTGTATCCTTCTACCTATTCCTAAGGTGTGAATCTTCTGTGTTTCATTTGTCCATCATCTTCACAGGTCTCTTTATACCATGATACACTCCTGAAATTATTTTCAAGGCAGGGCCTTTCTGTGTAGTCCTGGCTGTCCTAGAACTCACTCTGCAGACCAGGTGAGCCTTGAACTCAGAGATCCACCTGCCTCTGCCTCCCAAGTGCTGAGATTAAAGGAATGCGCCACCACCACGTGGCTATACTCCCACAGTTTGGACACACCCCTGAGCATAATCATGGATAAAACAAATTTGCCAAACAACTTAATGATTTAGATAAAATGTATGAAAAATATTTCACCTATTTCAAAACACACAGCTCCAGAAGATCCAGAAACACTATATAAACCAGTTTTTCTTATTTTTCATAGACTTTGATTTAAATCCTAATCCAAATGAGTTTAGATATTTGGCTATTTTGAGGGCTATCCTTGAAGTGTTTTTTTTTTTTCCTCTTATGATTCAATTTGGAAACTGATTAATAACGTTCCATTTAGAAAATAGCTGAGGCCTCACTAATCGGAAATCATCAAAAGTGGAACTCTCTCTCCCTATTAGTATTTCGTGTTTTGAATATAATCAACTGCTTATATGAAAGTGGAGAAATGCAATGAGCCTCAAAATGTTGTTAAAATGAAAAACAAGAAAAAAGTTAATAAATAGGGATTCTTGAGGCTTGGGATTGTTCCAGCTTTAAGGCATTTTTGTTTTTCAGGTTCAGCCATATTTAGATGACCCCTTCCATTCATCCTCGACTCCCAATCCTTCCCCTCTATGCTGCCCCACCTCCTTTGAGGTGACACATTTTTAGCTGAGTTTCTCAAAGCATTAAAGTAAGATGTTGAAACACCCCTCCCCCAGCCTGCTTCTTCCCCTACCCTACATCCACCATCTTAAGGAAGGGCTGGCCAGGAAGGAGACACATTAACAATTTCCCTTATGGTAGAGTTTCATTTATAAGTTCTTTTCAATGAAAGTTTCTTTTAGAAGGTTGGTTGGAAAAACATACTGATGTCCCAAGCAGGGAAGAATCAGCATTTCTCACCACAGATGACAGAGAGCAGAACTCCCAGCTGGGAAGTTGTCATTGTGTACGTGGACCAGTGTGGAAGCCCTCTGGCGGCCAATGACATCTTACTCTGCCCTTCTCTAGCAATAATAATATAGCCACTGGCCACCTAATTGAAAATGAAAGAGATTAATGCCTGTCCAAACACGAGCTTCTAGAATCTCAGGTTCCTGAGTACCCTTAGCAGAGAGCTATCGAAGCTTGAGCGGGACAGCGTGGAGAAGCAGACCTTCATGACATACCCCATGCTCACAGTCTAATTTCATTGCTTTTGCTATCATTATGCTACTGTGTTGCTTGAATGATTTTTTTTCCAGGCTACTTGCTCATTCATTCATCTACCATTCTTGCCCTAAACATTGATTGAAGGCTACTGTGTGCCAGGGCATGTATCCTTGGGATATAAAGATGAACAGGACATTCTTCCAGTGTTTGGAAGACCTCACTGTAGCAGCAAAAGATAGAGAAGTCTCTATGATCTGATCTGATTAATCTGTAATAGCGATAACAACTGTGCATATGGATTCCATATTGTGGAAGATTCAAAATAGCAGCCTTTCACTAAGATCACCTCTCCAATAAGAGAGATTTTAGTTTGTGTCAAGGCTTCTTTAGTTGACCCAAAACCCCATTATATCTGCTCTTAAAATAAGTCTGCTAAATTCATACATGTTCCTTGCCAGGCACATGACTGTGAGACCCCAGGTTAAAGTTAGGTCTATGAAGAACACCACCTACCATGAGATGGTATCTTCAAATGGAGTCTCACAAATCTTAAATATTTTGCAAATGAATTTTAAAGAAGGTCATATTATACCTTAGAACATCCAGACTGGTGCTCCTCACAGGTATGAAAAGAACGCCTCACCAACCACGTTTCTTACACAGCAGAAAAAGCTAAACAATTTATCCTTGATAATCAGTATCATTTCAGTCTGTTTCTATGTCAGGGGTGTTTCGAGTCTGGAGAGACGGCTCAGCAGTGAAGAAGACTTGCTGCTCTTGAAGAGGACCTGGGCTCAGTTTGCAGCACCTATACCAGGCAGCTGCAACTGTAACCACCTGTACCTCCAGTTCCAGAGGGTCTGACACCCTCTGACCTCCATGGGCATCTACACTCACACGGTTCATGTAAACTCACAGAGGCACACGTGCGCACACACACACACACACACAAAACAAGTCTGCAGCCATATTTATGTGCTCAAGGGGAGAGGCTTGTACAGAGCTTATATATCCACTGTAATACATATAATATATAATATAATAGCAAGTCACATAAAGTCAGAAAAAGTTACTGTTATAGCAGCCAAGAGAAAAGGTTCTACAGGAAACAACTACAAATCAAAGCAGGTGAGTTTAGTAACCTCAATTTCATTCTTCTCATTTCCACAGTTAAAAAACAAACCTAATTCTCATGGTTTACCATTATATAATAAAATTAAACCAACCTTATGTGAGTCAAGAGCTCCAGGCCTGGGGGGAAACAAAGAGAATGTGCACATCAGCATATTCATTGAAGGTTTAAAGATTTTTAGTGTTATTAATCAAGAATTTAAATGTCCCAGAGACATAATACTTCTTTTCTGTGGATAAGATGTCTTATTCATAGCTCAGATGAAAACTATATAAAAAGGAGGAGAGATGGAAGTGGTCCCTGGAACGCTTTGATCTGGATTAACGGCTCTAGTCTTCAGGGCTGTAAATTTAAGTTTCTACTGCTGTTTGTGCACTAAAGGGTACTCAACTGGCCCAAAAGAATTAATGCAACTTCTAAAAGTTGGCCAACTAATTTATAGGCAATAACTTACATGTCAGAAAAAATTGGATCAGCACATAATGCTATATTTATTTCCATGAAACCTGGCAGTGTGTTTCCTCGGGAAAGTTAGAGGGATTAAGTTGATCTGAAAGTTTTTCCTGAGCAAGGAGTGTGAAGCAGTAGCTAAAGGGCACAGTGGGAGGGGAGCAGGTGACAGGAAAAAAGTGGATTCCTTCTGCAAGAAAGAGTTGGTGAAAGTCTAAGAATCTGGATCATAGTTGAGGCCAACTGAAAACCAATCTTCTCAAATGATAAGACTTCAGTTCTTTAGTTCATTTGTCAACATTGCATTCGTTTGGCTGCCGTTCATGGAGCGTGTTCCGGTGCAATGATGCCGCCCTTTTCCGGCCCATAACTCGTATTTAGCACCCCCACCAAAACCTGCTTGCACATAGTCCGTATTCGTGACCACAGTTTCTCACGTCTCTCTGAGAGGTCTGTTTCCTAGGTTTGATCTTCAAGGTAAGCAAAGCCTTTGGAGGGCTCCCCAACCGACGCAGTGTGGGCAAGCAGAGTGCCTCACTTCTCCATGCATTGCTAAGATGGCCCTGAGGTACCTTCCGTAGTTCCGAGAAAGTCCCTGAAAGTAGTAGCATCCACTGTGCGCATAGTGGTAATTTACCAAATTCTTGTCATCAGCCAAAATGGACTTCAGATAGCCTCATAAATAACCAAATATTCATTTGTTTTCTTTTCTTTTTTATGATATCTGTGTAGAAATCAGAGAAGGTTCCTGTTGTTATGGAACTTACTGGGGGGTGGGCAGAGACAGAGAAAGCTTGTAAGCAAATAAATTGAAGAAGACATCAGACGATGGGAAGATCTCTCATGCTCATGAATTAGTGGATTAATATGGTGAAAATCCTACCAAAAGCAGACTATAAAAAGCAGTGCAGTCCCTATCAAAATTCCAGCACAATTCTTCATAGAACTTGAAAGGATGATTTTTTTTTTTTGGATTCATAAGGAAACACACACACACACACACACATATACACACACCAAACAAAAACAAGCAAACAAAAAAGCAAAACCAGGATATCTAAAAGAATTCTGAATAATAAAAGAACTGCCAGATGTATCACTGTCCCTGATTTCAAGTTGTACTGCAGAGCTATAATAATAAAAATCAGCATAATGTTGGTATTAAAAAAGACAGGTTGCTCAGTGGAATCAAATTGCAGACCCAGACGGAAGCCCACATACCTATGGACCTATGGAGTGACTAAATTAGGATGATCGTGTGAGGAGGGAGGTGGATAGGAGGTAAGGAAGGGACTATGAGGAGGGACAGCTAAAACTGAGACCATCTGAAGTGTTATTTAAAGGCCTACTACAGTAGAAGCATCTTGATAAATATACATAAATGATAGAAATATATACACACACATGTATTCACCAAATCACGGGGATACAAAGCTCCAACTTGACAACTCCTGCCACAAATGAAACCTCTAGTTCCAGGAAAGTGTTACATCTATCTAATTGAGTTTTTGGCAATGGCAACTCCATGGAAACTGCCAAACAACTCAGGTTTTGCCAAGGCATAGCTCTCTATGAACTGAGGGTAAGGCCCACCTACATATTTCATTTAACAAGGTGCCTAACTGGAGCCTTCACCCCTCCCACTGAAGAGTTTTCACAGTACTGGGAACTATTCTGCATGCTACCAGACAATAAAGTAGATACCAAACAGTAGTGGAAGTTTTGGGTTCTTTGTATGTTATGTAAATATGCTGTTGTTTAAGTGTGGGATTTCAGTAGGGCTACAGTTTGTCCACACCTGTTAATTGTCTCATGCCGAGCATGACTTTTGCCAGCTGGTAACAACCTTCCATGTGTGGCATGTGGAGAGGGGTGTGGTCTAGGGCTCTGAGGCAATAAATTGAGAGCTGAGAAAGAGGATGGGTGGTGTTCGGTATTGGTGTGTGGCGTGTAGCAATTTGGAAAGACCAGAGAAGTTGTGGTGGTGAGGAGTGGACAGACAGAGAGAAACGCTTCGGCACAGAGGCATGGAGGAGACTGCTGGCTGCCTCTGCGGTTGACCAAGATTGGGGTAGAGCCCTAAAAGAACTCCTTGACCCTAAACAGTGGAAAGAAGTAAAAGGGTCTGGGTCCTCTCTCCCCATTAACCTTTGTTCTTCCTTATAAGGGTTGGGAGGATGGAAGGGAGGTTGAGGCCTAAACACCCCAAATAAAATAGAGTTTTAAGAACGAGCACTTCACCAACCCAGCTGTAAACCCTTCCATCTATAATGGTGATTGACCTACAGGATATACTGTAACAGTAGTGACACAAAAGTTGTGGAAGTCACCAGCTACTATCTGATTGGATTTAAGGCCCACTCCATGAAACTGAAACCATGTCTTACACTGCTCAAGTGGCTAAGAACCTAGGGAGAAAACAAATACTATGGTTCTGCTAAAGAAATGTAGCAATACAGTGACTCCTAATGACATTCTGCCATGGCCATAGATCAGTGACTTGCTCAGTCATCATCAGAGAAGCTTCTTCCTGCAGTAGCTAGGAACAAATACAAAGACCCACAACTAGGCTATGTGCAGTGAATGACAGTCCTAAATGAGTTATCTCTATCAAACTTCTCCCCTCAGGGCTCAGGGAACTTTGCAAAAAAGGAGGCAGAAAGATTGTAAAATCCAGTAGAGATGGATGACACCAAAGGAACAAGGCCTCCTAGATACAAAATGGACACATTTATGAACAAAGAGAGATGATGGCAACATCTAAAGCCCCTTCATAAATCCAGACCAGATGGGGTCCCAGTGCTGAGACGGGGATGTGGACATGATCTGTTGGTGGCTGTTTGCTGTTGTGGTTTGTCAAGCAGTCATGCACAAAGAAATGAGAAGAAGAAATTAGATATCCTGATGGTGAAGATCAAACTTGCTGCAAGGAACGTGATACCCCTAATCAGCAAGTAGTCTAACGAGAACTTCACCCCCTTTCCCTCCATTCTTCTTTTCTCTCCTATCTCATGTTAGGGGACTAAAAGAATGGAGGAGGGTGAGAGGGAGAAAGAAGAACCCACAAGGTAGCAAAGGCCAGCTACATCCCACCCTCTTTATTTCTGTGATTCTCATGCTTTTCTGTTGTTCTTTTTCTCTTTCTCTGTTTTATTCTATTCTGTTTTTTTTTCTAGTTAAAGAGAAAAAGAGGGCATGCAGTTGGATATAGAGAAATATGAGAGGAGAAACTGTGATCAGAAAATATTGTTTGAAAATATACATTTTCAATAAAAGGAAATGCCAGTTGCTATGTTTTAATTAAATAGCGCCAGTCTTGTAATTGTAACCATAGAATTCTAACCGCAATTGTGTAAAGAACAAATGGCAGCTTTAGCTCTTTAGGCTACAGATCATGACATAAATAACAGCTGTGCATTATGGTCAGTGACCAGAGCATCAATTCTCTTAGATTCTGCTACTCAGCTCTCACACAGAAAACAAAAGCATGGTGTGTGGCCTCTTTGTCTACCATTGGTTCATACCTGTGATGTTTTGCAAAAATCCATAATTAGAATTATCTGGCAAAGACAAAAAAATGCACAGAAAGGTGGTTATGTTGAAAAAAAAAGTCATAGTGGACTGGCACCAGCAAAACCTTCACTTAATAAAGTCTCTCTTTATCTATCTATCTATCTATCTATCTATCTATCTATCTATCTATCTAT
>NW_026596100.1:2196403-2241254 GCF_907164565.1 Psammomys obesus | reverse complement strand
TATCTATCTATCTATCTATCTATCTATCTATCTATCTATCTATCTATCTATATCTCACAACACCAAAGGCACAAAAAGTCAAATAGTGTGATAAAAGTCACACTTAAGAGAAGTGTTACAATTTGCCAAGAAATGGAAGCGATGTTCATAGGAAATGTGTTATATGAAGAGTTTGAGATCGTGCTCAGTTTCTGCAGCGTGTCTACAGAAGTAAACCCTTTCGTTGGTTGTCCTCTTTTCATTTCATTTCTCTGGATCCAAAGATGAAATTGTTTTGACAAAACAATTTTGACAAAGTTTTTTCCTCTGTCTTCGAGGTGCTGGGGTTGAACCGAGGGCCTTGTTTATGCTAAGTAGGCAATTTGTCACCAAGCAATAATCCCACTGCTTGATACAGTTTAAAAACCACTACTTATCCATTGATTATTAAGAGCACATTATGACGTTCAGCACACCTGTCACCCTATGGCCCATGCTGCTGTGTAAGAAGCAAGGCTGCCTGTATTTAGCTGAGAACCTTATCTGAGTTGCTTCAGCTCCTTATGACTCACTTTTCTGTTCCCTCTGATAGTGGGGATAATGACAATTTCAGCTTTACAGGAATGCTAGAACAATTATATAAATGAATTGTTTAAAACACAGTTAGGACAAAGATCTACTAAGTAGTTTGCACTAATCAAATTACTTTTATTTTTTTTTTTTGTATAGCTATATCTCAATTTTAAACTATACATTATTAATAGACATTAGCAATATTTCTGATAATTGTATTACATTGATAATACAGAGGTGATTTTTGGATATATACATCTTAAAATATTTCTGTGAGTGAACTTATTAGATAACTTCTTTTTGCTTTTTGTTTTGTTTTTGTTGGTTTTGATTTTGTTTTGAAACAGGGTCTTCTTGGCTGGCCTGCAGCTCACTATTTAGAACAAGCTGGCCTTAAGCTTAGAGAAAATGTCCCTGTAAGATCTGACTATAGGGCATTTCTTAATTATTGATGGGTGGGATAGGTCCCAGCCCACTGTGGGTAGTCCCATCCTTGGGCTGATGGTTTTAGGTTTCATAAGAAAGCAGTCTGAGCAAGCCATGATGAGCAACATCTCTCTGTGGTCTCTGTATCAGATGCTCCTGCCTCCAAGTTCCTGCCCTGTTTGAGTTCCTGTCCTGGCTTCCCTCAATGGTGAATTACAATATGAAAGTATAAGCCAAGTCTTTCCAACCTGCTTTGGTCATGTTGTTTCATCAAAGCAATAGTAACCCTGACTAAGACAAGTTGGTACCAGGAGTGGGGTATTGCTATGAGAGATCTGATTGTGTTGTTTTGGGGAGAATCATGGAAGGACTATGAAACTTGGGGCTACAAAAGCCATTGAGTGCTGATAGCTCGGTGAGATGTTCTGTAGGAGCTTGGAAGATAATAATGTTGAGAGCAGTGCAGGTGATGAAGACTGCTGGCTTCTGAAGTTTCATAGGGAAGCAAAGATTCTACCAGGCCATTTGTGTGAAGAATCTGTGGTGTCTGCTCAGCCAGAGCTGAAGAATCAGCTGTGATTAACAAGGAACCAGAACCATTAAAACAAAATCTTTGCTTTCCTGGGACAATGGATGCTCTACTGATGAGGCTGAAGATTCAGTCATGATTTAGAAGAGACAAGCATAATTTAGGTAAAGTCTTTCAGGAAGTGTTTCCTCAGGCTCAGCACACAGAAGCTGTGTCCCAGAAGCAGCTAAGTGATGGTAGTAGCTAAACTTGGTCATCACTTAGGTGATACTGGCTTTGAAGGCATGAAAGGATCATGGAGAGCAGCTGAGGCTTGTCCCATCATCATTGAGGCGAAGTCTTCTGGAAAGCGTTTCCTCAGGCTCAGTGTATAGAATCTGTGTTTCAGAAGTGGCCTTACACTGGCAGCCAAACTTGGTAGTGTAAGAATCAGCTAGGTGGTACTAGTTTTGAGGGCATGAAGAAGTCATGGAGAGCAACTGAGGCTTGGCAGTATGTGGCAGGGCTGGAGTCCCTGAAGAGAGCCCAGAAGAGGCTATTGGTAGATGCACAGCCTGGTTGGAGCAGAGACCTGAGCGTTTTGGATGTCAGTACCATGGGATGACCTCCAAGAACAGCTGCAACAGCGGAGCAGTCAGCCAGAGCTTAGCAGACAAACTGTGTGTGCTGTAGGCGGCAGAGCCAGTGACGTGACCCAAGCCCTTTCCTTATAGCTCAGAAGGTGGTGAGTGAATCCGCAGCATTGGATGTTGAGTTATTCAGACTGCTGGAGTATGGTTTTGCTTTATTTAGATTGTGACTGTGCCCTGGTTCTTCCGTTTTGAAGTAAGATAGTATTTAATTCATTTTTGGTTTTACAGGAGCCCACAGTTGAGAGACACTGAATTTTAAAACACTTTGCCCTATTTACAGTATTTTTAAACACTGTAGGGTTTTTTTTATATTATGGGATGTTTTTATTAATGTGTGATCTTAAGGAAGAAAATAAAAGAAGGGTTATAGCTTAATGGTGATGTGTTTGAGTGTCAAGATGACAAAAGGTCAATTGTGGTGGCTGGGTTTTGTGTCACCTTGGCATGAACTGCAGTGATCTGAAAGGAGGGAGCCTCAGTTGGGAACATAACTCCACAGGATCTGGCTGTAGGGCATTTCTTAATTAGTGATGGATGGCGGAGGGTCCAGCCATGGTGGCGGGGCCATCCCTGGGCTGGTGGTCTTGGGTTCTATAAGAAAGCAGGCTTAGCAAGCCATGGGAAGCACCCC
The DNA here is from genome assembly GCF_907164565.1 of Psammomys obesus. NCBI lineage: Eukaryota > Metazoa > Chordata > Mammalia > Rodentia > Muridae > Psammomys > Psammomys obesus. Next base: position 2,238,484 of record NW_026596100.1, on the reverse strand, counting down.
TCCACGGCCTCTGCATCAGCTCCTGCCTCCAGGTTCCTGCCGTGTTTATGTTCCTATCCTGGCTTCCTTCAATGATGAACTGTTATGTATTAAGTGTAAGGCAAGTAAACCCCTTCAGTTCCAACTTGCTTTGGTCATAGTGTTTCAACACAGCAATAGTAACCCTAACTAAGACATCAAGAATATTTAAATCTCTATTTCTAGGCCATAACATGTTTTCTCGTCAGCCTAAAATGTCTTAAGTAACTATTAACTTAGAGGAAGTTGAGGAATACACAGAGCCCAGTATACATTAATTCACTTTCTCCAATGCTAACAAGTTGCATAGTTTATATGATTTTCATCCATCTGCTTGTAAATTTCTATGTGATTTTGTTCCGTGTGTGCATTTATATAAGATCAAGATATAGAACTATTTTATTTCTTCAGCTGAGTTTGTATTTGCACCTGCCCAGTCCCTGTCACCTAGAAGCAAAACAACTCTGGTCTACATCTGTAACTTGTCATTTCAAGAATGCTGTGTGAATGCAGTTGTACAGTGTTTAACCATTTGAGGTTGGGTAAGTGTAATTACCTTGAGATCCACCCTATTTGCTGTTTGTGATAGAAATTTGGATTTTGTTACCTAACGATAGTGTATTGCATGTGTGGTCCAGAGCTTAACTATTCATCTGTTGAAGGACATTCGACCGTCTTCTCTTTTGGTGTTGAAAGAAAATTGCTGTGAGTATGCTATACAGGTTTTTGCATAAGTATAAGATTTAATCTCTCTGGGATAAATGCCCAAAATAAATGACAGCTGGGTTACATGGCAGATACATGTTTGGTTTCAGAAGAAACTGCCAAATTATTTCTTGAAGTTGTATCATTTCACATTCTTCCCAGCAATGTATGAATGATGGTATCATCTCCCGTGATGGGGAGCGTTGGGGACTGCTGTCACTTTTTTTCTTTAGCCATCCTGGCAGTCTTGTGATGAGCACACTGTGGTTTTACTTTGCGTTTCCCTAACAGTAATCTTTTATTGCACTTGTTTGCTATTCTTACCTCATCCATGATAAAATGTCTCTTCATTTCTTTATACATTTTAATGGTATATATATATATATATATATATATATATATATATATATATACACATACTTGTATATAATTACTTTTATTTTTCCTTCTATTCCTCTTCATATGTATCTTCCTCCTCCTTTACTTTTGAGATTTTTATTCAGGATAAAATTCCTTGTGCCAGCATGAGATTTATAGTTTTCTCTAATTTGTACTTTGTTCTTTCATATTACCAAGGTCTTTCACAGAGTAAATATTTCAGTTTTGGTAAAACCTAGTTTAGCAGCTTTTTCCCCCTAATTCTTACGTGATCTTTTTACTGGTTTTAAGTGCTTGCATATTATCTTAGTTTGTGTTCTATTGCTATGATAAAACACTTATCAAAAACACCTTGGGGAGGAAAGGGTGTATTTGGCTTCCAGTCACAGTATATCACCAAGGAAAGCCAAGACAGAGACTCAGGTCAGGAACCTGGAGGCAGGAACTTCAGGAGATGCCATGGAGGATGGGGAACATGGCTTCCTGGCCTGTTCTCTAAGGTTTGCTCCTCTTACTGTCTTATACAGCCCAAGACTACCTGCTCCAGGACGGCACTGACTGCAGTCTTCTGGGCCCTATCACATCAATCATCAATGGGAAAAAGCCACACAGACATGCCTACAAGCCAATGTGATAGATTCATTCCTCAGTTAAGGTTCCATCTTCCCTGGTAACTCTAGTTTTTATCAAGTTGACAAAAACTAACCAGGATTAGCTTTAAGGAAATTAATCTGTAATTATAGTATTTCTTGGAAATGTTTTTTGTAGTTTTGGTACTTTTGTTTCATAGTTTTTCTTTTTGTGTAGCCAATTTCATTATTATTTTAATTTTAATTCCATTTTGTGTTATACTTTCTCTAAACCTTTCAAAGATTAATTTTTATTTGACTTTTGTAATTTGCTCTTTGATTTTTGTTCAGCTGCCTCAAAACACAGGTCTTTACAGAAGATTTGTAATTATTGATATTTAAACAATTCTGTCTTTGTGTTACTGCTGATTCCAGATGCGGAAGCTGCCCTCTGAACAACATTCCTGAGTCTTGTCTCTGTTAACACGACAGCTTGTAACAATGTTTTCTCCTAGAGTAGAGCACACTCCACATGTCAATCTGCTGCTCAAAAATCCCATAATAGGTCTGGATATGTAGCTCAGTGGTGCAGCACGTGCCTAACGCGTGTGAGGTTATCAATTCCATTCCAACCGTGCAGCGTCAAAAAAAAAAAAAAAAAAAAAATCTACATCAAAGGGAAAGAAAATGAAAATATGAAAGATTAAAAGACATGCACAACTACAGGCAAATAAGAGTATGAACTTTTTATAGAAGAATATTACATGTAACTATGGAAATATATTTGAAGTGGTGAAAGAATTGATGTTTACCTAGAAAAACATAAGCAATCAAAACTGAACAGAGAAAGCCTGAATGGGTCCACATTCATGAAGGAAGTGGAGAGGCCCTGACGTCTGAAAGGGGTTGGTACCTAGCACAGCAGCAGTGAAAAAGGACGTCTGCTTCACACTGGTAATGAACGGACAGCCCACAGGAAAAACAGGAAAAACCGCTGGGGGGGGGGGGGTTCCACTTAATACAGCAAGCCTGTCAACGCAGCAGGTGGGTGTGGTCAGATTCCTTCTTATTTCTTTTAAGTCAATGACTTTATAATTTTCTTCAGATAAAATACACGGTGTATAGAGATCGACAAATGTGGGGGTCAGGGCCCCGGTTCTGCTTTATTTGACTTTTTTACTTTGGAAGCCTCCAGATGGCAGCATTCTACCGTGGAGGAGGATGCTGGGTTCTGTAGTTCTGCTCTGCTTTTCCATTCCTGACAGCACCCAGGAGTCAGGCTGTCAACAGGGGGAGGCGACGGGAGACAAGGTGGCAGGTATGTTCCAGAATATTCTGAACTTTATACTTTACTAACCCACAAAGCGCTGAGCTGGCGGCTCGCATCCGCAGTTCCCCTAAGACAGGGATTTTATTTTGAGCTGCATTTGTAACACTCTGGTTAGAAAGCTGGTTGCTGTTGTTGTTCGCCACACACCATTTGCACAAACAAAACAAAACAAAGTCTTTATCTCCATATTTTAAACTAGGCAGCGGAGAGCCAACATTACAAGCATCTGTCAACTCTTGTTAACTGCTAGCTGGTCTCGAAAGTGCAGGGGTTCTCACCCTTCCTAATGCGGCGACCCTTCACAGTTCCTCACGTGGGACCCCAGGCCGTAAACCTACTTCGTTGCTACTTCATAACTGCAGTTTTGCTACCGTAATGAATCTTACTGTAACTATCTGATGTGTAGCTCCTGTGAACGGGTTTTCCTCCCAGGAGGTCAAGACCCCCAGGTTGGAAACCACTCCTACAGACCCTCTTTTGCACATTGCTTATCCCGGAGTTGTCCCAGCATCCCAGCATCCGGAGGCTTCTCCTCAGAGCTCTCAGAGCGACTTTGGTCACTTTGTGGTAGCCACGACGTTGCTGTTTCTTGAACACGGTATGTTTGCCCCATGTCAGGATCCTTGCGCTTCGAAGCACCTCTGAGTTTTTGTGTGGCTCACATACCCATTCAAGTCTCTTTTCAGTTACCATTTTTCCGGGAGTCCTTTCCTGATCACTACCCCCTTCTCCTCTCTGAGTCTTTACCACTCCCCTACTGAAAGAAAGAAAATACCTAATATTTGCGTGTCTTTACCAAGCAGAGTATAAATTCCGTGGGGAACTGGGGCTTTGCAGGAGTTCTTTATTTCTTCATTGAACCTGTAAAAATGCCTGACATATAGCACCAACGAGGTGCTCAATAATGATTTTGTTGATGGAATGGAAGAATGAAGCAAGATTCAGTCAACTTATACCTCAATTTCATCCTTTTTGATATATCATGTGAAAGATAGTTGGAAAGTAGATGCCCAAACTCTATTGAGATATTATTATCGTCAGTAAGTCATTGACCATTGATTAACACCATTTTCTACATTTTTAATGTTATTTCTTTATTACTTTTTCTTTTCCTTTTTCTTGACAGGATTTTTTTATATAGCCCTGGATTTCCTAGAACTCACTATGCATACCAGGCTGAGCCTCAAACTCATGGAGAACTTCCTGCTTCTGCTGGGATTAATGGCGTGCACCACCCCAGCAGGTATTATTTCCTAAGCATACATTTGATTTTAAAAACTACCCCAAGAAATTCCCTAAGGCCTTCCCCACAGATGAAGAGCCACAGACAATGGCTACTCAGAGGGAGAGGACCATTCTTGACTGAGGATGAGGTCCCTGATAGGTTATCCAGTCCCGAGTTGTTATTCCTAAACATATACGCATAAGAACAACATTAACTTGACTCGGCACTACTGTGTATATGTGTGTGTGTGTGTGTGTGTGTGTGTGTGTATGTGTAACAATAATTAAAAGAAGAAGCCATGAATTGAAAAGGGAATGGAGAAGGGACATGGGAGCCGATGGAGAAGGTTAGAGAGGGGTAAAAATTATGTAAATATAGTACTTGGGCATGAAATTCTCAAAAAAAAATCCTCACAAAATAAATTTAATAAAAAGTTACCCTAAAGTTACCAGTGGCCGTATAAATTCTAACATCTAAGTGCCTTATCTTTAGCATTTATATAATTAAAAGTAGAATCAGTGTTGAACTACCCCTTAAGAGGTCTACAGAATTAATTATTAAATGAAGGTAATTTTATTGAGAACGTATGCAAGTCACTAAAAGAGCTTGTCACTGGTGCCAAAAGCATATCTGCATTGCTAATTCTGCAGGATATTTCGCCTTCCAAACAGCTCTCGGGCATAGAATGTGCAGGCTGGAGAGAGAAGAGAGTGAGTAATTAGGGCATGAGTTCACTTGGGCTGCATTCCAGCCAGCCACGGTTCTGTTCCTGAGCCTGCTGGTGGGTGTGTCCTTGCCTTGCAAGTGGAACTGCATCCCGAATGGGCGAAGAGAACGCCTGACAAGTTCTGCTAAGTTAAGCAAATTCATCAAATACTGTTTCCACTTGCAAGGATATAGTTATAATCGCTAATAAGTTGTAATAAAATATTCTATTATAAAGCATATTCAATTGATTCCTTAACTTCTTCCTTGGTATTAAGAAAAAAAATTCCCTGATGAATTGTATGAACTATCTTCTTCCAAGTAGACTCAAGGACTTAATTCTTCATAGACTCTTACTAAGTATTTCTCTTATTTTTCTAAGTGCCCAACACTTTAACTTTTATTTTAAAATAATTTTGATTATTTTGTTCATACTTACAAAATAATAATAACTTTAATCTTTTATGTGTCTATAATGTCCAAAGCCCCATGCCAAGGGTATCCAAGGGTATCCAAACTACCTGGCAAATTATTCCTGGGCTAGTATTGGAACCCGGTTATCTTCATAGTAGGTTTTCAGTGGGAAAATGTCTGTAACTTTTCACTGACTTACAAACGAAGTTTCTTTTTTTAAGAAAATAATTTATTTATTTTTAATTTATGTGCATTGGTGTTTAGCCTGCAGTCTGTGTGAGGGTGTCAGCTCTTAGAGTGACAGAGAGTTGTGAGCTGCCATGTGAACCTGGTCCTCTGGAAGAGCAGTCGGTGCTCTTAACCACTTCTCCAGGCCCACAAGTGAAGTTTCTTAAGACAGTGTAGGGGGAGAACTGTCTAAACTTAGTGACCACTCCCCCTTTATTTTTAGGCTGCGGGGGTCTTGCAGCCTCGGCTGCCCTCAAACATGAGTGCTGGGATTGCGAACATGTCACTTCGCCCAGTTTTATGTGGTGTATGTGGTGCTCTGCAAGCATAAAGGGGAGAGAGAGAGAGAGAGAACTGGGAAAGAAGAGGCCTTTAGAACCTCAAAGGTCACTCCCCAGTGACACACCTTCTCCAACAAGGCCACACCTCCTAATCTTTCCCAAATAGTTCTACCAACACGGGGCCAAGCATTCATACATAGATCCTATCGGGACCATTCTCATTCAGATACCACAGAGGACTACTTGCCTTGATTTAACCCAGGGTAATTGGTCACAGGAAAGCTTTTCGAAGCAGAAACTAAAATCTTCTCAGTTATATGACAAGACCAAAACCACAGTTTACTTGTGTGCTATGGCAAGTTGGATATAATGGACACTCATAGATCACTTCTGCTCCGCATCTGTTCCCCTACAATGACGTAAAATCTACCTCTTTGGGAGCCATCCTCTACCACTGGTTCATTTATATCTAGGCTTAGGGTGTGTGGCAGGGTGGAGTTATGTTCTGATGCTAATAGTTGGTATACGACAGTGGAGAGGCTTGGATGTCCTTCTCTTAGTCAGGAATCTATTACTGTTTTAAAAACATCATGACCAAAAGCAGCTTGATAAGGGAAATGTTTGTTTCATCTTACACTTGTATATCACAGGCTGCCACTGGAAAAAGATCAGGAAACTCAAGTCAGGAACCTGGAGGCAGGAGCTGAAGCAGAGGCCATTAAGTAGTGCCTTGCTCTGCATAGCTTGCTCACCTTGCTTTATTACACAGCCTAAGACTGTCTGCCCAGAGGTGGGCTCCACCCACAGTGGGCTGAGTGCTCCCATATCAACCACCAATCACTAGAAAATGCCCAACAGACTCGCCTACAAGCCAATTTTATGTAGGCATCGTCTCAAGATTCTCAGTCTAGGTTTGTGTCAAGTTGACAAAAACCAGCCTTCCTGGTCCATGGTCCTGGCTCTAGAGGCCAGTTCAAAGCAGACCCTTACAGCCATGAACATCAAGCTAAGACTTCCTGCTGGAACTGCTGGGGAAAGAAAGCTCCCCCTCCCTCTCAGGGGTTAAGTCTAGACTACTCGTAACTGTTTCCAGTAAGAAAAGTATATGGTTTGAGCACATAAATCCAGCTTTACTAGAAGCCAACAAGTTAACTTAAGTTACTCGGCTTTCTTCTCATCCATTACAACAACAAAAACCTTGAACAACCCGGTGGGGAGGGCTACTAGCAGAGAGCAGGGTTAGTGAAATGTAGTATTGCCTCACCACAGCAGCTCTCTCTGCCTTCTACTCTTGTGACTGTAATCAACTACTTTATTTCTCAGCCACAGCTACCTCAGATTTAGAATGGGAATAATAGTAGTCTTACCTAATACGGCCCAGATCAAAAACCAATCAGGTTAGTTTAGGAAACAAGCTTTCTGTGCTGCCTGTGAATAAGTACTTGAAAATGCATTATGATTTTTTTTTTCAAGACAGGGTTTCTCCTTGGCCTAGCTTTGTAGACCAGGTTGGCCTCGAACTCTCTGAGTGCTGGGATCACACAGGTGTGCGCCACTGTGCCTGGCGCATAATGAATTTTACTCCTTGTCCGCTTTAGATATCAAAACATTTGGTGTCGGAAAGGCAGTGTCACAGAATGGTGCTGTTCTCATCCGTTCCTCCAGCCACACCTGCACACAGACCTGGCGGCCCAGTGTACAAGCAGGACATTGGGTTAGACCTTCATTCCTTCTGCTCTTGTGGCTTAATGGTTAATCCAGACAGGCAGCGGAATCCAACTGCTCTCTCAGGATCGTGCTCAACCCTGGAGCAGCTTCTGTTTTCATGAACATATTCAGACCCATCTGTAAGCTGTGAAATCAGTGAGAAGTCTTCCTGTTGGGGACATTGTCTTGGACTGTGTGTGCCTTTGAACGCTCCTACCTCTGCACAGATGTTTTTACAGCATTACAAGGAAGATAGTATAATTGCACAATACCTTTCATTCAAGTCTTGTGTAAGTGTAACCACCTGTTGCATTGAAGAACTAAGAGGAAGGGTGTAAATCCATGCTTGGGGAGGAGCATCAGAGAAAAGATCTACCTCTCTGGTAAATTTTAAAGCTACTGTTTTCTGAGTAGTATTATATAGTATTGGTTTCTGTTACAGGGAAAATGTTAGAGAATGAAAATAAGTGTTAAGTAATTTAATAAAGGGATTTTTTTTTTTTTTTTGCACTAAGGTCATTAATCTCAGCTTAAAGTAAACAGTAGCACATGTCTCTCCGTTGATGGTGCTTTCAATGTTTTTCTGCCTCTGTCGCTGTCAGGCTGTTTGCTTCTGCATCTTATAGCTGGAGGAGTATCTGAGATTAGAAGCTATCCTTTTAACTTCTTGCTTCTCATCCACAGTGCAGAGAGAGATTGGATTTGCTCTTGAACAAATGGAGGTGGAAGCAGGCTGTGAGTGAGCAGTTTCCTAAGGAGGTTGGATGACCTTAGTGTAAAGGTTGAGACTTTGTTTCCCCATGCAATCCAAAGCTGATGTTTTCTTCTGATTGGTTTTCAAGAGTGTCTGCATGAGGATGACCTTTGGGTGGTACTTTCCCAACAAGATTAAATTTCCGGGGACTTTTGAAGTAGCTGGAATTTGTACTTATGTGTGATTTATTCTCGCTTGTTTATGGCCTACCTGTGGAAGTTTAACGACAGTAGAAGAAAACTGATGCTCTGTATTTTGTGTTGAAACTGTTCCAGACTCGCCCTCCCCACTCCCTAGCAAGCTGAAGCATTGGCTTTGTGGTGGTTTGAATGAGAATGGACCTCATATATTTGAATGTTTGGTCCCTAGTTGATAGAACAATTTGGGGAAGGATTGGGAGGTGTGGGCTTGTTGGAAAAGGTAGGTCACCGGTCGGTGGGCTTAGAGGTTTAAAGAGCCAATATCAAGCCTGATTCTTCTCTCTGCTCCCAGATGTGAGCCCTTAGCTACAGTGCCATCACCACACCTGCATGCCTGGTGCCACGCTCCCGACCATGATGCCCACGAACTCACCCTTGAACTATGAGCCCCAATTAAATGCTTTGTTTTGTAAGTTGTCTTGGTCATGGTGTCTCTTCATGACAACAAAACTGCAGCTAAGTCAGGTTTTGACATTGTTCTTTTACTCTATCTTGCCCGCTCCTGCCCAATGAAATCTTTTAAAACTCCCAAGATAAGACACATTTTCCCAAGGGTTCTTGATGGTCTGAAGGCTTCTACGTCATTTCATGTATTAATGTTTCAATGGATTAAAATCTGGACCGTGTAAGTCTCTCTCCATTCAAATGTATATCACCATATAATTTTCCCCAAGTTTTGGAAAGATGGCCAAACGCCAGCAGTTACTGTTCTGTATTCCAGAGTGCTTATGAACAGCGTCTTTAAGCACACTACTGTTTACTCTGAGAAAATGCGTCTTTCTTACTCAATCTGCAGAAAAATAATATCATCAACACTCCCTTTATACTGCCTCATCTTCTTCCTTATGTCCGGCAGAAAAGCGATTGTACCCTTAGCCACAGAATGGCTAATGACTTGAGCAAAACTGGCTACATCCACCAATGTAGACGTCTGTTACTCCCCAGACAAACCTTCTGTGTATAAACATGTCCAGACATTGTCAGCTGTATTAGAGTGAACAGGAAGGCATAACTTATCCATCACTAATGTACCTCTATGGAGGGGATTAAGAGAAACACAGCCCAGATTCTCATCTACATGCACAGGACTTAAGATAACAAGTCCATGTCTAAATATTCAATTGTTTCAGGCATTTTTTCAGGCAGGCGCACTGTCTTGGAGATTCTGCCCAGATATGGGATAATCAGATAGGGGATAACACAGCTCTCTAACCAAGGAGGCTTTGATTTCCAGGTTTAGAAGAACATGTTTTTAAAGTTCTGGTATTCTCATCTCAGTTTGGTGTTTTGTTAAAAAGACTCTATCTCAGAGTATTCTTTGCTTTGAAAGCATTATAATTGCAAACTCATTGTTGTGGCTGTGTGTATTCCAGAAGGAAGTGATTTCATTTTCATTGTAATGAATTACAGAAATCCTTTGGGTTTCCTAGAGCCAAATTTCAAGTATTTTTGTGTGTATGTTTGTTTTTTTTTTTAAATCTCACAACCTGGTTAAAATTGTTAGAGATTAATAAAACCCTTCCTAAAAATAAACTGTGTATCAATAATGAGATGTGACAGCAGTGTCTCCATTAGTAACCCACAGATGACGGCACAAAGGCGTCAAAGGTACTTGAGTGGTTTGGTTAAAATAGGATGCTAACAGTGTGAAGACTCTCATTTCAGCATCATTAAATTAGTTCCATGCTGAGAAAATCTCTCCTTTAAATATATATATTTCATCCACTGTTCAGCTAGGCTCATATCTCTGTTGGCTACTTGCTTTAGTAACAAGAGAAAAAATGGCTTCAGCGCTCTGGAAGCTCCAGTGTTGAAGAGCTCACATTTCTATAAGTGCAGGCATGGCAAGCCACAGTAATTTATTTATTTCCCAATACTCTCAGAAATGGAGGATTGTGTTCAGTCAGTTTTATGTTGACCTGGAACTTTTCTTGGGGTGGAGGTGAGGGGGACCAAGTAGGCTATAAAATGACAAAGAGCACCTGCCTTCCAGGATTTCATTACCTGCCTTCCTACACCCCCCCAAGCTTATTATAAAGAGGCATTAATAATAGATCCAACTAAGCACACAAAGCTGGCGTGTTAACATATAAAGAGCCTTTCACGGGAAGAAAAGCGTTTTCTCAGCTGCAGTTACAGGAACAGTAAGTGCTGTACGTGAAAGCAGCTAATAACAGGTCTCATTCCAGCGGACTGAGACTCCGCCCACCTGTTTCAGTGCAGAGGCCAACGATGAGTTAAGTAAAACTCCTACCGACGAGATACTTGTTACATCTAAACAGTGACATATCACGACTCAAAGGGGCAAATCATTAGTATTTGCTGTGTTTTAAATTAAAAATACACCAGGTAGACGGACAACACATAGTCGCACCTCCTTGTAAGTTTGCAGAAATGCGTTCCTGACAGTTCTCCATTTATTTACGCCTACCATCTCAGGCATAACGTGTAACCTCACGGAGTCTCTGAGATTTTTAAGTATGAAAGGAAAATGTTATAGAGTAGGGGGAAATTTGAAAAAAAAAATCCAATTTTAAACCTATCACACTTGCAAGCAGCTTTTGGATCCTGCTATTCTTCAGGTGTCTGCTACAGTATAACTGTTTTTAACATCAGGATTCAGATGATCTGTGTACATGTTTTCCAGTATTATTTGTTTTTAGAGGATTGTGGTTCAGTCATTATCAAGAAGACAAACTTTTATTACAATAGCAGTTTTCAGTGTGGTCACATATTAATCAGCGCCCTCTCAAAGAAAATCCATATGCCTTGTGAGGAACACCTGCTTGTCCAAAAGCATGCTGCCAGAAAACTTAGATATCCTGTTGCTCATTTGTTTGTTTGTTTGTTTAATGTATCCAGGTGAAATGGGTAAAAACGTGTAAGCACAACATTTAGGAAACTGAGGAAGAGGTAGTCCCAGAGCTTCAAAGCCAACCAGGGCTTTAGTTTGAGACCTGTATCAAAAATGTTAAATTATTTTGATACAATTCTCACATCTATTTGTTGAAAAGGACATTTTCATCCCACTCATCTGTTCGCATCATCTGTTCCCTCCAGCATCTTTTTTAGGTTGTTCTGCTGATCTGTGCCATTCTGACCATGGTAAGAGGAAACATGGAAGTTGTTTTGATCTGCATTTCCCAAATTGCTAGGAACAATCAATATTTTAAAAAGATATTTCTTAACCATTTTTTTCTTCTTTTGAGCTCACCCATTAGTATTCAGGCCCATTTTTGAATGACTCTCTCTCTTTGAATTTGATTTTTAGTTCTTTATATATTCTGGATGTTAATCTTCTGTTATCTATATATATCCGACAAAGATTCTCTCCCATTCTGTGGGCGTCCTCTTCATTCAGTTGATTGTTCTTTAGCTGTGCGGTTGGTTGTTTGCTTTTTGTTTTAGCTTTATGAAGTCTGACTCGTCAATCGTTGGCCTTAAAATATTTGGTCAAATGGAGACGTATTCAGAGCATACTTTCTTATACCTCTCTCATGTAGGGTACTGCCTATATTATCTTTCAGCTGTTACAGAGTTCCAGGTTTCCATTTGGAGTTAGTTTTTGTACAAAGTGTCTAATACAGATCTAATTTCATTCTTCTACATGTGGACACCTTGTTTTCCCAGAACCATTTGTGAAGAAACTTTTTTTTTCCAGCTTATGTTTTGGCTTCTTTGTCAAACATAAAGTTGTGAATTGTTAGTACTCTTGTTTGGGTCTTTAATTTTGTCCGATTGGTCTGTTTCTGTGCCACTTTCATATAGTTTTAGTTATAATAGCTCTGTAACATATCTAAGAGTTGGACATGTAACACCTCCAACATTGTTCTTTTTGTTCAAAACTCTTCAGGTTATCTGGGATCTTACGTAGTTCCATATTAATTTTAGGATAGATTTCTCTATCTGCAAAAAAATGAGACTCTACCCAGCAGTGTATTAAAGCAGATGCTGAGACTCATAACCAAACTTTGGGCAGAATGCATGGAATCTTAGGAAAGAAGAGGGGTATAGTAAGACCTGGAGAGGACAGGAGCTGCACAAGGAGAGAAACAGAACCGAAAAATCTGGGCACAGGGGTCTTTTCTGAGACTGATACTCCAAAAAAGGGCCATTCATGGATATAACCTAGATAACCTAGAACCCCTGCTCAGATGTAGCCCATGACAGCTCAGTATCCAAGTAGATTCCCTAGCAAGGGGAATAGGGACTGTCTCTGACATGAACTCAGTGGCTGGCTTTTTGATCACCTCCCCCTAATGGGGGAGCAGCCTTACCAGGCCACAGAGGAAGACAATGCAGCCAGTCCAGATGAGACCTGATAAGCTAGGGTTAGATGGAAGGGGAGGAGGACCTCCCCTATCAGTGGACTTGGAGAGGGGCATGGGAGGAGGTGAGGGAGAGAAAGTGGGATTGGGAGGGAACAAAGGAGGGGGCTACAGCTGGAATACAAAATGAATAAACTGTAATTAATATAAAAAATAAAAAATTAATAAAAATGAGATATAGATTTTGATTGGGATTTCACTGAATCTATAAACACCTTTACAGTATCAATCCATGAAGATGGGTTGCCTTTTCATTTTCTAGTGTCTTTCTCTGACTCTTTCTTCAGAAGCTAAAGTTTTTGTTATAGAGGTCCTACACTTCCCTGGTTAGGTGTTTTTTTTCCTCCTTTGTTTATTTAATCACTTTCCAGCCTGATCCTAGCCCCCTCCCTCTTCTCCTCCCAGTCCTACCCTCATAACCCCTTCCCCCATTCCCCACTTCTCATTTTCCCTTCTCCTTCTTCTCAGAGAAGGGGAGGCCCCCACCTTGGCATCTCAAATTGTAGCAGGACTAACTATACCTCTCCCTCTAAGGCCAGACAAGGTAGCCAGCTGGGGAAAAGGGGTCCAAAGGCAGGCTACAGAGTCAGAGACAGCCCCTACTCCCACTCCCTCTTGAGCTTTATTCCTAGATGTTTCTTTCTTTCTTTCTTTTTCTTTCTTTCTTTCTTTCTTTCTTTCTTTCTTTCTTTCTTTCTTTCTTTCTTCCTTTCTTTCTTTCTTTCGAGTTTGTTGTGAATGAGAATGTGCCCATGAACTCCTCTGAATGTTTGTTGCTGGAATATAGAAAAGTTCTTGGTTTTTGCAAGTTGATCCTGCCACATTGATGATTTTTTTTTTTTTTTACCATTTCTCAATTATTCTGGTAGAAATTTTAGATCTCTAAGGTATAGTATCATGTTTTCTGCCAGAAGAAATAGTTTGACTTCTTTCCCTATTTCTTCCCCTTTAATTTCTTTCTCTTGACTCACTGTTTCAGTTAGTGCTTTGATCACAATACTGAAAAGCATGGGGATAATTGACATCCCTGTGGCCTTCTTGACATCATCAACCCTTCGTGGGGTTGCTTCAAGGTTTTCTCCATCTAGGATGAAATTGTTGGCGAGTTTTTCATACAGGTCTTTTATTATGTTGAGGTATTTTCCCTCTAGTCCTACCTTCTTTAGGACTTTTATCATAAAGCCATGCTGGATTTTGTCAAAGCCTTTCTTCGCATCTATTAAGATGATCACTTGATTTTTGTCTTTAGGTCCATTTATGTAGCTTATTGTATTTATTGACTTGCATATGTCAAGCCATACCTGCATTTAAGGGATAAGGTCAATCGGGTAATGGTATATAATTTTTTGATGTATGTTGCATACTGTTTGCAAGTATTTTTTTTTTTTTGAGTATTTTTGAGTCTATGTTCACTAGGGTTATTGGCATATGGTCTTCTGTTGTGTTTGGGATATTAAGAGTTTGGAAGTACTTCATCTAATTTAAGAAGGATTGGCTATCTATCTTCTTTGAAAATGTGGTAGAATTTTGTTTTGAATCCACCCATCTGGTCCTGAACATTTCTTTTATCTGGAAGACTTCTTATTACTATTTCAATCTCCTCATTTATTATTCATCTCTTTTGGATGTTGATTTCTTCTTGGTTTAAATTTGGTGGTTTGGCTGAACAAAGAAATTCATCCATTTCTTTCCTAGCTTAATGGAATACAGGTTTAAAAAAAAAAATCCCCTTACATTATTCTAAATTTCTTGGTAGGTGTTGTAATGTTTCCCTGTTAATTTCTGATTCTATTAATTTGGGTTTCCTATTTCCTTTGCTTACTTGAGCTAATAGTCTGTCAATTTTGTTTATCTTTTCAAATAATCAGTGCTTAAATTTGTTGATTCTTTGTATTTTTTTCTTTGTTTCATTAATTTATGTTCTGATTTTTATTATTTCTTGACGTTGACTGGGTTTGGATTTGTCCTGTTTGTGTTTTTTCCAATTTTTTGATTTGCATCATTAAGTCATTCATTTGTTCTTGTTCTGATTTTTTTAAAGTACATTTTTTTATTTTAATTAATTAATTAATTAATTAATTTAGTCACTTTACATCCTGAATGTAGCCTCCTTCCTCCTTTCATCCTGGTTCCACATTCCCTCCCTCTTCCCCTCCCTACTTCTCCTATTTCTCAGAAAAAGGGAAGCCCCACCTAACATCCCATCCCAGCTTATCAAGTCACATCACTTGTTCTGATTTTTCAATGTAGGCACTTAGAGATATAAATATTTTCTTGTAGGACTGTCTTCAGTATGTTCCAGAGGTTTTCTTGTGTTGTGTTTCATTTTTACTTAGTTCCAGAAATTTTTTTTTTTAACTTGGTTCTTGATTTTCTCTTGGAACCATTCTTTATTCAATAATGAGTTCTTTAATCTCCATGAGTTGTGTATTTACTAGAGAACTTTAAATTTATTGCAATTTTAAGTTTCATTGGATTGTGATCAGATAGGACACAGGAACGATTTCAGCCTTTTCTAATTTGTAAATATTTGATTTGTATCCCAGGATGTGGTCTATTTTGTAGGACGGTGTTCAACATGTTCCAGAGGTTTTGTTGTGTTGTTTCATTTTCATTTAGCTTCAGAAATTTTTTTATTTAGTTCTGCTAAAACAATGTCAGGAGGTGAATGATCTCAATAACTATGACCTTTTAAATCACAAATAAGAGAATTCAGACCAAGGGACAAACTGGAATTAAAATACAAAATATAAGATGTCTCCATTCAAGTATGTTCAGCTCTATAGTTGGCCTTGCAAGTACAGTGTGCTTAATCCATAGTGTACAGACCACATTGCGGTTTGAATGCCCTCAGGGCTGTTACTAAAGAAGACATGAATCATTAAAGAATATCGGAAGATAGAACAATTCTGTGTCGTAAAGTGATTCAGCATTAGGCAAGGAAAGGACTTGAAGATGGCAGCACAGTTCCATCCAGACCATTAAGGATAACTTTCATTGGTTAAAATCACTACAGGTGAGGAGCTCTCATGGCAAAAATGTGGCTGTGAGCACGAATATTTGTTAGTGAGAATGAGGCATGTGGCAGGTCATAGAAATATGTTAAATGTGAGTGAGAGTGTCCAGCAGACAGACAGGTCAGAGGGTAATATGAATGGCTCTGCAGCCTGATGGCCGGCATTCTGTCCCTGGGGCCCATGTAAAGAAGGAAGAAGAGAACTGATGCCACAAACTTGTTCTCTCACTTCCTGAGTGCCATGGTACATGCATGCCTTCACAGAACTCACACATACACATGTTCACACACACACACACACACACAAGCACAATACATATATGCCAATAACAACAAACAAACACTTCAAAAAAGTAAATGAGGGAACTATTTTTGGAAAGAAAGGGAATGTGGATCAGGTAAGACCAGCAACCATTTTGCATTCGTTTATCTGTCACGCAAGTGTTGAGGCTTTTTATTTGGATGATGAAGAAACTACCAGAAGTATTTAGTTTCGCAAAGTCTGACATGGAAAAGTGGTGTTTAAGGGCCCGAGGTGTGGTGACTGTGTGCAGAATTGTGTATGTGGGGGACACCTTGATTCCAGGCAGCGAGAGACGTGAGAAGGGAGTAACACTGTCTGGTTTTGTGTATTTAGAATTTGGAACCCTCCTTTGCATCTAAAGTCTCCATTATGTTCTTTCTAATAATCTAATAATTTACCTCTTAGTACCCCAGTAACACCTTAATTCATGGTGGAATCTCTGTCCATACGGAGTTGTCATTGCTGCTTCCCCCCCCCCCCCCCGTGCGTTCAGCACAGTCAGGTACTTCATATCAGTGACCTTCCCCATATCTTATGGAGCATCACTGTGCTTCCCTTTGGTTCCTACTGGGTCTGACTCATGAATCAGGACATGCTTGATACAAAGTGGCGATTTGTGAACTGTTTTTTGAGAAGAAAAAACTTGCCATTTTCTTCACTCTAAGTTGCATTACTTTTACATCACAGTGACCAAAGTTCTTGACATAACAAACTAACAGGAGAAAGACTTTGGCTCACTGTCTCGGTGGGTTCACTTCCCCGTTGTCCCCATGTACTTGTGAAGAACATCGTGGTCAAGGAACTGTGTGGAAGAGGATGTTTCTTACATCATAGCAGACCAGAAACAGAGAGAGGAGGGACAAGAGTAACTTTCAGTGGTCTATCCTTGGTGACCTACTTCTTCATGGACCATATGTCTCCTAATTTCTAGCCCCTCCTAAAATAGTGCTCCCAGTTAAGAGTAAGTACTCAACACACAAGTCTATGGCATATTTCATAATCAATCTCCATACACAGACATACACTAGGATTCATACTGTCCTTATCTCTAAGAATCTGTGCCTACTCCTATCTAAACACCCAACTCTGAAACACAGAGACTTAAATACGGCTCTAAAGTTAGAGCATCCTATCAGTTGGGTTCTCTTATTCACATTTTCCATCTTTACTTTCTTCCTTCTGGCAGCGATCCTTGACACACCAACACTCTCATCTCTCTTGGACTGTTGTTTTCCCTGTACTAGCCAGGGAGGAGAATCACACAGTTGGGCTGACACGTATTCACGGCCTCCAGAATACGATGATCTTCTATGATGCCGGGAACTAATCCTGGTTCTCCGGTCAGCTCTCTTTCTCCATCACTTGGTGACCTAAGAGCTGTTCTCCTCATGCCTTTCAAACCACCATTACTCTAGAGAAAGGATTTCAACTCTGGCTTTACTCACACAAGTTAGCCCCCAAACACCGACAACTGCAATCAGCCTATGTGCAGAGCTAACCCCTAGGTTTCTGCCTATTCTTGTTATATTCCCACTTTTCATTTTCTTCTCAGCTGGTTTATGTGAAACAGCTGCCCACAAACCTTTCACTACCACCAAAATGTTTCTTGCAAAAAGCAGTTATATTCCTGTAATCACCGTATTTCTTGACCAGATTTTAATTTGATGAAGTCTCCAGTACCTGACACTCAATACTGTACTCTTGTCTTGCTAATTTTTGTACCTCACATTTCTGCAATAAGCGTTACTCTCAAACTATCCTCCTTTATCTCTGGTTATTTGCTCTTTTCTTGTTTCAGAATCTCCTTTACTTCTATTCTCTTTTCAAAGGAGACTTGTCTTGAGCCTGTGTTTGCCCTTCCTGCCCTCTTCAACCCTTTTTACTTCCCTTGCCTAACCTTCCTTTCTCTTTCCTTTCTTGTATATCTCTATGAGGTACTCTGAAAACAGTCTTTGATACAGTGATCATTGACAAAAATCTTCTAATTGTACCCCAAAACTAGGTAAACTCAGGAACACGTGACAACTGTACATTTCCACTTGGATCTCCCATTTGAGCTATAAACATAACCTGCTGATCACAAAACTCATCTTATTCCCCAAACATCTTTTCCACACCTAACTTTGGCTAGTTCAAATTGGAGACATATCTGAGATTTTTCATCCCTGTGTCCTCCCAATACTGAACTAGTTTCTCTGTCTTGCCAGTTCAAATTTCAATATCTGATCATCCTTTATAGTCATACCTCTGGGGACTTGGTCCTGGCTTTTGGGACTGCTATTATTTCTGCAACAACTTTCCAGCCAATATACTAAGTCTAGTTATGCTTTTCTGAGCAATCCTTTAAGACATCAATTCTGGTCTTCTGTTTAAAATATTGTATCTGCCAGGGACTTTTTCTCTCTTGACAGAGTGCATGTTTTACTTCATCACAGAATAGGGATTTAAAAGATCCTAGTTGCCAACAGTAAGGTCTGATACTGCACAAAGCCCAGATTTCTGACTTCTGTTGAGGAGTAAGGAATGCCTGACTTCCATGTAGCTTTTCCTTTAAGCCTCAGGTCTCAGTGTGGCGATTCCTCATTGCAGTCTTTCACTTTCCACTACCCTGTACTCAGCTGCATTTTGTCATCCACACAGAGTGCCTGATGCCTGGAGACACCAGAGTGTGTTACTCCTCTCCTAAAGCTTTCTCCTGACTCTCCACCTCCACAGACACCATTTTCCTCCTTCTAGAAGCCACCTCATTCTTGCCTCAGATGTTCCTCCATCCTGAGGAAGCAGGGAATGTTCTCTTCTCTGTAAGCCTGCACATGCCCTGCCTGGATGGCGTAGCATCACAGCTGTTTTACATTCAGCCCACAGGCCCACAGCCCTGTCCCCTCCTGGGAGGCAGAGTTAGAAATTCACCGTGCCCTCCATTTTTAGCACAGCACCCCAGTTGAAACCTCAGGAAATGTTTGCTGATTAAATGATTAAAGGATAGATGGCTGTGATGACACCATTAATGGGGGCATTTATCGTGAGATAAAAAGCACTATTAAAGGAAGATTTTTAGCGATAGAATGATAATTCAAATGTTCTGCTCTATGCAGTTGTCTGGAAATAAAATTGGCTAAATACTTCTGAGCCACAGAATATTTGATTACAGGGAGAGTATAAGGAAATCTGGAGAGAAAACAGGCCAGAATCATCAGGGGTGGCAAGCTCTGAGGCCACAGAGCCAGGCCCACAGATATTGCATTTTTCCATAAGGCTTTGTCACACCATGCTTGCTACTGGGGAAAAAAATATACAAATAACATCAGAGGGTTTGCTGTCTAGTAACCTTTCAGATTCAGCATGGCTAAAGTGCTCCAGAGAGAAACGATTTGAATAATGAAATTGGTAAAATATTATGGAAGATGCAGGGGAGATGGAAATCTTACCCGAGCCATGAATTATTCATCCTTCACCGGAAAACAATGAGGCAGAAGTTTGGCTTTTATTACTGCCTCTGGTACAGGGTGATTAGTTTCAATTTTAGGTGATTGCACATGCTTATGTAATGCACTAAATTCTCTTTGGATATTAACATTTTTGTTTTGACCGTTACAATTTGAGACAATTTACTTGAGGTTGTGAGATAGTTTTTCTCTAATGAATGTATTAGAGGTGAATATTAAGATATATGGAAGACTACTTGCAGTCCTCATGGTTAATCAAATAAAGTAATTTCTGTCTCTGATGCAGAACCAGAGATGAATGATCTCTGAACAAAAATTAGATTACAATGACACAGTAGGCTGAGGCACAGAAATATACACACCATTTCCTAATATTTACTGCAAGGAACCATGCTTGCTTTCTGCCATTGACTGGAGCGGTAGTGTGTAGTGACAGTTAAACTTAAGTCACAAGTTCAACCCTGAATGTTAGCAAAATAGTTTAGCTATGATGAATAAAATGGAAGCAACTTAATATCAGAATTTTTTATCATAGGCACAAGAATTCAGCTCTGGGTGCTTTGCTGGATTCTGGATGAACAGTAGTGACCTCTGGGTGCTCAATGCAGAATTTATTTGACTACTTTATGTGCTCTGCTATGTTCACACTACAGGGAAAGATGTTTGCATTCCACTTCTGTGTTGCTGGTGACGGTGATGCAGTCCTAAAAGGGACCTGAAGCTCGGAAGAGTAGTGAAAATTTCCCCTTTGACTCGTCACCCGCCAGCAGCATAACTTCTAATGACACTGAAAGGAAAGGCTGCAATTATTTAAGAGTCAACAAGGTGAGTTATTTTTCAGTTAAGCGAATGTATCAACAGTAACTTAACATTAAAATCCTCATCTTAGGAGGAGAGTGATGGTAAGCTGTAGGAATGACCACAATGCCCTGGAGCAAGAATTGCATGAAATAGTAGATCCTAAGAATGACCTAAGCCACAAGATACTAAACATAAATGTATGTGCCAAAGTTTTGGGTAGTTTTTTTGTGTGTTTGTTTTGTTTTTGGTTGGTTGGTTGGTTGCCCAGACAGGGTCTCACTGTGCAATCTTGGCTCTTCTTGAACTTGCATGATCCTCCTACCTCTAAATAAAAAGGTTAAAAAAACCACCTAAAACAAAATAAAAGATCTGTAGACCCTCTTAATATTTATATATATAATCTTATTTTTAGTTGACCCACACACACTTCTGTGTACATATGTGGAAATGTATGTATTAAAATGTACAGTGTCACATTTTAATACATGATAGCAATATGTGATTATAGACATACCAAGCGGAATTGGCATTTATTATCTTCTTGTCTTTCTAACATTCAAAATGCCTCGCTCTGAAATAGCCCATTTATTTATTTTTTCTTTTCTTTTCTTTTTTTCTTTTCTTTCTTTCTTTCTTTCTTTCTTTCTTTCTTTCTTTCTTTCTTTCTTTCTCTCTCTCTCTCTTTTTTTCTTTCTTTCTTTCTTTCTCTCTCTTTTTTTTGAGACAGGGTTTCTTTATGTAGCCTTGGCTATCCTAGCACTCACTCTGAACATCAGGCTGGCCTCAAACTCACAGAGAACCACCTGCCTCTGCCTCTCTAGTGCTGGGATTAAAGTGTATGACACCACTGTCTGGCTAAAATAGTCCAGTAATTATTACCCATCCAATGTAATAAAAGGGCTTTAGTTACATACAGTGAACATGGGTTTTAGCGATGAGGGTATGGAATCTCATCATATTAATGCATATATATATATATATATTGCTTTAAAATGTCTGTCTACATCTTAATGTCTGTCTGAATCTTAAAGTGTGTGTATGTGCTTGTGCATGTCTGTGTGTCTGTGTGTTTACAAGTTCTTGTGGTAGCCTGAAGAAAACTTTAATGTCTACATTTCTTAACATAAAATGTTTAAACTATCTTAGCTTGTAGAAGATACTCTTATTTGCACTTTGTACTATGCATTTGAGAAGGTGTATTTAGGTCAAGCAGTGTTATATATATATATATATATATATATATATATATATATATATATATATATATATATATATAATTGTATACCCACACATATATTACCCATTCTGAGATCACCTTCTAGTGCCTGCCATTTCCCCCCAAACGAATAGCAAACTCAGACTCTAACATCTAAGGATAATTGTCATGACTTAGCTGTACTTGCCATATAAAAAAGAAGCACATCTTCACAAGACATGCCAATCAATACTCCCTTAAAACCTGTTTTTTGTTTAGGGCAGGAGTCAACATCCTGTGTTTTAGAGTCAAGACTGTCCAAGCACCACATTGCACTTGCTTTTAGCACCTGTCTGGCCACTAGTGTCATGTCTACTCTCTTTGTGTCCTTGACACTTTGAGTACATAAAGTGAAAGACTGTCTTCTCTTCCCTACCTCAACAGTTGCCATGGTAATATCCCTGCCATATGCTTCATGTGAGATGATAGCTGATCTCAACAACCAGAATTAAAGGCCTCCATCACTTACTGCCCTCTGCCTCCACCCTGCTTTCCACCCACATCCCATCAGGACAGGAAGGGCTGTCAGCTACTACTTCTGAAATTACACGGTACTCCCTTGAGCGAGCAGACCCATCCGACTCAGTTTCCGTCCATCTGTCTGTGTTCTGCTTTCTGTCATAACATTTGTTTCCCCTTGGTAGTCATTTTAAAAGATATTGTGCTATTTACTCACTACTTGCTGGCTCTTGGAATAAAAGAGTTCTTGTGTGTAAGAAATATGAGATATTTCTTGTTGGCATTTGTTTTATTGTTATTGTTTGTTTTGTTTTGTTTTTTGAAACAAAGCCTTGCTATGTAGCTTCAGCTTGCTGCTGTGTAGACGAGGCTGGCTCTAAACTCACAGAGATCCACCTGCTTCTGTCTCCCAGGTGTTGGCATCAAAATCATGCCCCATCACGCCTGGCTTCTTTCTAGTGTTTGTGAATAGACTTAACAAACTAAAATACTCTTAGAGTAAAATGAGTGACTCACTGCTAGGAAAAGATAACAGAAAAGTTTGCAAGCACTCCGTTCTGCTGAGCCTTCAGAACTTCAGAACTGAACTGAGTCCAGTTAGGTTCCAGAATGGCTTACAACTGAGGTGAGAGAAGGTAGCCATGTCCAGTGAGTTTCACTCTTTAAATGGAAAAAAAGCCCTTTTCCCCTTTGAAGACACAGAGAAGAAACCTTTGTTTCTCAGCCAGAAGAATTTTGATAGCAACAAAAATATCTACAGAAAGTCACATGTAAAAATGTGCAAAGTTCTCTGAATATGTCTCCTGGCTTCAGTATCACTAGGTGTCTGATTAGGCGAGGCTCTGAGAGGACCTGGCAATCCATGAAAGAGGGTCTAGGTGTCTATAAACTTTTTTAGAAAAACTCACTTAAAATATACATATATACATACATATATATATATATATATATTAGCATATAATATCATTACATCATTTTCCCTTTCTCTTTCTTCCCCCAAGCCCTCCCATAAACCCCTCTTTATTCTCTTTCAAATTTATGGCCTCCTTTTACATTAGTTGTTGTCATCTACATATATACCTAAATATAACCTGCTTGGTCTGTGTAATGTTACCTGTGTGTATTTCCAGGGCGGAGTACTTGGCATTGATGTGCCCTTCCCTGGGAAAGACCATCTCTTCCATCTCAGCATTCCCCGGTTGCCTGTAGGTCTTTGCATAGGGTTGTAGCCTCGTTGATTTTTCCCATCCGCTTTAGCCTGACTAATTTGTCCTTGTTCTGCTCATGGAAAACTCTCATTTTATTGATACCTTAATAAGTAGTAAGTCTGAAGGAACAGTTCTCGAAAGCTTGGATGTTGGGGAAAGCAAATAAAATGACAAGAAGCAGTAACATCCATGTCCTGAATAGAATAGCCTCTATGATGGACACAATTCATTCTAACTGAATGAATATTCATTGAGATTCTAGTACAAGCCACGTACTAGTAATACATTAAATAATCAGCATGTCATCCCTGAAAGTGGGACCCAGATGAGGGAAGATAGACATGTAGGCAAATATTTATGCTTCTAGCTGGCAATGACCCCTGGTAGATGCAACGATATGCAAGCTCTTTGGAATATAACACGATTTATGTTTGCCAGGTCCAGTTCTCTAGCAATTCTCTCTCTCTAGGGAGTCTTTGCAAGTCCTTTCTTCAGGACGCCCAGAGCTGATGCTCTATGCATGCTACTGGGGCCTCTGTGCAGGGTTATGATTACAGTGAGCACGACATGCTCTGGCATCAGGCAGTGGGCCACCTGTGAAGACCATACATGCTGGTCCTCTGCCAAGCAGATGCTGACCTGAAAGAGAGGAAGCTGTGGAGGTCTGAGGGGCAAGATGATTGCCAACTTGGCAGGGGCTAGAATAGCCTAGGAGACACGCACATCTGCGGGGATGGGAAGACTCACCCCAGGTGTGGAAGGCAGCACTCCATGGCCTGTGGTTCAGGGCTGTGAGCTTGCGACAGCAGCCATCACTCTCTGCTTCCTGGCTGTAACTACAATGCGGCTGGCTGCCTCACACGCATTAGCCATGAGTTCCTTGCAATGCTGAACTGTATCCCATCCAATTGTAGGGGTTTTTAAAATTTTATTTTATTTTTTAAATCCTTCCTGCCTTAATTTCTTTCTTTGCAGTATTTGGTCACAAGAAAAGAAATTAATATAAGAAGCAAGGCAAATTTGCCTAGTTTACCATAAAGCCCTCTATGTAATGGTAGAAATAAAACCATTTATAGTGGCAAAAAATATTTAAAATTAAAGTAAATAGGCACTAACCAAAGCCCATATGAGATAAAATTTGAAACCCTCCCAAAGAAGACAAAAATAGACTTGGACAAGTGCAAAGTAGATGTTTTATGTTTGGGGTAATAAGTACATGCATGTTTCCCATGTAAGTATTGTTGATTTAACCACAGAACAGACATTGACAAGCCTTGATATGGAGGTAGACCCGCTGATAACAGTGCTTGTATGAAAAAACAAACATTTAAGAATTACAAGTAAAAAAAAAAAAAGGAAAAAAAAAAAACCCTAAAACACCAAAACTGAAGGCATTGTAAGGGAAGACAGCTCTTACTAGGCGTTAACACAGTACGTGGTTTCTAAGTGAAGTCGTCTGATGCAGGGCACGTCAATGCACGTATGAAAAGCTGGAACGGGCCAGACAGTGTGCACACAAAACTCAACCTGTGGCAAGGGTCATCTCGGGTCACTGAGCCAACGATGTATTTGTTTAGCTACTTGGGAAAATGTAAATAACCTCACACTCTACACAAGAAGAAACCCCAGCATCTTCAGAAATCCAGATGTGAAGTTCTACCACCTTCCAGGACCAGAAGAGCATAAGAGCAAATGCCTCCTTAATCATAGCATGGGAACAGCTTATCTCCAATGACACGAAAGTCTAGACATTTCTTTCACACTGATAAATTTAACTGCAGAAGATGGAGATTTCTTTATTACTTCTATGGTATTCTCTTCCAAAATAACCAGAATTGAATCATAAGGAAACATTAGACAAATATCAAAGGGGGACATTCTACAGAACAGCTGGTTTATAAATGTTTTAACGTGTTACTCATGAACACCTCTGAAAGAATATATCATCCACACTGATGGAGGCTAATGGGAAATGACAACCAAATCATCCTGAACCTGATCTTTTTGCTCTAAAGAGCATTACTAGTCCCATTTATGAATAAATGGGTTTGAAAATGAGAAGGAAGTGACATATCAGTGTAAATTTCCTGAATTTGGTGCTTGTGTTTTGATTATAATAAGATTTTTTTCTCACTTGTGGAATCTTGGAGGGGAAAAGATGACACGAAAGTAGAGATGAAGCCATAAGAAAAGAGGAAGGAGAATGAAGGGAATTATAAAAGGATTATCGATGTTTTTGTGAGGGTATTTAGATACTTATGTACACAGTAAAACCCATTGTTGTGCCTTAATTAAATGTCCAGAAACAAAAAAATATGAATAAACCATATTCATATTTCTCTTATAAAGACCTCTATGTAAATAAAAATATGGATTAACATATTTTAAAAAGAATTATATTTAACTGCCCAGAAAAAGAAATAAGAGGAAGAATAAAAAGACTTTCCTTGTTTGTAAGAAAACTGTAGGACTAAACAGGCACATGACACTCTCAAACGGGTCAGAAAAAGCACTCTAAATTATATTTGCATATATAACTACATTGCTGAAAATGTATTTCATAGAATAAGATTTATCACCAAAATGACTAAGAAGATATTTAAAAACATAATCAGAGAATAAAAGGAGAATGCTCTGAGCAGGAGCCATCACGAAGTGCAGCTGTTCTCACTGGAGAATTCTATTTGGTCTCTGAAAGAAAGAAAATTCCAGCGAAGTATAAACTACTGCGGGGCAGAAGGACAGAAGGAAAGCTTTCAAGTTCTGTTCATAAAATCAAAACACAATGACACTAGGGCTCAAATATGACAGAGACAGGGTGTGACCCTTTTATATAAAATCCTTCTTAGATCTGTGTTACAGATATAAAAACAAAAAGCCTCAGCAGGAAAAAAAAATATGGATGACTCTTTACCCAAAAGTACAAGAACAATCCAACATCAAAAATTTATACAGTCAATAAATAAAAATCATAAAATCATGCGATCACCTTTAAAGCTGTTAAAAATGTACATAGTGGGTCTAGAGACCTGGCTCCATGGTTAAGAGCACTGACTGTTCTGCCACAGAGCTGGATTCAATTCCTGGAACGCAAATACTGGCTCACAAGTGCTCTAATACCAGTTTTAGGGCATCCAATACCATCTTCTTACCTCTTAGGGCACTAGGGACACAGGAGGTATACAGATAAACATGCAGGCAACCAATCATATACATTAAATAAAAATAAATTTAAATCTCACTAGAGCTTTTATAAAAAAATGTCCATAGCACTCATTAACCATTCTTCACAGAGAATCAGAACATGTACTAGTAATCGCGGATAAATATCGTAGTAAAGGCTCACTTCTCGCTGAAGATGGCATCATGTTACTTTGAGGTTGTGTCCTGGAAGAGGCCTCATGACGGGTCAAGACACAGGTACCCATTACTCAACATGGCCATGGAAAACTGTTCACATAAATGAAAGAAACATTTAACAAGTAAAATGGAGAACAGAGAAGTAATAATATTAGCTTTAGGTGGCATAACTATCAGCATAGGAAACATAAGACAATCAGCTGGAAAAGCTAAATACCTAGAGAGTTGAGTAAGACAGTAAATATGAAAGTATATAGAAAAGGACACACTGCATATTGATGAGCCCACTGCACAAGGGGAGAGCATTCTTTGTGACACCTTTGAGCTTTCATTTTATCCACTCACCTGAGAGTGACTGACGCAGGCCTGTAATTGGCTTTTCTCTCGAGGACTTCTAAGATTTTTCACTGTGATTCTGATGGTTTCAGTTACTCTAGATGTTTCTCTCCGTTTTCTCAATTCTTTATTCCAGGAACTTCATACTGGGTCTGCTTTTTTTCTAGTTTCTATATCTATTATTATTCATTTATAGTATCTATCCCTTTATCTTATTTTGCTATTGCCAGTGGGTTTTCTTAATCATGGCTCCCTAAACTGTAGATCAAGACCCTATGTAATGAATGTAGGGCCACATACAGAAAAAAACAACACAAAACAATTCTGAACATTCGCGGACAAAGATTGATTTAAATTCAAATGGATAATGATCCACCCGAGCTGTTTGTGGCAGTGATTCTCGGTATGACATCACATGACTTTGCCAGGGCCTTGGTTCTGAACATACAACACGCATAGGCTGTCACGTACAATGCCAACCCTGACAGAAACACTTCAGCTCAGAGTCAAGACTACCATGTTATGATTATACTGATTCTCTCTTTTTTTAATGTACACACAACATTTCCGGTCAATAATTCTTAAGTATATAAGTCCAAACTATTAACCTGTGGATTGTATCATCTTAGAATGTTTGAGTTTGAACATCTCTTTAGAACACAAGATCCTATCTCCAAAACAACAACAACAAAAAGAATAGTTTCAAAGGGACAATGAAACCCTGCAGGAAACCCCAGCTGGGCCTGGAAGTATGCCTCTGTCATCCGACTTCTCCACAAGCAAAGATAAATAGGATTCCAAGGCCACTGTGGCTACGTGAAAACTCCTCTCAAAAATTAATTAGGGCTGAAGAGATGGCTCAGCAGTTAAGAGCATTGGCTGCTTTTCCAGGTTCAACCCCAGCATCCACCTGGCAGCTCACAACTGCCTGTCACTCCAGGTGCAGGGGATCTCACTTGCTCACGCAGATACACATGCAGGCAAAAACATCAATGAATGTAAAATAAAAATAAATTATTTAAAAATTAATTGAAATACAGAAGAGATGCTCTCTGAGTTGCTGGCTGGAACTCCCTAAAATGTTAACTGAGTGCGAGTTTGTGTTACACAGAATTTCCAGAGCTCTCTGAAATGGCCATGGACATCATTCCTCTAGGTGTGCTTCGTAGTGATGTTCTCAACAATGAGGATTATGAAATCAAAATACTAATCAACCTGAGACTCTAGTCCATCTACATCTTACAATATTGACTTTCAGAAAATATTTAATTCTTTACCCATATCATTAATATGCAACATTATAATGTATTCCAAAAATTATTATAAAGTAAATATAATTGGATTTATTTTGAGTAAATGTTTGAATATATATATATATATAAATTAATAAAACAGGAGCATAAATATTTTCATGTAAAAGGAGAAGAGGAGATTGTGCATGGAAAGGTAAGAAGCCCTCTTTTAGATCTATTACACAAGTCAATACTTCTGTTTAGATTTACAGTTCAAATATGTGTTGGTTAGTTTTTGTCAACATAGCATAAACTAAGAATCAGAAACCTGAGAATCAGAAACTCAACTGAGAAACGACCTCCATCACACATGCCTGTGGGCATGTTCACGAGCCTTTCCTTTCTTTTTCTTTTTAAATTTAAATTTTTTATATTACAGTTTATTTACTTTGTATCCCAGATGTAGCCCCCTCCCTCATTCCCTCTGAACCCCTCCCTCCATCATCTCCTCCCATGCCCCTCCCCAAGTCCACTGATAGGGGAGGTCCTCTGCCCCTTCCCTCTGATCCTAGTCTATCAGGTCTCACCAGGACTGGCTGCATTGTCTTCCTCTGTGGCCTGGCAAGGCTGTCAGCCCCCACCCCCAGGGGAAGGTGATCAGAGAGCCTGCCAATGAGTTCATGCCAGAAACAGTCCCTGTTCTCCTTACTAGGATAATGAGCAGCCATAGGCTACATCTGTGCAGGGATTCTAGGTTATCTCCATGCATGGTCCTTGGTTGGAGTATCTGTCTCAGAAAAGACCCCTGAGCCCAGATTTCTTGGTTTCGTTGTTCTCCGTGTGGAGCTCCTGTCCCTCCCAGGTCTTTCTATCTCCCCCTTCTTTCATAAGATTCCCAACGTCTGGCTATGGGTCTCAGCATCTGCTTTGACACACTGCTAGGTAGAGTAATGATTGATGTGGGAGGGTGCAGCCCGTGGAGAGCAGTGTCAACTCTGACCAGGTGGTTCTGGGTTGAATAAAAATCTAGAGCTCAGCATATCAGAGGGAACCCAGGCATAGTGGATACATCTACATTGCAGCTTCTATATCTGTAGCTCAGGAAACACAAGGAAGAGGTGGAAAGAGTTCAAGAATAGACTATGAAGAAATTTCCTATGAAACAATCTCTCCTGGAAATGACTACACAAACCAGACGGGAGCAATGGCAATATCGATAGACGTGTTCACTTGGAAGGCGGAAGTGTCTGCAGGTCCCATCCCTAGACAAAGAACTACAGGCAACTAAGGAGCACTGGGAAAAGGGAAGCCAGCCTCTCCCAAGGATGAGTCCCTTACTACATGCCCGATGCAGAGTGGTCAACCTTGAAAGCATTTGCATGCCACCCACAATTCACATATATTTGCATACACATATATACATAAATGTGTGTGTGTGTGTAACAATAATCAATGAAAGAGTATCAACTTGAAGGTGGGTATGGGGGGGGAAGAGTTTCAGGGAGGATAACTGGGAGGGGCAGGAGGTAAGAAAGAGAAGGGAATAAAGTGATGTAATTCTATTTCAATTAAAAACATTCTTCAAAAGAAGAAACAATGAAAACAAACACACAAAAACAAGCTGAGCAAGCCAGTAAGCAGTATTCCTCTGTGGTCTCCACTTCAGTTCCTACCTTCAGGTTCCTGCCTGAGTTCCTGCCCTCACTTCCTGAGGTGGAGGATAAGGTGAAACAAACCCTTCTCTTCCCAAGTTGCTTTTGGTCAACATTTTAACACAGCAACAGGAAGCAAACTAGGACAGCATGATGAGGTTCTCTTTCTAATGTCAAACTTACTTATACACTTAACCTTTTAAATTGTGTATTTTTTACCCTTAAAAACAATTTTATGGACATGCAAGTTATGTCCAATAAAATATATGATTTAAAATTTTACAATTAGATGAGTTTTTGGTGAATGTTTTTTACCCATAAAGTGACTAATTCCATCAGTATGGATTTTCTATGCCTGCCCCAGCTCTCAAATAATGACACAGAGACTTATTATATTTATTATTAGCTTATGGAACTAAGCTAGGCAGATTCTGAGTTATTTAACCTGGCAATACTGGCCTGGCCTATGCGCCAGCCTTGTGGTCCATTACCTGTCCTTCCTAGTCTCATCCTGGCAGCTCTTTCTTCATGGCTGGTGACCTCGAACTTTCTCTCTGCTCCCTGCCTGGGAGGGGCGAGGGGTCATTCTCTACCTGGAAGTTTCACCTCCTAATCCTACCTCATTAAAACCAACCAGAAGATGATGGAAAACAATGTTTGCAAAATATGGAGACAACACTTGCTTCATAAATGACACCACTGAAGTCCAGCGTGTAATCAGATCTGTACCAGCACAGGAATTAGCATCTGATTAATACAAGGATAATTTTTACACAGTGCATAAAACAGCAACAGTTGTTGGAGTGATGTACTCCCAAAACAGAAAGTTTCTTTCACCTCTAAAAGTTTCCTGACGCTCATTTGGGAAATTTTCAGCAACTATTTTAGTGTTCCTTATATTTTAGCTCCTCCTCTGGAGTTTAAGTTGGATGCTATATTAAATCCTGAATGAAAGTTTAGTGCATCTAAGGCAGAGGAGGACTCTCTTACACATCTCAAACTGTCATACTGGCTAGAGGTTTATATGTATACACACACACATACATACATACACACACACACACAGCTTTCAGTTATGCATAAATACTCATTTTGTGGTTATGCAACTGGCCATTTGTTTAACACTCTCCCTGTTTTTTGTTTTTGTTTTTGTTGTTGTTGTTTCTTTGTTAAGACAAGGTCTCACTTAGCCCAGGATGACCTGTAAGTTGTATATAACCAAGGTTGACTTGGAATTCCTTGAACTTCTGGCTCTACCTCCAAAGTTCTAGGATTACAGGCATGTATCGCCAAGTACATCTTATATTTTCCTTTTTGATAATTGAAGTTGTTTTTAAATTTTTTCATGTGATTTACATGTGACAGATCACACAGGTACTTAGAATTGCACTGACTCAGGTGAGCCCATACTGCAGGACCGAAGCTGCGTCTCTCTCGCCTTCATTTCCTCTCTGTCTCCATTGAGCGTCTTTTTGTTAGTTTTTGCATTCTGTGAGTTCAGACCCACAAAAGGAGTGTGAAAGTCTTCAGTTGTGGCCTAACCCTTCAGTCATCTTTTGCTTGTAGGAACAATATACATCTTTTTAATAATAGACAGAAACTACCCCTAAACCACAGGAGCCTCCCAGGACAGACCATGCTCCAAGTAAAGGCAATTATCTATGATGTTTTATACATACATTAGAAATTATTTCATCACTAGCTATGGAACCAAAAGCATGCATTACTTCTAAATACTTATTTTTAATAGTTAACTTATGTGAATGTACACGGGGTGTGGGTGCAAGCGTGCTGCATGCCACGTATCTGTCAGCTGCTACGTGGGTGCTGGAAACTGAACTCGAGGCCTCTGTAAGGGCAGCAAGTGCTGTTAGCCTCTGAGCCGTCTCTCCAGTGCCTAAAGCATGTGTGTTCTTAATCTTCTCAGTGCTTATTGCCAAAATGTTCTCCGAAGGGGTGAGCCAATTAAAATGGATTTGGCAACTTTGGTCAGAGTGCCGACCGCTTCAGCAGTTTGGGGTATTGTGTCTTAGTTTAATGATGTGCTAGTTTGAAGGATGAAAACAAAGTCTCCATTTTAAATTTCAGATCTGTTGTATCACTGGCAGAATTGAACATTTCTCTAGGTTTCTTTACCAGCTACATTAACTCTTTTGAAGATGATCTTTTTGTACTTGATATATTAGTCTTTCTTCTCTTTTATCGATTTCCATGACAGATATAAATCTGTTGCCATTTTATTGCAATTTCCCATTCAACCTATAGTTTAATTACTTTGTAATTGTTGGGAATGCATCAGCTCTCCTCAAGGCAAAACTGACACCATATCCATTTAATCAGCTCAAAACTCGGGAGCACATTATCATCATGGAGTTTTTGTTTGTTTTTTTTAAGACAGAATTTCTCTGTGTAGCACTGACTGTCCTAGACCCTGCTCTGTAGACCAGGCTGGCTTTGAACTCAGAGATCTGTCTGCTTCTGCCTCCTGAGTGCTGAAATTAAAGACATGTGTCATCCCTTCCCAGCTTGGTGGAATTTGTGTTTGTTTGTTTGTATTTTGTTATTTAAAAGATTTATTTATTTAATGTATGAGTGCTCTATATGCATGTGCACCTGCATGCCAGAAGAGAGCATTATAGATGGTTGTGAGCCACCCTGTGGTTGCCAGAAATTGAACTCAGGACCTCTGGAAGAGCAGACAGTGCTCTTAATGTCTGAGCCACCTCTCCAGCCTCTTTGATGGAGTTCATAACACTGAAGTTTGATACGATTCTGAAACAGCCTGTAATGCTGGATTACAGATTTTGGTGGTGATGGTCCCAAGATAAAACTATATAGCTGCCAAGTGAAATAGGTAGAGTGGATGAACTATAAGAATGGTGGTTAATGGCTATTTCAAGATCAGGACAGAAATCGAAGCTATTTATTATCAACAACTCAACATTGAGGTGCATTCACTTAATCAAGAAAAACTCCTGGAAAGGTTATTGGACATATGGAATAAGAAACCAGCAGCTGGGTTTCAAAACATTTGGAGCTGAGTGATTTCTCTCTGTAAGTAGTAATGAGTGGTATAGCTCCGTTCCTTTAGATGGAATCTTAACCATGTGGCCCAGACTGGCCTGGTACGCTCACTCACACTGCTTCAGCCTCCCAAAGATGGGAACTGAAAGCACCACCATGCCCACCTAATCCATCTCCATTTTTGAACAGTGGGAAAGATCCACTGTTGTGGTAGACACATTTAAGCAGTTGTTAAGAGAGCACAGATACCCTCCTTCTTACTGAGATAAAGCCAAGGACATAATTAGGAATGATATGTAATATGTAATAATCATATTTATCTGATTTGGGACTCATTTTCTCTGAATGAGCCAAACCTGAGCCGCTGCTGTCTGAACAAGACTGAACTGGTTTTGGCCAACAGGGTTGATACATTAGTAAAGTCAGAAACAGAGAATATTTCATCCTGAGTAGTGTCCCATTCAAGAATTGCTTGGATTTCCCTCGGCAGCTTTGGGGAAACTGTCTTCCAGCCTTTATCTTTCTTCCCTGTGATGCTGGTTCAGATCTGGTCAATTGTTCCCAGGGAACACCTCCAGGTGAATGGAGGTCCTTCCTCTCTGCTCAGTGACCCTCTCCACCACAACACCCTCCCCCACACCCAGCCCCACCCAAGTCTTCCCCTCCACTTCCATGGATACTTAGAAGCAAAAGAAACCTAAGCCCCAAACCTCCCTCTTTACTGTCTGAAGAAACTGAAGTGATGAGCTTTCTTTCAGATTTCCTACACAGAGCCAATTATTCTACAAGTGATAGGAGGTTTGTCCCTGGGTTTAGAAGTCTTGTTTTATCAGTTTGCTTCCTTTGATTGTTTGCCAGGGGTATGGGGCATCAGTGTTTGGGGCTTGCTCACCCATACTGAATGCTCCTCTCTTTCTGGATCTAGTCAGACATAAGAGGAGCTTGGGTACAATGGAGAAGGTACGGTCCCTCTGACCTGATGTAGCAGAAGCAAACTCATTCCTCTTAACCTCAACTCAAGCAATGATGGCCTTTCTCTAGCAGAGAAGTATGGCACCGCATCTCCTATCATGTCCCTTCGGTTAAAAAAGAAACTAGAGGTCCTGGAGGAGGGCTGGTGGAAACTAAAGGCTTTATGATTCCATAAAGCCTGTTTTCCTAAAGACTGATATCTGCTAGGCAGTATTTGCAAACGCGGAGATACAACACAGTAGATACTGTTCTTTTCTCAGAGAATTCAAAAGATAGGTGGGAAAGGAAAAACACAAGGAATGATATGACCAGGCTCAGACAAGACTAGGAAGTTCTCCCTGGGCTTCTTAACATTCCTATTATAGTGATAAACGCCCTAACCTCAAGCAACTTGGGCAGGACAGGATTTCTTTCATCTTACCGCTCTTGGGTTACACTCCATCGCTGCTGAAGGAAGTCAGCTAAGAATGCAAGGAGGAAACCTCAGGCAGAAGCCATGGAGAAATACTGCTTACTGTGTTTTCCTCCCGGCTTGCTCAATTTGTTTCCTTACGTACCCCAGGCCTACCTGTCCAGGGATGGCTACCTCTGAATTGGGTTGGACCCTTCTACCTTAATCAGTCAAGAAAATGCCCCAACAGACTTGCCTGTAGGCTAATGTTATGGAAACAAGATTAGTCAGGGTTGTCTAAAGGAACTGACAAGATGAATATGTACTATATTGTAACATATCACGTTATATTTAAAAAGAATCTATAAGTGAGGTTGTGGTCTGGAAAGTACAATGACCGTCTCTTGATGGAGAGACCAAGGATCCGGTAGTTGTTTAATCCACAGAGAATTCTTAGAAGGATACTTGCCTTCAGGCTCTGTTAGAATCCTGAAGTAGATTCTATGTCAGCAAAGAAAGTGTCGGCACCAGGATAGAACTTTCCAGCAAGCAGGGAAAGTAAGGGCAAGCAGGCAAAAAGGAAAAGCTTCCTTCTTCCTTGTTCTTTTAGATGGGCTGCCACCAGAAAGTGTGGCCCAGATTTAGGATGGGTCTTCCCACATCAAAAGATCCAGTCAAGAAAAACCTTGCCTGGCGTGCCCAGCTGCTTGAGTCTTAGTTGATTCCAGATGTGGTCAATTTGGCAACCAATATTAGCCACCACAGAAGCATTTTCTCACTTAGGTTCCCTCTTCTTAGATGACCCTAGCAAGACAAACAAACAAACAAACAAAACCCAAACAAATAAAACAATAAGGACATCAAAGTCAGACCCAAACAGGAAATTCTCCCTGATTAAGTGGCATTTAAAATGACGGTCAGTAAAATGTAAGATCAGTGTCTCCAGTCTGAAAGAAAGCCATTGCGAATGGGACGATGAGAGCAAAGATGGAGTAGGTAGAAGGAGATGGGTCTGCAGAACTTCAGGACCAGGTCAGGCAAGGACCAGGTCAGCCTTCACTGCTTGTTTTGGTCTTTGTACTGAGAACACTGGAGAGTGACTGGATGGCTGTGATTTAATGCTGGACTGGCATGCCTTGACTTAGGATGTTATAGGGTAAAATGTTCTGTGTGAATAGACGCTGAAGACCATTATGGGTCCAGAATAGCCACGCACTGACCACTCGAACACCAGACTCAGACTGATGGAAGTTTATTGAATGCTGAACAAAAAGTGACCTGTCAGGGCCACACCGTGGATTTGGGAACCAGACTATGACTACAGTCTGTTTTTAAAGTAAGCTTTATATATATATAAACCATATATATAAAAAGATATATATATATAACATATATAACATAACTATAAATGTATAATATATAAAATATAAATATATATATAAAACATAACCAGGTAAGAATCAGGTATAGGAAGTGGGGGGAGGGGCAGCATTACATCATTTTGACCAGCTAAACATAATCGATTTTGTTCCAAGTGTATTATATCTAAGTAGCTAGACAGAATATTTTAAGCTGATTGGCTAGGATATAGGCTTGGGGACTTTCCAGTTCCCTGCTGTTCTGAGAGAAAGGAACATAGCAGGATATTGCGATATTAACTCTAATAGAAGCTGCCTTTATCATTAACTTAAGAAGAACATGCTTTATTGTAAGCAGCAAGTATCGAACTATCCTAGTCTCAGGCATGTAGGAGCTGCAACACTGAACTTAATTTCACCTTAGGATTAAAATGGAGACTTGGAGGCCCATTGGCTTCTGATGTGCTAAAGGCGATAGCAGGTGTTAACAGAGGAGCTACCGTTAGGTTAGGAACTGAAGTGGCTCTCCTTGGAGGGGCTACAGAGGTTAAGCAGGTTAAGCAGGTTAAGCAGGTTACAAAAAGACGATGGAGAAGGGGCTGCAGGAGTCTGAAGTCTCTGGTTTCTTTGAAGACTCAGTTGTGTCATGAGGATTTTGTTTGTTTGTTTGTTTGTTTTGGTCCCAAGTGTGGGATGTGGGAGTGTTTTCCACTGAGGAAGATGTTTGTTAGCTGAAAACAGGATTGTGATAGGGCCCCGGATGTTTTGCTGGAAGCTGTCTTGTGAGAGGGGCATGTTTTTCTGCCAGCTGAAAAACATCTTTGTGTGGACTCTGAGAAGAGATAAATGGAGGCCCACAGCCAGTGAGATGACACTTTTTCATTGTTACACTCAGCAACGGTTCACATAATTTCCCTGCTCTTCGTTTTTCTACACTTCACCTCGAAGAGAGAAATGCTCCAGAGAACTTTCTGAGGCACTGCACCCAAGTCTGGCCACTCCGGCTGACTTGTGCCCATTTGGTGGAGTCTGGCTCTTTCTGTTGAATTGTGCCTCTACTGCTGATTCGTGTTGCTGTTTGGTGTTTACTATTCGACTAGAGTGCTGGTATACGGACAACAAAGAGTGGAATCAGCCCAATGAACTACGCCTAAAAAGGTCCACAACCCCCTTTTCCTAACAACCTACTTTCATTCCTCCCTTTGGTCGGTGGGTTGGAAGGGAGGTAGAATCATTTAAGAACTCTAAATAAAGTAGGTTTTTTGGAAAATCTAAGCTTACTTGAGTCCTTGCAGGAGATGAGCTGCTGTTGCCTGCTTAGATGTTTGAAGAAGAGGTTGTGATCAAGGAGGACCTGTGGCCTCCTGACCTGGGCTAATGGCTGCATGCTTGTGCCACTTGCCAAGGAAGAATTGGTCTGAGAAATATAGTCTAGTTTAGAGAATACTGAATTAGAAACACCTTTGAGACTCTGAAGACGCTGTCCCACACTGGGCATAGATTCTATCCCAAAGCCTTTTCACCGGCCAAACTTCTCCAGGTGTTTCTGTGGCCAACTCCTTCACTTCCTCTTGTCTCCATAGCATTCCCTGTGCTGTCTAGCATGGCAGGCCTGGCTGTTGCTGTCTATTCTTCTATCCAATGCAAGAACTTCCACCTTGTCTGCCTGCGATGTTCCCTACCTGCTTGTTCCTTAACAAGTCTTCCATCTGTGATAGCTGCTAACTTCCCCAGAGTCCTTTGGCCAGCAATGACCTCTGACCTTGTTCTGAGACAGAGATTCTTTCTTGCAAACCATTGAACTTGTGCTGGGATGATGATGACCTGTTTGTTTTTAGTATTTCCTCAAGTTCTGAGGTTGCTTTTGGTCCTTGTTGTAGAGGAATTTTAATCCAGCAACATGGCTGCTCTGGCAAGGGATCATATCCCAAGACTTTATAGGTCTGTGTGATCAGGCTGGATCACACCTTTAATCCCTCTGGCTGGAATACATACCCTTGGTACTCCCCTTTAATTCCAAACAGTGAAGTTAAATTAGTTGGTAGAAGGAAGCACCCATGTTTGAAAGTGACAGCTAACTTTTTGTTTTGTTTTGTTTTTTGAGACAGAGTTTCTTTTGTGTTCCTCTGGCTGTCTTTGGATCTCACTCTATAGACCAGGCTGTCCTGTAATTCACAGAGGAGGTACACCTGCCTCTGCTTTCTGAGAACTGGGATTAAAGGCATGTGCTACCACACACATATACTAAAACACATATACTAAAAGTGGACAGCACAGGCTCTAAGTTCAACAATCAATAAATGGGACCTCATGAAACTGAAAAGCTTCTGTAAGGCAAAGGACACCGTCATCAAGACAAAACAACTGCCTACAGATTGGGAAAGAATCTTCACCAACCCTTTATCTGACAGAGGGCTAATATCTAGAATATATAAAGAACTAAAGAAGTTAAAAAGCAACAAATCGAGAGGCGGGGCAAGATGGCAGCGCCGGGAGGACTCTCATTCTGAGGAGCAGCACAGCAGGATTGGCACAGTGACCAGCAATCAGAACTCGTGGCCATAAAACACAAGTGGTTGTGTTTCTCAGGTGAGAGGATACCCCACCGTGGGGGATTCGATCAGCTTTAACTCACCCGGCAAAACCGCGGAAGAGATCCCCGTTCCGCCAGGCGCTTGGTCGCCAGCCCAGAGCTACCCGCCAGCGCGATCTGGTCACGGTCCCAGACTGAACTGTGGGCCCACAACACCATAGACTGGATCTCCCAGTCGAGAGATAACCCCACAGAGCAGGAAACAATTGGGACCGACCCCAGGTTACCCAGACATCCCCTGGAAAAGACTCGGGTTCCGCGGGTGCCCCAGGAGCCAGCCCGGACCCAGAGCCGGGAGGGACAAAGGCACCTGCCTGCACAGAGCCCTGCCTGCGCGCGTGATTCGCCGCCTCAGATAGAACTGTGGGCACCAGGGCAACAGGGCACCAGACTGCGTGTCTCTGGCAGGAGGAAACCCCCAGCGGAGGGGGTCAGCAGCTCTAACGCTTAGGACACCCAGCACCAAAACACTTCCTGGACTCACGCAGACTCTAGTGCAGGCAGAAGCGCTGTGCTCTGCCGCCATTGTTGTGTTCCCCTGGGGCACTGGGACACACAGCTGCATCCTCGGACCTGCAGGAGTCGAAGAGCTATTACAGCAGCCCTCAGATACTGTGCCAGGGATCGGCCAGTTGTCCCTGGCTGGACTGCCAAAACTGTAGGAATCCCTGATCCTTCAGGGGGGCTGCACCCACAGCGTCTGGACCAGAGCAGTGCCTGTAGCCGCCATCCCAGACAGAGACACACAGCTTCTGGTCCAGAGTGAGGCACCCAGCCTCCAGACCAGAACAGTGCCCCCAGGTGCCAAATCAACCTAGGTGCACATTCTCCAGGTCCAGAGTAGAGCAATCAGCCTTTGGCCCAGAGACTTGCTGAGTGCACCTCCCACTTTCTCAGACAGAACTGTGCGCCCCAGGATAACAGACTGAGTTTCCCTGTTGGGAGAAAACCCCATAGCTAGGGAATCAGCAGTTTCTTCAAGAGGACTGTACATGGAAATTTAGTGAGCAGCAGCACACTAAATTTATAACAAGAAACCCAGCAGTGGGGCAGCTGTCTTGAGAAATTTTATGGGTAAGAGGA
The DNA here is from genome assembly GCF_907164565.1 of Psammomys obesus. Lineage (NCBI taxonomy): Eukaryota > Metazoa > Chordata > Mammalia > Rodentia > Muridae > Psammomys > Psammomys obesus. The sequence goes on along the minus strand of NW_026596100.1, from coordinate 2,199,152 downwards.
GATCCCCCCCTGCCTAACATAGACCACAGCTACTACTCAGGGCTATAAACCTGAGGTGAGCAGTGGCATCTCCGGAGAAACACTGGCCATACAGTGACCATAACCAAAAATCAGAGAAGGACTCCTTCAGGAAAAATCATCTTCCGGCCAAGGGGATACTCCCTACCTCAGGACTCCAGGAAGCACAGAAACTAACAGCCAAAACCTAAATCAGCCCAATGGGTAGAGGTCAGCGTAAAGGCTCAACCAACAAAAGACAGAGCAATATGGCATCTCCAGAACCCAGCCATCCAGGGGCGAACAGCCCTGAACAATGCAGCATAATAGAAAATCAAGAAGAGGACCTTACATCTATGTTGATGAAGAGGATAATAGAGGAGACAAATAAAATACGTAAAGAATTAGAGGAAGATAAAACCAAACAGATCATGGCTATCCGTAAAGAAATGGAGGAAGATAAAGACAAGCAAATTAGGGCCATCCGTGAAGAAATACGGGAAGATGCAGCCAAACAGCTTGTGGCCTTCAGAGAAGAAATAATTAAATCACTGAAAGAAATCAAAGAGACAGAGTTGAAGGAACTAAAAGAAAAAGAGGAAAATACAAGCAGACAGGTGAAGGAAGTAAACAAAACAACTCAAGACCTGAAGATAGAACTAGAAAAATTAAAGAAAACACAAATGGAGGAAATAATGGAGAGGAAGAATTTAGGGAAGAAAACAGGAACTACAGAGGTAAGCATAACCAACAGAATACAAGAAATGGAAGAAAGAATCTCAGGTGTAGAAGATACAATGGAAGAAATCGATGTATCTGTCAAAGAAAATGTGAAATCCAAAAAATTCCTGACACAGACCGTCCAAGAAATCCAAGACAATATGAAAAGACAAAATTTGAGAATAATAGGAATAGAGGAAAAAGAAGACTCCCTTCTCCAAGGCCCAGAAAATATTTTCAACAAAATCATTGAAGAAAATTTCCCCAAGTTAAAGGAGAAGCCAATAAGGATACATGAGGCCTACAGAACACCCAACAAATTTGACCAGAAAAGAAAATCCTCCCGCCACATAATAATCAAAACAGGAAGTATACAGAACAAAGAAAAAATACTAAAAGCTGCAAGGGAAAAAGGCCAAGTAACATATAATGGCAAACCCATTAGAATCACACCTGACTTTTCAACAGAAACTATGAAAGCCAGAAGGGCCTGGACAGATATCATGCAGACCCTAAGAGAACACAGATGTCAACCCAGGCTACTATACCCTGCAAAACTCTCAGTCCTCATAGACGGAGAAAACAAGATATTCAATGACAAAAACAAATTTCAACAATACCTACACACAAATCCAGCATTACAGAAGACACTGGAAGGGAAAATACAACCCAAGAAAATTAGCTTCTGTCAAGAAAACACAGGAAATAATTAACCTTACTACAGCAAAACAAAAAGCAACCAAGCACACAAACTTATGAACACAGCCAACATCAAAATCAAAGGATCTAACAGCCACTGGTCATTAATCTCTCTCAACATCAATGGACTCAACTCTCCAGTAAAAAGACACAGATTAACAGAATGGATACGTAAACAAAACCCAGCAATCTGTTGCATACAAGAAACACACCTAAGACACAAAGATAGACATTACCTGAGGGTAAAAGGTTGGAAGATGACTTTCCAAGCAAATGGACCCAAGAAACAAGCAGGAGTAGCCATTCTAATATCTGATAAAATAGACTTTCAACCAAAAATAATAAAAAGAGATGAGGAAGGACACTTCATACTCATCAAGGGAAAATTCCACCAGGAAGACATCACAATCCTGAACATCTATGCCTCAAATACAAGAGCACCCACATTTGTAAAAGAAACATTGATAAAATTTAAACCACATATAGATCCCCACACATTAATAGTGGGAGACTTTAACACCCCACTCTCAACAAAGGACAGGTCAACAAAACAGAAATTAAACAAAGAAACAATATCTCTGACAGAGGTCATGAATCAAATGGACCTCACAGACATCTACAGAACTTTACACCCAAACACAAAAGAATTTACCTTCTTCTCAGCACCTCATGGAACCTTCTCCAAAATAGACCATATAGTTGGTCACAAAGCAAGCCTCAACAGATACAAGAAGACTGAAATAATCCCTTGTATCCTGTCTGATCACCATGGAATAAAGCTGGACTTCAACAACAACAGAAATAGCAAAAAGCCTACACACTCATGGAAACTGAACAACTTGTTACTAAATGACAGCTGGGTCAGGGAAGAAATAAAGAAAGAAATTAAAGCCTTTCTAGAACTCAATGAAAATGAAGACACAACATACCCAAACTTGTGGGACACAATGAAAGCAGTGCTAAGAGGAAAGTTCATAGCACTAAGTGCCTTCAAGAAGAAATTCGAGACAGCTCATTCAAGCAACTTAATGGCCCACTTAAAAACCCTAGAAAAAGAAGAAGCAGACACACCAAAAAGGAGTAGACGGCTGGAAATAATCAAACTCAGGGCTGAAATCAATCAATTAGAAACAAATAAAACAATTCAAAGAATCAATGAAACCAAGAGCTGGTTCTTTGAGAAAATCAACAAGATAGACAAACCCTTAGCCAAGCTAACTAAAAGGCAGAGAGACACCACCCAAATCAACAAAATCAGAAATGAAAAGGGGGACATAACTACAGACACTGAGGAAATCCAAACAATCATTAGGACTTACTTCAAAAGTCTATA
>NW_026596100.1:2178958-2191403 GCF_907164565.1 Psammomys obesus | reverse complement strand
GACTACAGACACTGAGGAAATCCAAACAATCATTAGGACTTACTTCAAAAGTCTATATGCCACAAAATTTGAAAATCTAAATGAAATGGACAATTTTCTTGATCGATTTGACTCACCAAAGCTGAATCAGGACCAGGTAAATCAACTAAATAGTCCTATATCCCCCAAAGAAATAGAAGCAGTCATCAAAAGTCTCCCATCCAAAAAAAGCCCAGGACCAGATGGCTTCAGTGCAGAATTCTACCAGACCTTCAAAGAAGAGCTAACTCCAATTCTCTTCAAACTATTCCACAAAATAGAAACAGAAGGAACATTACCAAACTCATTCTATGAAGCCACAATCACCTTGGTACCTAAACCTCACAAAGACTCAACAAAGAAAGAGAATTTCAGGCCAATCTCCCTTATGAACATTGATGCAAAAATACTTAACAAAATACTTGCAAACCGGATCCAAGAACACATCAAAGATATTATCCACTATGACCAAGTAGGCTTCATCCCAGGTATGCAGGGGTGGTTCAATATACGGAAATCCATCAATGTGATCCACCATATTAACAAACTGAAAGAAAAAAACCACATGATAATCTCCCTAGATGCTGAAAAAGCATTTGACAAAATCCAACATCCATTCATGTTTAAAGTACTGGAGAGTTCAGGGATACAAGGCACATATCTAAACATAGTAAAGGCGATATACAGCAAGCCTATAGCCAACATCAAACTGAACGGAGAGAAACTTAAAGCAATCCCACTGAAATCAGGGACAAGACAAGGCTGCCCACTGTCTCCATATCTCTTCAATATAGTGCTGGAAGTCCTTGCTAGAGCAATAAGACAGTCGAAGGAGATCAAGGGGATACAGATGGGAAAGGAAGAAGTCAAATTATCACTATTTGCAGATGATATGATAGTATATATGAGTGACCCCAAAAACTCTACCAGGGAACTCCTACAGCTGATAAACACCTTCAGCAAAGTGGCCGGATATAAAATTAACTCAAAAAAATCAGTAGCACTCCTGTATACAAAAGACAAAAGGGCTGAGAAAGAAATTAGAGAAACAACACCATTCACAATAGCCACAAATGACATAAAGTACCTTGGCGTAACCCTAACCAAGGAAGTCAAAGACTTGTATGAAAAAAATTTCAAGTCTCTGAAGAAAGAATTAGAGGAAGATATGAGAAGATGGAAAGATCTCCCATGTTCATGGCTTGGCAGGATTAACATAGTAAAAATGGCCATCTTACCAAAAGCAATCTACAGATTTAATGCAATTCCCATCAAATTGCCAACACAATTCTTTACAGACCTGGAAAGAAAAATTCTCAACTTCGTATGGAATAACAAGAAACCGAGAATTGCTAAAACAATCCTCTACAATAAAAGATCTTCTGGAGGTATCTCCATCCCTGATCTCAAGCTGTACTATAGAGCAACAGTTATAAAAACTGCATGGTACTGGCATAGAAACAGAATGGTGGATCAATGGAATCGAACAGAAGACCCAGAAATAAACCCACACACTTACGGACACCTGATTTTTGACAAAGATGCCAAAACCATACAATGGAAAAATGATAGCATCTTCAACAAATGGTGCTGGTCCAACTGGATGTCTACATGTAGAAAAATGAAAATAGATCCATACTTATCACCCTGCACAAAACTGAAGTCCAAGTGGATCAAAGACCTCAACATAAAACCAGACACATTAAATCGGCTAGAAAAAAAAGTGGGGAATACCCTAGAACTCATTGGTACAGGAGAAAACTTCCTGAACAGAACACCAACAGCACAGGCTCTAAGAGCAACAATCAATAAATGGGACCTCATGAAATTGAAAAGCTTCTGTAAAGCAAAGGACACCGTCATCAAAACAAAGCGACTGCCTACAGATTGGGAAAGAATCATCACCAACCCTCTATCTGACAGAGGACTCATATCCAATATATATAAAGAACTAAACAAGCTGAAAAGCAACAAACCAAGTAATCCACTTAAAAAATGGGGAACAGAGCTAAAGAGAGAATTCTCTGCAGAGGAATATCGAATGGCAGAGAAGCACTTAAAGAAATGCTCAACCTCATTAGCCATTAGGGAAATGCAAATCAAAACAACCCTGAGATTTCACCTTACACCCATCAGAATGGCCAAGATGAAAATCTCAAGGGACAACACATGCTGGAGAGGTTGTGGAGAAAGGGGAACGCTTCTCCACTGCTGGTGGGAATGTAAACTGGTACAACCACTCTGGAAATCAATCTGGCGCTTTCTCAGACAACTAGGAATAGCGCTTCCTCAAGATCCAGCCATACCACTCCTAGGCATATACCCAAAAGAGGCGCAAGTACACAACAAGGACATTTGTTCAACCATGTTTGTAGCAGCTTTATTTGTAATAGCCAGAAGCTGGAAACAACCCAGATGCCCCTCAACTGAAGAATGGATGCAGAAACTGTGGTACATCTATACAATGGAGTATTACTCAGCAATGAAAAATAAGGAAATCATGAAATTTGCAGGTAAATGGTGGGACCTGGAAAGGATCATCCTGAGTGAGTTGACCCAGAAGCAAAAAGACACTCACGGTATATACTCACTCATATAAACATACAATATAGAATAAACCCACTAAAAGCTGTACATCTAAACAAACTAAGCAAAAGAGAGGACCCTAACTAAAATGTTCAATCCCCATCCTGAAAGGCAAAGAGGATGTACATCAGAAGAAAACGAAAATAGGAAACAACCTCGGAACCCGCTACAGAGGGCCTCTGAAAGCCAGAAGAAAACAGGAAACCACCTTGAAACCTGCCACAGAGGGCCTCTAAAGCTTCTGCAGTATAGACTGTCAAAGCAGATGCTGAGCCTGATGGCCAACTGATGGGCAGAGTGAATGGAATTTTATGTAAGAAGTGGGAAATAGTAAGAGCTGGAGGGAACGGGAACTCCACAAGCAGAGCAACAGAACAAGATAATTTGAACACAGGGAACTTCCCAGAGACTCCTACTCCAACCAAGGACTATTTGTGGAGATGACCTGGAACCCCTGCACAGGTGTAGCCCATGGCAGTTCAGTGTCCAAGTGGGTTACATAGTAATGGGAAGAGGGACTGCCTCTGACATAATCTGATTGGCCTGCTCTTTGACCACTTCCCCCTGGGGGGGAGCAGCCTTACCAGGCCACAGTAGAGGACAATGCAGCCACTTTTGATGAGAACTGATAGACTAAGATCAGAAAGAAGGAGAGGAGGACCTCCCCTATCAGTGGACTTGGGGAGTGGCATGCATGCAGAAAGGGGAGGGAGGGTGGGATTGGCAGGGGAGGAGGGAGGGGCTTATGGGGGGATACAAAATGAATAAAGTGTAATTAATAAAAAATAAATAAAAGATTTAAAAAAAAAAGCAACAAATCAAGTAATCTAATTAAAAAATGGTGTACAGAGAACTCTCAACAGAGGAATATCGAATGGCAGAGAAACACTTAAAGAAATGTTCAACATCCTTAGTCATCAGGGAAATGCAAATCAAAACAACCCTGAGGTTTCACCTTATACCCATCAGAATGGCTAAGATAAAAAACTCAAGCTGGAGAGGATGTAGAGAGAGGGGAACCCTCCTCCATTGCTGATGGGAATGTAAACTTGTACAACCACTTTGGAAATCAATCTGGTGCTTTCTCAGACAATTAGGAATAGTGCTACCTCAAGATCCAGCTATACCACTCCTAAGGCATATATCCAAAAGATGCTCAAGTATACAACAAGGACATTTGCTCAACCATATTTGTAGCAGCTTTATTTGTAATAGCCAGAAGCTGGAAACAACCCAGATGTCCCTCAACAGAGGAATGGATACAGAAATTGTGATACATTTACACAATGGACTACTACTTAGCAATTAAAAAACAAGGAAATCATGAAATTTGCAGGCAAATGATGGGAACTAGAAAAGATCATCCTGAGTGAGATATCCTAGAAATAGAAAGACTCACATGGTATATACTCACTTATAAGTGGATATTAGACATATAATATAGGATAAACACACTAAAATCTGTATACCTAAAGAAGCTAAGCAAGAAGGAGGACCGTTGGTAAGATGATCAATTCTCACTCAGAAAAGCAAATAGGACAGACATCGGAAGAGGGAGAAAACAGGGACTAGGACAAGAGCCTGCCACAGAGGGCCTCTGAAAGACTCTACCCAGCAGTGTATCAAGGCAGATGCTGAGACTCATAGCCAAACTTTAGGCAGAGTTCAGGGAAACTTAAGAAGGGGACAGGAGCTCCAGAAGGAGAGCAACAAAACCAAAAAAATCTGGGTCCAGAAGTCTTTTTTGAGACTGATCCTCCAACTAAGGACCATGCATGGATATAATCTAGAACCCCGGCTCAGATGTAACTCATGGCAGCTCAGTGTCCAAGTGGGTTTCCTAGTAAGGGGAACAGGGGCTGTCTCTGACATGAACTCAGTGGCAAGCACTTTGATCACCTACCCCTGTGGGGGAGCAGCCTTGCCAGGCCACAGAGGAAGACAATGCAGCCAGTCCTGATGAGACCTGATAGGGTAGGGTCAGATGGAAGGGGAGGCGGACTGACCCTATCAGTGGATGAGGGAGGGACATGGCAGAAGAGGAAGGGAGGGTGGGATTGGGAGGGGAAGAAGGAGGGGCTACAGTTGGCCTACAAAGAGAATAAATTGTAATTAATAAAAAATAAATTAAGAAAAAAAAGCACTGGCTGCACTTTCAAAGGTCCTGAGTTCAATTCCCAGCAACCACATGGTGGCTCACAACCATCTATAATGAGATCTGGTGCTCTTTTCTGGCATGGAGGTGTAGATGCTGGAAAAACACTGTATACATAAATAAATCTTTAAAAAGAAAGAAAGTGACATCTAATTGAGGGGCAGACAAAGTTATGAATCAGAGAAAGATTTGAGAGAATGATTCTAAGATAGGATACACCCACCTCTCATGAGAACAGGCAGGAAAGAGAGGACAATACAGCAGAGAACAGAAGAGAGTTTAGTAGAGAAGACAGTAGAGAAAGGAGTAGAGTTGAGTATAGCAGAGCTCAGTAGAGAAGACAGTACTGAACGGCACAGTACAGGCAGTTCAATCTGTTCTGTTGAGTTCAGTTGAGTTCATGCAGTTTGGTGCAGTTCGGTTTGTGGAGTTCAGAATCAGAAGGATTCAGGAGGAGCCCAGAGAAGCCAGTTTGAATCAGTCAGCTTGGAGAGAAGTTTTGAGCCAAAACAATTGTGTTGAACCAGCCAGCAAGAGCTCAGAAAGAACTAGAAAGGGTGAGCTTACTCAGCAGTAAGCCTTGAGATGACAATTACCTCAGGAGAATAAGTTATAATTACACATTTTGCCAGCTAGTTTTATGTCAACCTGACACAAACTAGAGTCCTTTTAGAAGAGAGAACTTCAATGAGAAAATGCCTCAACCAGGTTGGCCTGTGCTACGTTTTCTTTGCTTGCCCTTTTCCCTTTCTCTCTCTCTGAAACAGGGTTTCTCTGTGTAGCCTAGACTCACTTTGTAGACCAGGTAGGTAGTAGACCCACTTACCTCTGCCTCCCTGAGTGCTGGGACTAAAGGCGTGAGCCACCACACTGGGCACACTTTCTTGATTGATGATTGATGTGAAGGAGCCCCTATCACTGTGTGGTGCCACTCTTGGGTTAGTGGTCCCGGGTGCTGTGAGAAAACAGGCTGAACAGGCCATGAAGAGCAAGTCAGTAAGCAGCATCCATCTATGACCCTTGGCTTCTGCTCCTGTCTTGCTTCGAGAGGAAAAGATTTGTTTCACTCCTAGTCTCATGTAATAGTTCATCATCAAAAACAGTGAGGGCAGGAACTCACCCAGGGCAGGCACTGGAGGCAGGAGCTGGTGCACAGGCCATGGGTGCTACTTACTGGCTTGTTCCTTATGTCTTAACCTGCTTTCTTACAGAACCCAGGACCACCAGCCTAAGGATGGCACCACCCACAACGGCCTGCCCCCCGCCCCCACGCCTTTGATCACTGTTTAAGAAAATGCCTTAGAGCTGCATCTCATGGAGGCATTTCTTCAACTGATGCTCCTTCCTCTCTGATGACTCTAGCTTGTGTCAAGTTGACATCAAACTAGCCAGCACAGCTCCTGCGTGAAGGTTGCTGCCCTGTCTCCTCTCAGTGGTGGATGTAATCTGTGAGGTGGAGTAAGCTGCTTTTGCTCATGGTGTTTTATCACAGCAATAGAAACCCTAAGACAGTCTTCTTAGTTGTTAGGACAAGCTCAAATAAAGTGTTGCCATTTCATTTTTTTTCCCCACTCAAATTAATTACCTAAGCAAGGGGATGATGATTCAAATCTCTTATTTCCTCTCTGGCTTTCAGAAAAACAATTTGAGTTTTGACTATTTCTTTTTTCTTTTAAATGAAAGTAACACACACATACAGCAGCGAAAGAAGAACACAGAATGGCTCATGCTGAAGAGCAAGTCTCCCAGTCCCGGTCACACAGAAACAGCCAGCTAAGCACTTCCATTTTCTGGCCACCATCTGCATGCAGTACATATGCTCCCGGACTCTTTTTCTTGTTTGCTCAGTTAAGTCACTGAGTTTTACTTCCTGCCTCAAGGAAGAGGCTGAAGCCATAGTTTTCCGTACATCAGTTCCCATGTCTTATAACATTTGGAAGTTAGGATTTTAGTTCTTGTTTTGCACACATTTGAATATTTAATGTCCCCTTTCCAGTCATCTTTAAACAGGCTTGCATATTTGATGAGCCTTATTTTCCCTCTACCGCGCTGGGTCAGAAGACCCGATGGCGTCCTGGTAGATGCTGTCTGTGCGGCAGCACTGTGCCTCCGGGCATCCGTGTCATGACCTCGGGGCTGTCAGAACGCTGATTCTGATTGCTGTAAATGCATGTTGCTGCATGAATTCTCTCCTCGTGGTTTCCATCCAAGTGTGACTGCGCTGTAGTTTGTTTATTTGAACCATGTCAGGAAGAAACATTTGCTCTTATGATTGTCTCACAAACAATCGCCCGGTCTATTTTCTGCCGTTTCATTTTCATAGAATTTCCCTTGAGCTCTACGGATAAATATCTCCGCTCTTCCCATTTTGAGGCTTTCTTCGTATGTGTGAGTCTGTCTTTGTGTTCTGGGTGTTCTAGGCAGACGTCTTGCTTTTGTTCTCATTGGTTCTCCGGGGTCATCCCATGGCTGAACAGGAGGTCTGCGTGCTTGTGGAATGTGCGTGGTGAAAACAGGAAGATCAGAAGTTCAAGGTCATTCTCAGCTACAGGGTGAGTGTGAGGCCAGCCTGAGATAGGTGAGACTTTGGAAAGAAAAAAAAAAAGGAAGAAATAAAATTTAAACAGGAATTTCAGCTTTTCTTGTATTCGTCTTTAAAGGAGAAAATCACTGTGTAACTATTGGGGCCTGGTCTTTTGTGAGTAGTTCTAAGTCGGCCATTCTAGTCAATGCCTCTGGTAAAATACAAAGCGCCAGGTAGGCACACAATTGGAAAAGCTCTCCGCAGACCGGCTCTCAGAGGAAATGGAAAACTTCACAGGAGGCAATGAGTAGAAGATGGAAGAGGGTAATGAATTCTGAGGCAGCCGTAGAACTTCCTGGACCCGAAAAATGAGTGCCATGTCTTCTGAAAACTCTAATTTCCATTTGAATGTCAGGACAGAGTTTACGATAATTACCTCTTTAGGGAAATGGTTCCACTTTCTGACTATAATTAGCTCCAAGAACATTCCCCCAATTTCAGTTCGCATCTGCCCTTTGCTCTTGCTTTGTTGTTCTTCAGACCTTGTCAACTAGCAGCCTATTTCTCTCCCAAGTTAGAGATTCTTTAAAGTGCTTTTCTACCCAGCACTGTCTCTCTAATCTAAACAACTCATGTCTATTTGTCTCTCTGTTGATAGTTCCCCTCTCGTGTAAACAACCTTTGCTTGTGCTCAGAATTTCAGGCTTGTCTCACTATTTTGCCTCCAGAATTCAACTTTCAAACAAGTATAAGCAAATCTTTTCTCCAAAGACAAAACAGACCCCTGGCTGTTAGAACTCCCTTGAATCATCCTAATTCACAGCTGGATGAGCCCTTCCGCAACAATGTGACACTGTGTTACAGTGCGCACACTGTGTTAGAACAGATGGGTCCATCTCTTGGGATGGGTTCCAAAGACAATATTGGGAAACATAACTTGTTAGTAGCTTGTTTAAAATCTTTGTTCTATACATTTTGCTAGTTTTGCATTATCAGTGATCAAGACACAAAACAATTCATGAAAACTCTAAGCTCAGTAGCCACCACCCATCTATCATCCATCCACCGACACAATTATGCATCAGATACTTTGCTAGGCACCGTCAAACAATAGTGAATGAAAAGCAAAAGCAGCACTGGCTTTTGTGAGGCTAGCAACGTAATACAGGAGAAAATTCCAACTGAGGTAATACTTGGAGAGGAAAGTGTGGGTCAGATTATTCCCAGTAGAACTGCAGATATTTAAGAAAGCTTGCTTGAGAACAGAGATGCAACCTGCAAATATATTTGTGTGTATGTGTGTAAGTAATAGTTAATAGATGTTTTGGAGTTCTACATTATTTTTTTTAAAATAATAACTTTATTGATAAGTATATAATTCACAGATCATACAATTGCACAACTTATGGCAAATATTTCAGTGATTTTTTGATATGTCATATGATTGATTTTTTAAATTATGGTTTAAAATGTATGAAGAATAAGAAATATTTAACTTTTTGATTTTGGCTTTTTTATCTGTTGAAGACAGGATCTTTTTTTTAAAATACAGTTTATTTTAAACAACATTCATTGGAGTAATGAAAGTTCTGTTAAATACATTTGATCAGTCACTAAGACCTCAAGTTTCTCTGTTCAGCAAACCCTTATTAACTCCATTTCCTGGGACCCACCTCTGCTCTCCTACAGCTCTAGCCCCTTTCTTTGCAGCTTCCGCCGGCAATCCTATAATAAAACTTCACTTCTCAAATTTACCTGATGAATAATTTTCATCGAGCCACCAGCTCAATAGAAATTATGCTGCCACACACTTCTTGCAACCTAACTCCTGGGTTAGGCCCACCTGAGACAAGAGAGAGGTTGCTGTTGCTCTGAAGGACCCCAGTTTTTCACCATTTCAACATCACACACAGGACAGATAGAACGAAAGTACAGAAGATGGGCTCCAGACAAGTCTGACCCGATTTTCATTCCATGTAGCTTTTTGTTGCTTCTAATTGGCCATAAGCATTCTGTAGGCACTAATTTCTTGGTGTCTGTCACTGACGTGCAATCCTATCGGGGTAATCACAGCATAACTCATACTGGTGATTTTATGGGCATTAGAGCTCAAACCACCAGATACTTAATCAGTCATGTCTTGGGAGACTGTTGTGCAGCAATGAGGAGAGAATTGCCAGAACTAAAATAAAGTTTCACTAGGCATGGTGGAATTTTCCTGTAATCGGAACAGTTGGGAGATGGGAGGAGGAGGATCCTAAGTTTCAGGCAGCCTGGGTTTACTGACGTAGGCCAGGCCATCTTCAAATCTGGTATGTGTCCAAGCACTTTAATCCTCCTTGCTGTAGGTGTGTACCGCCTGGATTGACTATTCTTAAGTGTAGGGCTTATCGCCATTGTTCTTACTCATGATGTCACATTAGTCGTCATTGCTGTTCTCAACATGTGTCCGCCACTTCAAACCGAATCTCCTCACCTACTAGGCAATAATAACTCCTCATTCCTTTCGCTTGCAATCCATAACAACCTCCACTGCGCTTTCTGACTGTGGGTTGGCCTCGCTAGCTCTCACCTATCAGTGGCCATATGATAGGGAGGCCTTTGTGCCTGGATTATTTCACATAACTAATGCTTGCAGGCTTCATTAACACCGTAGCACACGTTAGGATTCCTCTTCACACTTGAGTAGTATTTGTGGGTCATGCATGTGCTGCGTGTTTTGTGAACTCTGCAGATGAACACTTGGCTTCTTCCACTTTTCCGCCACTGTGGCTATTGCTGCAATGGGCCTTTGTAAGATACATACCTGCCTTCCAGTCTCTGGATTATATCTGAGCTTAATGGGTCATATTGCTGGGTCACATGGCTAGTCTATTTATGGATTTGAGAAACTGCTAACTTAGTAGAGCCCAATTATACTGTTCTATCAGCGATATATAAGGGTTTCACTGTCTGCATTTTAACCAATGCTATTTCTATTTAGAAAAAAAGTATCTATTCTAGTAGATGTAAGTATTTCTACTCTTTGAAGAAAATGATATGTGATGCCTATGATGACTATGTGATACCTGAGACACCGAATATCTTGGTGTTCGTTCCTACAGATTCTTTGACTTTGTGGCATGAGGGCCTGAAGCCAGGGCCTCACACACTCAGCAAGTGCTTTGCCACTGGCCTACATTCCTAGCTTAACAGCTTTTTTCCTCCAACAAGTTAAAAACTTTTGCATATGTATTTGTTGTTTGTGAATGCACATACAGCAGCCCATAACAAAGCAGAGGTCAGAGGGCAACCTGAAGGAGGTGGTTCCTTCCATTCACCCTGTGAGTGCTGGGGTGTAGGTCATCAGGCTTGGAGGCCAGTGCCCTTACTGGCTAAACCATCTGGTCAAACCTCCTGAAAACTTTGGGTTCTAGCCATTACAGAGGTCACAGTGCTACAAAACTGTTTTCTTTAGCTAATGATTTTGAATATCCTTCCATTTACTTATTGGCCACTGAGTATTTTCTTTGCAAGACTATCTATGCAGTTCCTCTGACATTTTTTGATTGGCTTCCAATGACAGGATGACTAGCAAACATTCTGAAAGCAGCTCTTCTTGATCCCAGTGACATAGGAGCCACCCGACTAAGCCCTGTGAAAGTTCTGTGAATTTCCTAGGATCGTGAAGATTTGTAGGTGCCAATTAGTTTCTTCAAGAGTTTTAAATTTTGTCCTGTAGCTCCTGCTGACTTTCAAGGTTCTATTTTTCTTTTAAGGGTTTTTGAAGGAGCTGAACTGGCCAATTCTGCAACACCAAAGAAGCTAACTTTAATTCAAAGCAATATTCAAATGCAAGTTTTATGGTGTACCATCAGAAATTTACCTGCACAATCTTTTTCATAGGCTTTTAAAAATATTATGGATTTATGTTTATTTCTTTCACAAATATTTGTATCTGTTTCATACATTATATGCATATGTACGTGTGTTTCGTTAGAATCATTCAGTGTCATATTCTGCATTTACACCACTCTTTGATCATGGGAAGTGATGCCAAACTAGATCTTAGATGACTAATGTCAAGGGCATTCAAGGTTATTAATTATAAATAGTTGATATTTATAAAACAGTTTCTACAAAACACTCTTCAGGTAGTATTTTTGTATATTACACAGTGGTCCTGAGAGCTAGCTTTATTATTATATTTTTCCTCATGTCAAGCTCCATGAAATACCCGCCTGACATAAATGTCTAATGTGCTGTGAGTTAATTAGGCAGATCCCTGGCTTTTCTACATGTTGGCAGCTGTTTCTCTGGGTATCACATCAATATTCTCTTGGCAGATTTTTGTTTTCAAAAGCAACATATTAACTATTACTAAAACTTGATGATTATACTTGAAGATTATACTCTCTTTTATTAGAGAAACCATTAAAAACCTGCCCTGTAGGAACTGATTTAAAAATAAAGAAGATATATTATTATTATTTTAAGTTTTAAGAATAAATTCCACACAAGGAGAGCAGCAGAACCAGAAAATTTGAACACAGGGGTCTTTCCAGAGACCCATACTCCAACCAAGTACCAGGCATGGAGATAACCTAGAACCCCTGCACAGATGTAATCCATGGCAGTTTAGGGTCTAAGTGGGTTACATAGTAATGGGAAGAGGGACTGCCTCTGACACAATCTGATTGGCCTGCTCGTTGATCACCTCCCCCTGAGGGGGGAGCAGCCTTACCAGGCCACAAAAGATGACAATGCAGCCACTTTTGATGAGAACTGATAGACTAAGATCAGAAGGAAGGAGAGGAGGATTTGTTGCTTTTTAACTTCTTCAGTTCTTTTTTTTAAATATAAAATATATTAATTATTTTATTTTTAGTATTTGTATTTTTTATTTTATTAATTACAGTTTATTCACTTTGCATCCCTCCATTAACCCCTCCCTCCTCCCCTCCTGATCCCACCCTCCTTCCCCCTTCTTCACTCATGCCCCTGAAATAGTAGATTATTTTACAAATTTCAGAAGTCTAACTTCTCGTCAAAACACCCACGTGATCTGACAAGCGGCCCGCATCACAGAAGGAATTTTACCTGAGTTTCAGCAGCTGTTTTCTACTAAGCTAAGGTGTGTGTGTGTGTGTGTGTGTGTGTGTGTGTGTGTGTGTGTGTGTGTG
>NW_026596100.1:2156977-2178948 GCF_907164565.1 Psammomys obesus | reverse complement strand
GTGTGTGTGTGTGTGTGTGTGTGTGTGTGTGTGTGTGTGTGTGTGTGACATCTGGTTAAAGTTACAACTCCTGGGATCGCTTGAGTTGAACTTCACACACACGTGAAAATGATGGGGTTTTAGAGAGCTTTTCTCTACAGGCGTGCGGCAGAATTCCAAGGCGGCCCTCAAGGTTCCTCCATCCTGATGTAGGGCTCCCCGCCTGCTACCCTCCCCTGCACGGCCTGGGTCTAGGAACGTTGTAGGGTGTCACTGTGATGATTGCATCTTATTATATGGCCAGGGAAATGACACATCCAGCTGAGGTTTCTAAATCTGTGGGCTATGAATTAGTTAGAGGGATCTAGGCCGGATATGGTGAGAAGCTGGCAGGCGCTTCCTGTGATTTCGAACAGGCAGGCAGCCATGATCTGAAGTGCTTCTGAAGAAGGCTGTTCTCTAACCTCTGAGGTCCTTGGTCCCAGGAACCTGAAAAGAGTTGGGAATATGGCTTTGAGTATCAGCCAACATCACTCCCAACCAACACTTTTATTTCGGTCTGGTGAGACCCTGATCCGAGGACCTAGCAACCTCACAGGGAGGTGCTAACCCAAAGAAACTTAGTTAACAACTTATTTTGGGGGACAAAATCTCACACTGACCTCAGGGCCCATCGGCTCGGTTAGGCAGCTGTCCAGTGAGCTAGCTCCACCCCTCCAGAAACAGGGTTGCAGACACGTGCTGCTGTACCCAACCCTTCATCACCCTCCTCCCCGCCCCTGTAAGTACTTTCTTAACAAACCACACTGGTACCAATGGAACCGGATTGTACAAGAGTCACGAGTGCATGCCAAGCCTAGGGATAACTGGTAAGAAGCCTGATACGTGCGTAGTCATAACATACATCGTACTTGATGTACTGTTGGTATGTGCAAGGGGAATGAAATAGCAGAGATTGCAGGCTCAGTTTAATACCTGAGCCATGTCATCAATATTAGCTTCATCCAAGAGCAGCTAGTGCATATTTGGCCTTCCAGGTGATATACTCTGCGAAAAAATACAGTCTCATTTTCTTTCCTGTACACTATTCCAGCTAAGAATACAAGCCTGAATGCCATCAAGAAAAAAAAAATGGCCATAAAATGGGCACCGTTCCATTTTAAACAGGGATACCATTTTCTTAACGTCCATGGTGGTTTACTCTGTAAACCCAGTCTTTAGGAAGCTGACTCAGAAAGATTCCCTTGAATCTGAGTCTAGCCTGGGCTACAATATGGAGTCTTCAAGTGAGTTTTAAGGCAGGCTAGATTATGAAGGTAGATCTGGTTTCAAAAATCCTCTCACATGGGATGTACAGAACCCTAGACTGAGCCCCAAACCAGGAGCAGGCCGTGTTTTACACAGCTGTCAGCAGCACTAGAATCTGGGCTGCTTTTTCTTGGTGTTGACTTACAGTTGTTTCAATCCTTGCTGCAGTGGCTCTGAATCTGTGACGTTCTTTTCTTCCTTAGAAAATAAAGGTAATTAACCCAACCCTTACAGTTAGCAAGCTCACTCAGCTGATG
Organism: Psammomys obesus; assembly: GCF_907164565.1. Classification (NCBI taxonomy): domain Eukaryota; kingdom Metazoa; phylum Chordata; class Mammalia; order Rodentia; family Muridae; genus Psammomys; species Psammomys obesus. The sequence continues at coordinate 2,177,404 of NW_026596100.1, read as the reverse complement.
TTCCTGATGCAGAGTGGACAGACGAGGTCCGGTCCTCCATAAGAGGAACGCCAGCAACTGAAAACCATCTGCTTTGTTCTTTCATGTAGAACCCAAAGGATCACAAAAATGATCAACCTATTCTACTGAAAAGATGAGTAGTTTCTTAAGTGTCTTAGCACTGGGATGGACTTAAGGCCATTGCTCACATGGTCTAATTTATCTTTAAAATTTTATTTATTTATTTACATCCAATTTTATTTATTTATTTATTACAATTTATTCACTTTGTATCCCTGCTGCAGCCCCCTCCCTCTTCTCCTCCCCATCCCACCCATCCTTCCTCTTCTCCCTGAATGTCCTTTCCCTAGTCCCCTGATGGGGTAGGTTCTCCTCCCCTTCTATCTGACCCTAGCCTGTCAGGTCTCATCAGGACTGCCTGCATTGTCTTCCTCTGTGGCCTGGCAAGGTTGCACCCCCTCAGGGGGAGGTGATCAGAGAGCCGGCCACTCAGTTCAATGTGGTCAAATTTTTAATTCAGTGCTTAAGTGGTTTGTGTTGGACAGTTCATCAAATTGGCCTTCCAGCCATGCCGTTTGGTAATTTACTGCCAAACCCAGTTTTGATAATTTTCAGAGGGTTAGAAACTCAGTGCGGAACACCCTGAATAAGTCATGACACAAGCGCAGCAAGCTAATTTGTCTTAATATTAAAACTGTCTTTCATGTGCTATAAATGAAACTATTCAAGAAAAAAACAGTCCTCAGAAAATGAGCAAAATCCCAATGAGTATGAGATTGAGTGAGAATCTGAGCAACCACATTCTTCAACTGGGTCCGAGGATTCTTTAGAGAAATGAATATTGCAAGAGATGGTACAATTCCCTACAAATACTTAGCAGCATCCTTTCATAGTCTGGGTGGTTGTTAGAGGCCCTCACTAGAAACATGAACTGTAAAAATCAGCACACTGCACACACGAAATAGAACAGAATCCTGGGGTGGCCACTAAGTGTGCCCCACTTCTTCATCCTGAAGTTCCCCTAAGTCAGGAACTACCCACCCCTTAACCCCAGCCCTGTGCACCCCGTACTTCAGATTTATTCCATTCTGGAGGGCATCCTGGACTCACTTGAATGGATAGAAACTCAGGGGCACATTAAAAAAAAAAAAAGAGAGACAAAGCTATCCTTTTATAAGTAAATTCACTTAGTATTTATAAGGTACAGAAGGAATTTAAGAAAACTCTCCCCCACCCACCCCAGACACCCCCTGATCCTGGGCTTGCAGAAGTCAATGGTAACACATTTCTGGGATATCGTTCCAAGGATGTTTTGTGTATATACAGCAAATGTTAATATATCTTCTCTGGTTTTTTTTTTTTTTTTTTTGGTAGATGATAATTAATTATACATACCACCATTGTTTCCTATTATTATTTTCAGCCAACAGTATATCTTTGTTGTGATCATTAATATTTAATATTTGTTTATCTGTTATTTAAACAGCAGTTATTCCTAAACCATCTGTATACCCAAATCACCACACAGAGACTAGGGTTTATTTAACTAACCTAGAGCCCAATGCTGGGCAATAATTACTCCATCCTAAACCTCCAAGCCCACATAGCTTCTTCACATTCAGAATTCCCACATTATACTTGCTTTTTAGTTATATTTTAGGTCTAGTTCTTTTCTCCTGATGTTTCCAGGTTCTCTCCTCTTGGATCTCTCCTCCCTCTCCTTCTTTCTCCTCCCCTCCGGACCAGGATGTCCCACCCTATTCTCTCCATTGCTCAGTATTGGCTGGTTGTTTTTAGTTTTTATTGTCAATAAAGAGAACAAATGGTAGCATGTTTACACAAACTTGAGACAATGCAAAGTCAGGATTGAAACCAGATAGTGGGGTAGAGAAATCAGCAATTAATGAACAAAGGTAAATTGTATGCATTCTAGAAGCACATTATACCAACATACCTTGAAGATAATTTCTTATCAGTTCATAAGAACACCCTCATTCTTTTTTAGGGTTGATTTAATTTGGGATTGTGCCATGATCTAAGAGTTCACCGTTGGATTTAGGTAGTTTTCCATCATAAGCACTTGCAAGCATTGCTACCAAAAATATCCTGGCTTATATGTCAATTTGTAAATACTTCAACTTTTAGTAGAGTAATTATTGGACCAAAAAAAGTCCATTTGCACGTGTGATAGTCCTCATGAGATTGTCTTCAGTAAACGCGGCACCAAATTATATCCCCCTATAACATGGAAATGTGTCTGTTGATCTTGATCTTGCCGTGCTTTTGGCAATCTGGTAGAGAAAAAGCTATTCCAAGCAGATCTTATTTGTAATTGTCATTTTGTCTTTCAAGTTATGGTTCACCTTTTCACTCTAAAGTGTAAATGTGCACTGGGATCAGAGGACAGCTTGTGGAGGCAGGCCTCTTCTGCTACCACGTGGGTTTCAGGGAGCCAAGCCAGGTCATCGAGCTTGGCAACAGATGCCTTTACCACTGAGCTAGCCCACCACGAATACATTCATACTCTTTGCACACTCTTTTTTCTAGTGTTGTGGACCCTTTCCATTTTTATTTTACAAACTCTCTATGTTATTAGAAAAACTCATCTTAGCTTGTTATATAACCTATAGCTTGCGTTATAACCTATAAATATTTTCTTTGTTTACTATTACTATGTTCTTCTTTATATAAAATGTTATATATTATTATTACTATATACTTCTTTATATAAACTGTTTTAAAATACTTTTTATTGAGGTATAGCATACATACAAAACATACTTAAGTTGGTTGTTTGCAAAATGAATAGCCATATACCACCACCCTTATCAAGATGTTTTAATACTCACAAACATAGTTTTACTCACAAGTAATGCAAAAATAGTTCATTCAAAAAGATGAATCCGTTTTGATGTAGTAGAGACTATGAATAATTAGCATTTAAATTTTGGTTAATACTTATTGTTTAGTGGAATAAACAATATTTTTTTGTTTCTTTTTTTTTTGAATGGTGATCTCAAGAAGCTATATTTTTTAGAAGAACAGGAAGCTAACATGATTTGGGGAGGCTAGATTTTATATTTTACATCTAGTCACTCTTCTTCTTTTAATGATAAGAAGGGAACCTTGTGGAGTGTTAATTTTTAAATGGGACTCAGAAGAGTGACTCATTCTGCTTTTGGAGCAAAAATCTAGGAATGTTCTACCATAGCCCAATTCACTGCTGATTACTGATGTGCTAAAATAACACGGACACTTCTCTTGTATGGGTCAATGACTCATTCAAATGTTCGTTTCCTCTGAATATTGTAAATGGTTGTCCACTGAAATGTCTCTTCAAACTCAGCACCGAGGGCTTTTGGCAGCAGTATGCTAGGAAATAATTTCAAGGCTGAACACACAACATCCAAAAAGCTTTTTCAAATGTCTTGGTTTAAAAAGCTGGGAAGAAAGTTTGACCCCAGATAGACAGTAGCTAATATTTGTTAAGAATAACAAATCTTCCTTGAGTAAACATGTAACGGCCTTAATATGAGGTGGATCATGTTGTATTTCACCTTTACGTTTATAAATATATTTGCATATGAAATAGTGAGCTTCGCTATAACGTTTGGACATGTATATCACTGTACTTTGCTCATACACTCCAGTCCCCGCCCGTCCCTCCTCCCTTTCACCTTCCTCTTCCTACACAGACCCCTTTCCACTTTATGTCATGCACATCAACTTAAATTCTGCATATAAGAGAGAACACACAGGATTTGTCTTTCTGAGTCTGGCTTATTTAATATGTAGATGTTCCGGCCCATCCACATTGCTACAGAGGACATAATTTCATTGTTTATAGTTTTTTTTTTTATTCCCACTGAAATGTTTTATTCTTTTTTGCATTTTTTATTAATTATTATTATTTATTACAATGTATTCACTCTGTATCCCGGCTGTAGCACCCTCTCTTATTTCCTCCCAGTCCCACCCTCCCTCCCTCTTCTCCCCTTTTGCACCTCCTCCAGTCCACTAATAGGGGAGGTCCTCCTCCCCTTCCATCTGACCCTAGCCTATCAGGTCTCTTCAGGACTGGCTGCATTGTCTTCCTCTGTGGCCTGGCAAGGCTGTCTGCCCCCACCCCCAGGAGGAGGTGATCAGAGAGCCTGCCACTGAGTTCATGCCAGAGACAGTCCCTGTTCCCCTTACCAGGGCACCCCCTTGGAGACTGAGTCTATGGGCTATAGAACTCCGTGTGCACACACCTCGCTTCCTTTATTCATGTCTTGAAGGACATCTAGGCTGATTCCATCTCTTGGCTAATGTGGCAGTACAGTGGCAGTACAGGGGTCGCTGTGGTATAGGACTTAGATTTGTTTCTTTCAGGAGCCTCCATTATTCTCATAGAGGCTACACTAGCTTATACTCTCGTTAGCCATGTGTAAAGGTGGTCCCTCTCTTCCTGCATCCTTGCTGTCGTTGGTTTTCTTTTGACAGCCTTTTTGACAAAGGTGAGATGGGACCTCAGTGTTCTCTTAATTAGCATTCTCTTACTGACTAAGAATGTGTAACTTCTTAGTTCTTATTTTTAACAGAGTGCCTCTATGTACCCATGCCTAGACATTAATTCACTATGTAGATTAGGCTGACCTTGAACTCACAGAGCTATGTCTGCCTCTGCCTCTGCCTCTGCCTCTGCCTCGCTTCTGCCTCCTGGGTGCTGGAATTAAAGGTATACATTAAGGTACCCAGTAGTGTGATTGAATTTTTGATGGGAAACTTCATACCTACCCAGATCAGAAGTTCCTTAATTTATAGCAGAAAATTCTCATACAAGTTCCCAAACCAGGCAGTCCAAGTAGACTGCCCTCATTTCCAACTTGACTGGGTTTAGGATCACCTAGGAAACTGATGAGACACACCTGGGAATGTCTCTGAGGGAGTTTCCAAAGAGGATACATGGAGCAGCCCTGAGAACCGGAGCAGGATAACAGGGAAAGGTAGACCTGCAGCGGAAGGCTTCTATTCCTATCTCCACTTCCTGTCAACCATGAAGGTTCTCCCCCACGTGGCCTCGCCTCTGTGGCATGCTACCCAAAGGCCTGGCTCCAAGCAACCGTGGGCTGAACACTCTGAGACTGAGCCCCTAAGTCCGTCCCTTGAATTGTTTTTTTCTCAGATATTTGTTCATCAAAATGAAAAAAGTAACACACAGCTTAAACTTGACCAGTTCTGAGTTTCACCTTACCCTAAGCCTCTAAGGAAAAATGTGTTAAATCCCTTAAGTGTAGGTGTGCGTCTTGGGCTGGCATACATAACAAGCACACAGGGTGTGACATTAACTGTCATCACATGTCCTTCCATAATGTCTTCACCAAAGTGTGAAGCCAGAAAGCCAAGGGCACAAAGAATAATAAACTAGAAAGCATCATGTCTGTAACAATTTTTACTGACAAGGGAAGAGGTTTTCCTCCTGGGAGAGAATTTCACCTCTCTGTGTCCTATAACAAGCAGAATGTGAAATACAGGATCCAGAAACCCTCTTTGTATTCCCAAGGACAAGAAGAGCATTATCCTCCTGGTCGATATCCAAATACACGCCCAGGGTGAATGCTCCAAATAGCTCACAGCACCTTCCACACTTCAGTTGGAATGGAGCAAACGTCGACTTATCAAGGCTAGTTCTGTATTCTGGAAGACCACCCAGCTCTTCTTAGTGGTAACTGATCAAGGGCTAAGTCTCATTGAATACAAAGGCAGCTTTTTAAAAAACATCTTTCTTTGACTTGATAGCAAGCATCCCCCCTTCCTCCTTTAATACTGAAGGGATATCTGCTTTGTTTTAGTTCTGACTGTGACAAAGCACATGCCATATTAGACATCCGTCACTGTCCCCTCAGTGGCTCCAAAGCACCCAATGTGATCAGCCTTTTTCATTTTACACTGGAATACAGATCACTGACCACCAGTGTGGTGAGTGTACACTGCCAAGTAAGCTCAAGGGTGATAACACCCTGTGTCAGCCTGCTTATCAGAGCCGGAGGGGGCAGAGAAAGAGGAACCGCCGTGGTGAGGAGGCTGAGATGGGACCAGCACAGGCTTCGATGGCTTCTGCTTCTTCTACGCCAATAAAAACTGGCTGTGAGCAGACTCTAAATTATTTGAGTGTATGAGTGATATGCTTCTAGATTAAAGACGGAATATTAGCCCTAATATTATATCACTGCTCAGTAGACCTAGCTACCAGCTAGATGCAATTTTCTGTGTATTCATCTAGTGTCCTTCATGGATATAATTGCCACAAGCCAAAATGGAGCTCAAGTGAATGCTCAAATTATTTCTTAATATGTTGACCATGTTGAACCAGATTCCCATTTTCAAAACTAGTCTACTAGCACCTTATAAATGAGAAAAAAAATAACTATGTCTGATACTGTTAAAGTTATTTTAAAAAACCTACACAGATGGTTCTTTTTCTTCACCGAAAATTTTTTCCCTACAGTATGTTCTGATCATTGTTTTCCCTCCCTCAACTCCTTCCAGAGCCTCCCCACCCCCCACCTTATCCAACTCCACAACCTTTATTTGTAGCTAATAAGCAAACAAACAGGGAAAAGAAAATCAAAAGGAAAAAACCCACGAGAAACACACACCATAAAAACAAAAATTGGAAAGTGTAACAGAGAAGCAAAAGACGATTAAGATAAAAACAAACAAACAAAGAAATATGAGACAAAAAGTCTACGAAATACGCTGTGTTCGCTTCCTGTTGGCCAGCTGCCGCTGGGGTTACAGGCGTGTGCCACCTTGCCCGGCTGGATCCTGTTTTTAAATCCCGTCCTGGGTCTTCTCATCGGGGAATCGAGACCATTGATGGTGAGTGTTATCAATGAGCATTGGTATTTGTTGTTATGATGTTTTACCCTTCTTTGATTTCCTGGTCTGGGGTTACTTATTCTTTGATTTCTCTTGGGTGTGATTAACCCCTCCGGGTTAAAGAAATGCTAAGATTGTAGCTGCTGTATGTATTTACTACAATTTTAAAAAAATGAGAAAACACTTCTACCTAGAAAATCCACAAGTTTTCAGGCACAGTGGTACACACCTGTGACCCAATACTTAGGTGATTAAGGCAGAATGATTATAAACTTATAATCATGAGCCTGGACAACATAGTGAGCTCCAAAAATTAATCTTAACCAGTTACAAGTTGCGCTTTGAAATTCGTAAAACGTGAATCAGTTAGCTAAGCAACTGCTGGGCCACGAGTCCCTTTACCACACCCCGAAGCTCAGCAGCGAAGCCTCCACACTAAAGACAATGTTGTCCCACAGCACGTGCTCATTAAGCACTGGTTGAGTGTACAAAACAAATGTTTTTACTTCTTTTTCCTTCCCTTTTGCTAAACGCAAGAGAAATTGAGGTCCGCTCTTAGCAGAGTGTTAGAAAAACTCAGGGGTTATTCAGCACGCTGATGCACTCTATGAAGCTAGCAGCTGTGGGGAAAAAGGTTTTGATGACCACTGATTTGGATTCTGAAACTGTCTCTTCTAAGACAGTTCCCAGTCACAGCTGGAGACTGCAATAAGCTGGGCTATTTGGAAAAAAAATAAAACAGGACACAGTTCAGGTCCTACCCTGGAGTAATGGCACCAGCTCCCAGGCACCAGGGTGGCTGCAATGATCTCAGCTGCTGCGATGCGCAGTGCTGTTTCTAGGAGCAATATATCTCCTGGAGCTGATGGAAGATAAATTACATGACAGCTGCTTACAGGACATCACACACACACACACACACACACAAGTCAGCCAGAGAAATATTAAGCTATGGCACTGGAACAATTTGGTATTCATTATTGGTAAAATACCAAATTGCCCTTCTCAGGCAGTGACTCATCTCCACTTATCTGATTTTATTTTTCCCATGAGTGAATTCAAACAACTGTGCTCATCAACAGCGCTCCCTTCCTCCCAGGTCCGTGTCAAAGACACAAACAGTGTCTGGAGCCTCCTGCTATTGCTTGTTGCCTCTTGAGCCTTAGGCCGTGTTACAGATGTAGCATTCCCCCTCTTCAACATGGCCCACGGTTCTGAAAACGGCACATCTACGGCTTATTAGTGTTTTCTGAATGTCCGAGTGCTGCCGTAAGTGCTTTATATGTATTGGTCTCACCTTCACGACAAAACTGTGAGTGAATTGTTATTCCTGTACCCGCTCTCTGTATGGAAAAGCAGAACCGAGTTGAGAAAGCATCCCAATTACCAGGCAGACAAGGCTATGTCTATCCCCACTGACCCCAACTCTCTCTCTCCACTGACTCCCCCCCACAACTGATAACTCGACGTGCTGGCTTCATTAGATGCAGCCGCTGACACTGCCCATATAGGCGTGCTGACTCTCCAGAGTGTGCTGTGCACTTCTGCAAAGCTCTCCATACGAACCATCCCTGCTGGTCCTCATGAGCATTCACTAATGTGACAGTGATCCCTATCTGTTGACTGCAAATGAAACAATGGCACAGGGGGAGTCAACTGCTCCCAAACCACAGAGGTAGAGAAGGGGAGAGCCAGAACTCAGAGTAGGGACAGAGGGCCAGGGATTCAGAGCCACGGTCGAAAGGTCAGGAGTTCCTAAGGCATCTGTCCAGGCACTGGCAGGGACTTTAAACTCACCACACGGTCTGGAAGTTTATCTTACAAGCCTATTTTAAGATGTGTTTAACAGCTTGGGGCAGTTTTATCTTTTCCTACTAGGGGAACCCTTGGACGAGCACAAGATCTTTGTGTAGCTTTTGCCAGCATTCCTAACACATAAATATTAATAATCAGAAGTATCTGTGCTATGGTTTGAACCTGAAATGTCCCCACAGGCTCTGATGTTTAAACTCTCTGTCCTCAGCCGGGTGCACTGTGGGATTCTATAGAGCCTTTAGGCCTATGACATAGTTGAGAAGTGGATAATATTTGCTTTTTCCTCTGGCCCTAGGAAATAGGAGACAACCCTCCCTTTGCCATGAAGAAAGCCACCTCAACACTGTCCATTCCTTCTTCACCACGACACACTGATCCCTCCAGAACCATTAGCCAAACTCAATGTCTCCTCCCTTACGTCACTCTTGTCTGGTGTTTTATTACACCATCATGATGGTGATTTAATTTGCAAAACGAATGAATGAATGCCTGATTTTGCACTTGGTGAAGGATAATTGAGGGAAAATACAAAGTACAGAATGTTCTGTCATTTGTAGTCTACTCATGCAGGTCGTAGAAGACATGGCTTCCTCCCGGCTCACTCTGCTTCTTTCGGGCACTTCAGTATACCTGAAGAAGCATTGGGGCAGCTGTGAAGCTGGGAGATTCCAGTGACTGGGGATCCTTGCTGGTCCTCATCCTGACTGAGGTGGTTTGAATTAAAATGACCACTCCCCACCCGCTCATTTATTTGAATGCTTAGTCATCTCTTAGTGACACTGCTTGAGAAGGATTAGGGGTGTGGCCTTGTTGGAGGAAGTGTGCCATTGTTGGTGGGCTTTGAGGTTTCAAAAGCACAAGCCAGGCCCAGCGTCACTCTCTTCCTGCTGCTTGCAGGTCTGGAAGTAGAACTCTCAGCTCCTTCTCCAACCCCATGTCAGCCCCCATGCCACCATGTTCTCCACTGTGGTGATAAAGGACTAAACCTCTGCAACGGTAATCAAGTCCCAATGAAATGTTTTCTTCTGTAAGAGTTGCTGTAGTCGTGGTGTCTCTTCACAGCAGTAGAACCCTGATTAAGCCAGAAGTCTGATTTTACCTCACTTGCTCATTTCTGCAAATTTAAGTATAACCTCTTTCTTTATTAGATTCTAACCCATTGTTATATTCTGTTTTGTATTGTTCTCAGTACTATTCCCTAATCATTTCATAAAAAGAGTTTGTCTAATTTTCACAAAGTGTTAAATTAGAGTAAAAGTTCTGTCCCCATTTTACCACTAAGAGGCAACTTCCAAATGCCACGCAACAGATGAAAGGTGATGTCAGGGTACAAACCAAGGTCCTCTAAATCCATCTACGCCATGTCTGTGACTCCTGAAAACCACAGAGAAACCATGTGCTGTTATCACTAAGTGAAACAAGTCTGGGTGTTGGAGAAATATTCTCCATCTGTCAGACAAGTACATGAGACAGTGCACTATTTCAATAGCTGGATTCCACATGATCTCTTGAGCGCTTATGTTTTGGTCTTCTTTTCACACCCTCCTCTGTATAGTAACAAATTAGTGGGCTTGCTCAAGTGTCATTCCTGAACCTGTCTCTTAGGCAATGATGTTGTCCACACCTCACAAACTTAACTCTTCCAAACCTTCCTTCCAAGACTTATAAATCCAGCTGACTACTTGCTCTCATCTTGGTTTTCCCAAAGGCTTTTCATATCAAACGTCCTTGGAGGCAAGCCAAAGGGACTTCTCACCATGTGTTTGCCTATATTTGGAGACCCTGGTCCTCTCGTCCCCATTGCAGAGGTTACCTCTTCCTGTTACATAAGCTGGAAAGCTGGGCGCAGTCTTCATAGTGCGCTCATCTAATTCATGACAAATAGCATTCGTCTTTGCCGGGCAACTGACCAAGTTTTGTAACTGGTCCACCCACCCACATCCATTCTGCCTCCCTTACCATTTCTTTTTTTTTTTTTTCAGCCTAAGGAAATGTTTTAAAAAATTATAGCTGACCACATCGGCGTAGCTCTTTCCCTACCTCTTCCCATAACCTCAACTCATACCAAAAATGCCCTTCTATAGTTGTATTGGCAAGAATTACAGCACGGACCTGACGGGGCTTCAGGAGAAAGGGTTCAGTTGTTAAGAGGACAAACTGTTCTTCCAGAAGACCTGAGTTTGGTTCCTAGAACCCACATTGCGCAGCTCACAACTCCTGGAAACTCCACTTCTGGGGGTAGGACGCCCTCTTCTGGCCGCAACAGGTACTGCAGCCACATGCACAACCCCCCCCAATCCCACCTCCACACACATAAACGTGTGATTAGAAATATAATTAGAGAAAGAGAGAATTATCGAGTTGGATAGCTTAAGAACTTAGCACTAATGTGCCATATGCTGGTGTTAATGAGGCGCCAGAATCACCCATGGACCAGGGGTGAGGGGGAAAGTAAACACGGCCCGGAGATGGCGACTGCACGGAGGTATTAACCAACAGAGCTGGGGCCATGACGACCTGTCAGGGAAGGTGCCAGGGAAACAAGTCCGGAGGCCCGTTCTGCTTACAGCCAGGTCACTCATTCCTCTCTCCACCGGCTTACTCTGGCCTGCTCAGTCAGCTTCCTCACGGCACCCAGGACCACCAATCGAGGGGTGGCGCCACACACAGAGGGCTGGGCCCTCACATCAGTCAGTGGTTAAGAAAATCCTCCCCCTGGGGTTGGCTGCAGCCTGGGTTTATGGAGGGAATTTCTCGGTTGGGGTTCCTTCCTCTCAGATGAGTCTCGCTTATGTCAGCTTGACATAAAACTACCCAACAAGCAAGGGCTGCTTGTACCAGCACCCTTTAAACCCCACTTTACGACAGCCGACCCTCCCTGTGTCTGTACTAGTCAACCCTGTTCAAAATCATTCCTTCTTATGAAGCCTGACCTCATCGGCCTAGAGATTATTCCTCAGCCTCACTCCTCTGTTTCCTTCAGTATCATGCTCTTTCCCCTAGAAAGAAGTGTTCCCACAAAGAGAAAGTTACTCTAGTTGTTTCTCTTCTTGAACCTATTAGGCATATGCTGTCACCTTCTATTTTGAAACCACACACACACACAAAAGAAATTCATGAAAACAAAAACTATCATATAAAACTTCAACACTGAGACACAGCAAGTTGTTCCGATTAAATTGACATAGTCCTGAAGACACATGAAGCAGATGTTTTATAAATATGTCAGCTCTTCAGACTGTGAAGATCTCATGGGAAATGGCTGTGTTCCCTATATATAGAGTATTTAGAGCGCTTTTAAGACTGCTGCTTCCACAAAGTTGGCAGATTAGCCATCTTGAAAATCTCCCCTGTGGCACCTAAAAGTGCTGCAGAAGGTAAAACAAACAACTTGGAAAGTGCCTAGGCTCATTGTAGAGCACTGTAAATCCACAGGCTTCAGCCCGCAGAGAGCCTGAGTGAGGGCGGTTCTGCCCCGAGGCGTGAGAGGCTGTGAGAGGTTTGAATGGAGCAGTCCTGAGATCAGGGGATAGGAACTCACAGTGGGCAACTGGTAGGGAGGCCTCATTTAAAGCCAGGCCTAAAAAGTCAGCATTTCTCCTTTGTTCTGGAAGAATTCCGTGTAGTTACTGTTGAAATAACTAATAATGCATATTGTTTTCCAATACAAATTACAGTGCCTTTGAGGAAGAAATGAAGAAAACAGAGTAAGAATATACAAAGGGTACAATGTCTAATTTCTTAAAGTATAACCTGTCGGGAGCCGCTCCCGCCATTACAAGATGGCGCCGGCTTCCTGTTTTTTGGTTCTTTTTGCCAGCATTTTTGCGCTTCTTATCAGCATTGTTTTGTGATTTGTGCATGCGCAGCTTTATGTTGATGAGGGTTTAGGCTGCAATCCAATTGCCAGCCATATACTGATGAGGACTCGAGCAGAACACCAATTACAGACGGACAGGTCGCCTTGCTGGCTATTTAAACGGGGCGCTGCCAGGGGTTTGGGTCCTTCACCATCTGCAAGAAAGAGCTGTACAATAAACTTGCCGCTGAAGAAATCCTCGGTTGTTGCGTCGTCCTTATCGGCAAAGGCCGGTCGCGACAAGTGGTGCCGAAACCCGGGAGCCGCCGAACCCCGGAGTGGAGGATCGCTTCGAAGGACCCCGACTGCTCGTCGAGTAAGGATTCAAAGTCAGTGGCGTGAGAACCGCGGTACTTTTCTGCAAGGTATGACTGATTGGATACCTTTGGGGCGGATTGTTTCTCGTCGTCTGTTTCATTTTCATTTTGTTTTGCTGTCTGTGCCTTAATTGCGGAAAACGAGATAAAGTGTGTGTTTTTCCGCCCTGTGATCAACCTTAACGGATTGTAAGCCTCAGGTAAACAACTGAGCCGTCCTTCCCACTCCTGTAGATAAAGGAAACATGGAAAATCATCAAATAAAGCCGATTCTGGAGGCAGTGCGGGCATTGCTTAGACAGAGAGGCTTAAAGATTCCAGACCGGGTGCTACAAAATTTTATAAAAAAAGTTGACCGAGTAGCACCCTGGTTTCAGATGTCTGGGACTTTGACTACAGGATGTTGGGATAAATTAGACAATGACATCATAACAAAAAAGGAAAAAAAAAAACATTAAGGCCCGGAACGATGCCAATTTATAAATTGATTAAATCGTGCATAGAGGATGAGAACTGCAAGGAAAAGGTAAAAGAAGGGCAAAGAATATTAGCAGATCACCAAGATAGTCTATCCGAAGCAGAAAAGGGAATTAAGACCGGTAAATCCCCTAAGGATGGGACCAAAAAAGATAAGGCTAAAGCGCCAAAGGCGCAAAAGCTAGTTAAAAAGTCAAAAAAAACCAAAACAGACTGGTAGCAAGGAAAAAAAGAGTGGTGCCCCGCTATATCCTAGTTTAGCGGAGTTTCAAAATTTAAAAGTCGCCTCATCATCGAGCGAGCCGGAGTCTACAGAGAGCGAAAACAGCTCTTCTGAGAATCAACAAACTGATGAGGAGTCAGGGCTCGACCCTGATGAGCAGACAGAGTTGGATGAGGAAGCAACTAAATATGAGGAAGGGCGTTACCGCCCGGATCCGCCACCATATGTGGCCTATGCTGACACTTCCGGGTTCTCCATGCGGAAGTCAGCCACTAAAAAACCCAAATCTGCAGAGACAAAATTTTCCCTGATATCAGAAAAAGAGAGGAAGCGGATTAAAACCGCGTTCCCAGTCTGGGAGGACGCTCAGAATAATAGACATCATTCTCCTTTAGATCTTAAACAGTTGAAGGCATTAGCGGAAGCAGTCCAGACATATGGCGTCAGTGCCTCCTTTACAGTGGCGCTGATAGAAAGACTGGCTGACAATGCCATGACTCCAGACGATTGGTACAATACTGTAAGAGCCTGTCTGACTCTGGGACAATATTTAGACTGGAAGTCCATCTTTCATGAGCTGTGCTCAGCTCAAGCTAATCAGAACATAGCCAATCAACGGCCTCAATGGAATTATGATATGCTTACTGGACAAGGCCAGTGGGTAGTTAATCAGACCTTATACCCACCTAAAGTATATGAACAAATACCGGTAACAAATCAAGGCTTGGCAGCAGCTGTGCTCTCTGCTCTTATTACTCCTTACACTAGCCATCAAGTACAGGTGCTATGCTCCACTCTAGATGTATGGGCTGTGTTACGATGCACCTACTCCGGCAACATTGATAATCATTAAAGGACCGGATCCTATTTTAATAAGATCCAGGGGAGCTGTTTGTGTTTTCCCACAGGACCAAGAAAATCCAATTTGGGTTCCGGCGCAATTGACCCGGGTGGTGAAGCAAGATGAGCCTGACCCTAACTTTGATCCTGATCCTGATGTTAAACGGACTGCTGACGAGCCTGGAGGTGGAGACCCAGGAGATTCCACTAATGACTCTCTGGGACTACCTTATTTGCCAATGTCTATCTTCTGCGTTTTCCTATTTTAAGGAGTGGGTTGGCGTGGGAATATTTGGAGTGTTGCTACTGGCTGGACTGTTTCTCTGTTTTTGGTTGCTCTGCCGATTTAAGAGACAACAACATCTTAAAAATGTGGCCATGGTGCGGGCAATGCTGGCTGTGGAACAGGGGACATCCCCCCAAGTTTGGCTTAACATGCTCAGTCGTTGAGACACTGTCCGAACTTGTAGCACTCCTGATGGGCACAGGTTCCCATTGCACCAGGATGCTGTTCAAGACAGACTTCTGCACCTCCCAGGGCTCAGGTTCCCATTGCACGGGACTCAAGGTGCAGAGGGTCTCTTACACTGTGTAAACTCCTTGATCGCTGGTGCTGTTGGCTCAGCAGGCTGATCGGTAACCTCATGGTGTGTTATTTTTCTGATTGAGATGGCCTTTAATATATATAAAAGGGGGAGATGTCGGGAGCCGCTCCCGCCATTACAAGATGGCGCCGGCTTCCTGCTTCCTGGTTCTTCTTGCCAGCATTTTCACGCTTCTTGTCAGCATTGCTTCGCGATTTGCGCATGCGCAGCTTTATGTTGATGAGGGTTTAGGCTGCAATCCAATTGCCAGCCATATACTGATGAGGACTCGAGCAGAACACCAATTACAGACGGACAGGTCGCCTTGCTGGCTATTTAAACGGGGCGCTGCCAGGGGTTTGGGTCCTTCACCATCTGCAAGAAAGAGCTGTACAATAAACTTGCCGCTGAAGAAATCCTCGGTTGTTGCGTCGTCCTTATCGGCAAAGGCCGGTCACGACAATAACCGACTGGGTTTTTAATACTATGTTTGGTGTTCATGGAAAAGTTTTTGATGAAAAAACTGTAAGGAAAAAGAATGAGTTCACAAACAGCATATATAGCATGTGAATAGAACTGATGTGTGCAGAAATATAGAATAAAGCAAATTATAGAAGGGTTTACACAGTGAAATATTCCATATACTTTAGAACATGTAAAGCATTACTGTGTTGGGTAGTTTTTAAAGAACCGGACATAAGCGAGAGCTGCCTGAGAAGAGAGCTTACCTGAGAAAATGCCTCCGTGGGATTGGCTGTAAGTCTGTGGGGCATTTGCTCGATCAATGAGTGGTGTGAGAGGGCCCATCTGTGTGGGGAGGGCTGGAGGGGGCAGGTGGTCCTGATGTGTGTAAGAGAGCAGGCTGAGCAGGCCAGTAAGGAGCACTCCTCCAAGGCCTCAGCCTTACTTCCGGCCCTGACTTTCTTCACTCATGGTCTGTCTATAAGCGGTGTGATGAAACAAACATTTTTTTTTCACCATGTTAACTTAGATCATGGTCTTTATCACAGCAACAGAAAGCAAACTGAGACAATTACTGTTGACGCACAGTAGATGTACGTAGTACAATTACGAAGAAATACAAGATTGTTAAACACTAGATCAGTGTAATGGCTGTCCTGCAGGGAAGGTGCGGAAGGCGCCTGGGAGGGATACTTTGAATTAATCTCCTACTGCTGGCAGCAGATTGGCTCTCGTGTTAGGTGGCGCTGCGTGCTATTCTTCAGTCTCTTTTAAATGATTTCATTTTTTTTGAGATTATAATATAATTACCTCCTTTTTCATTCATCGTTACATGCATATATAATACACACACACACACATATATATATATATATATGTATATATATATTCTTAAATAGAACTTGCTTGGTCTGTATAACGTTACTTGTCTTTATGTTTTCAATGCTGACTACTTTGGATAATCAGTTGGTGTGCTCTTCCCTGGAGAAGACTAATTTCCCACTCTGAGTATTCTTTAGTTGCCTGTAGTTCTTTATGTAGGATTGGGGACTTGTGGGGTTTCCCTGTCCACTTTGGCATGGCTTTTTTCTCCATGGTAGTTCATGTTTAGACAGTCATGTTGGTGAGACTCTCTGGATGCAGCTTCTGACATTCCACATTCTGACATTACATTCTCACAGCCAAGTCCTCGATCCTCTGGCTCTTAAATTCTTTGGGCTCCTTCTCCTATAATGTTCCCTGGGCCTTGGCGGCAGGAGCCCTTTTGCAGATGTACCTATAGGGACAGGGCTCCACAATTCTGCGTTTTGATTGGTTGTGGCTTTCTGTAATGGTCTCCATCTGTTGTAAAGAGAAGTTTCCTTGATGAGGAGTCTTAGTTACTTTTCTATTGCTGCGATAAAACATCCATAAATAAAGCAGTTTACAAAGAAGGCATGTAATTAGGGGGCTCACTGTTGAAGATCTGGAGCTAGAAGCCTCTCTCTAAAAGCTTAGAGAGAGAATATGCGACATTCATTTTTCTGGGTCTGCATTACTCACTCATTATGATCTTTTTTTTTGTTTTATCATGCAGGGTCCATGATTTCATTTTCCTTTATGAATCAAAGTTGTTTTGACTTGAATTTCCCAAATTGTTTGGGATGATGAACATTTTTTGAAATATATCACAGCTATTTTTTTTTTTTTTCATTGTTTGAGAGTTCTCTCTTCAGGTCCCAGGCCCATTTTTGAATTATTATTATTAGTTTCTTGAGTTCTTTAGCTATTCTGGATATAATCCTCTGTCAGATGTAGTAATGGCTAGTTTGGTGCCAACTTAACACAAGCTGGAATCATCAGAGAGAGGAGAAAGCCTCAGCTGAGAAAATGCCTCCTTAAGCTCTGGCTGGAGGCAAGCCTGTAGGGCAACTTCTTAGTGAGTGATTTATGCGGAAGGGCCCCGCCCACCGTGGGTGGTGCCATCCCTGGTCTGGTGGTTCTTAGCTCTATTAAAAAAAGCAGACTGGAGGAGCCAGTAAGAAACACCCTTTCGTAAGGCCTCTTCCCTCTGGCCTCTGCATCAGCCCCTAGAACATCTTCCTGCCCTGCTTAAGTTGCTGTCCTGACTGCCTTTGACGATGAACTCGGATGTGGAGGTGTAAGCTGAATAAACCCTTTCCTCCCCAAGTTACTTTGGTTATGGTATTTCATCACAGTAATGGTAACTCTCACTTAGACAAGTTGGCACCAAGACAGTGGGATACTGCTGTGACAGACGTGGCCATGCTGTTTGGGGGAGGGTTACGGAAGGACTTTGGAAGTGTGCACTAGGAAACCCATGGAATGCTCAATGCTTGGTGAGCTGCTCTGTAGGAGCTTAGAAGATAAGAACGTTAAGGTCAACACAGACAGTGGAGGCATGGCTTGTGAGGTTTCGGAGGGAAGTTTAAAGACTACAGGGGGCATTTGTTATTTTGAATTAAGATCCTGTGGTTCCAGTCACCTGTGCCTGAAGTATCAGCTGTGGTTAACGAGATACCAGAACTACTGAAGTGAAACCACTGCTTTGCTGGGACACTCACAAACGTCAGCTGGACCTGAGACATTAGCACTGATTAAGAAGAAACCAGCACCGCTGAGGTGAAATCTTCTGGGAAGTGTTTCCTGAGAGTCAGCACACAAAAGTTGTGTTCCAGAGAGGGCCAAGGTTGTGCAGCCAGACTTGGTAATGTGTAAGACTCACCCAGGCGGCCCTGGTTTTGAAAACATGAAGGGGTCAGGGAGAGCACTGAGGCCTGGCACTGTGAGAGGCCGGGAGAGGCCATTGGTGAAGGTGCAGCCTCAGTAGCAGCGTAGCAGCGGAAGGCCCAGGACTGAAGGGGTCATGGAGAGAAGTTGAGGCTTGGCACTGTGAAGAAAGGCTTTTGGGGAAAGTGCAGCCCGATTGCAGAAGACCGCAGCATTTTGGAGAGACCAGGACCATGGGATGACCGTCAAGCAGGGGTGGACTCGAGCCAGCCAGACCCTGCAAGACAAGCTGTGTGTGCTACAGAGGGCGGAGCTGGAGAAGTGACCCAAGTCCCTCAGAGGGGCGCAGAAGGTGGTGAGTAACTCCCAGACGTTGGATGTTGAGTTATTTACACTGTTGGTGTTTGATTTTGCTTGGTTTAGGTTGTGACTGTGCCCTGGTTCTTCCCTCTTGACTTGAGAAGGTATTTAATTTAATTTTGAATTTTATAGGAACCCACAACTGAATTACTTTGAATTTTTATAAGAGATTTTGGAGTTTTAGGAAAGAGGTTGGCTATTTTAAAGAGACTGGAGTTTGAATGTGTTTGGATTTGGAAGGACTATTAGACTTTTAAAGTTATCTATGTTTATAATGCAATGTTAATATGAACATGCCATCTTGGGGGTAAATAAGAAAGGGAAGGTTCTGATTGAAAAGTTTGTGTGTCAGGTTGTCAAGGGGTCATTTGTGCTGGCCAGTTTTATGTCAGCTTGACACAAGCTAGAGTCACCAGAGAGGTGGGAGACTCAACTGAGAAAACAACCTCCTTAAGATGCTGCTGTAGGCAAGCCTGTACGGATTGTCTTAGCTGTTTGTGGGGGGTGGCTATGGCTTTTATAATGTTGAGGTACATCCCCTGCAGCTCCAGGTTCTCTCAGACATTTACCGTGATGTCATGGAGGATTGTGTCAAAGGCTTCTTCTGCGTCTATTGAGATAATTTGATTTTTGTCTTTAAGTCCATTTATGTGGTTTATTACATTTATTGACTTACGTTTGTCAAATGATCCCTGCATTCCAAAGATAAAGCCAACATGGTCGTGGTGTATAAATTTTTTTAGTATGTCTGTATTCTATTTGGAGGTTTTTTTGGGTTTTTTGTATTTACTATTTTTGAGGGATATTGGCCTGTGGTTTTATGCTTTGTTGTATCTTTACTTGGATTTGATAGTAGAGAGATAAGTGACTTCATAGAAGGAGTTTGAGAATGCTCCTTCTGTTTCTATTTTTAAGACAGTTTAAGAAGGATTGGCCATAAATTGCCTTTGAAAGTCTGGTGGGCAGCAGAATTCTACTAGACTTTAAAGTTGATTTACAATCAATCCTTCTTCCCTTGTTTTGTTGTTGTGTTTTTTGTTTGTTTTTTCTTAAGCTGAAATGATTTTTTATTACATTTTAATCTTCTCAATTGGGATGTATCTATTTAGGTTGCTAACTTCTTCTAGGTTTAATTTTGGTGGTTTGGTGAACCTAGAAATTTATCCATTATTTTAAGTTTTTCAGCTTAATGGAGTACAGGTTTTAACATATTCCCTTATATTAATCTGAATTTCTTTGTGTTATAATGTTTCCCCATTCTTCTCAATCAGCCTGAGTTTTCAGATTCAAAATTTAAGGCCATAGATACTTGATGTTATTATTGAAATGTGTGTTAATTGTCATCATCATGTTATTGATATTTTTATCTTCTTTGTGTTCTCAGTGGTATTTTCAGCTTTAATGATTATGGCTTCATATTTCTTTCCATGACCTTTATGCTTGCTCATTTCTCTCTTCAGCTGGAACTGTTGTCTTCTGTATTTTCTTTAGGTTTGCTTTGTTGGGAAAAACTTTTTTAGGCTGTTTATATTGTGGAAATGTTTTACTTCTTACTCAATGATGGCAAATAGTTTTGGCGAGTATATTAGTCTAGGCTGGCCACCATACTCTTTTAGTACTTGAAATGCATTGCTTCAGGTGCTTCTGGTTTTCAACATTTCTGTGGAGAAATTGGCTTTTATACTGAGAAAGTTTCCTTTGTATTTGATTTGCAGTTTTCTCTCACAGCTTTCAATACACTTTCAGTGCTTTATAGTCTTAATGTTTTAACTATGCTATGCCATGGGCATTTGTATTCTGGTTTGTGTATTTGGTGTTGTGCGTGCTTCTTGTATGTGTATGTATGTGTGTGTGTATGTATGTATGTATGTATGTATGTATGTATGTATGTATGTATGT
>NW_026596100.1:2131509-2156967 GCF_907164565.1 Psammomys obesus | reverse complement strand
TGTATGTATGTATGTATGTATGTATGTATGTATGTATGTATGTATGTATGTGTATGTGTCTTTCCCTGGTTTGGGGAAAGCTTACTTCTATAATCTTGTTGAGGATCTGGCCTATGCCGTTGACTTGTGATTCTTCTTTACCTATGTCTATAATTCATTTCATGGTGTCCCACATTTTCTTTATGTTTCTTCTCTGTGTTTTTATTTGCTTTTCATATTCTGTGCTTATTTGGTCAATATCCTCTACTTTATCTTAGAGCCCTAATATTCTGTTTTCTGCTTCTTGTATTCTACTTATAAGGCTTTCTTTTGAGTTTTTTTTACTTAGTTACTGGGTTTTTCTATTCCATCTTCATTTCAGCTTGACTCCTCTTCAATATGTCTGTCTCCTTGTTGAATTCTGTTCTCAAGTCCTGGATTTTCTTTTTTTCTATCTGCCCTATGTTTGTGTCCTCTTGTCCATCCCATAGTTATTTATTCTCTTTTAGTTTTTTTTCTCCTTGGTTTCAATGAGCTGTTTCTTTGTGTCTTCCTTAATCTCCTTGGATTATTTGATGGAGTTTATGGTCGTGCTTTTAAATTCTGTATCCCAGGCTGCTTTCATGCAGTTTTCATCAGTAAATATTCCTACAGGACTGGGTGGCTTTGGAAGAAAAGACTTAATATTTTATTTGTTTATATTTCTGCAATGATATCTCAGTATGTGGACTATTTGTGAGTTGTCTGACATGTACACAGCAGACTGGGTTAGAAAAGAGGATGTGCTGGCAGTTTGGTAATTCTAGAAGTTGGAAATGGTTTGGGTACAATGAAGTCATGTGGACAGGAGATTGTACTGGGTACATGATATGTCTCTTGGTCCAATCCTGGAGTTTGGAGATAAATTTGCCTCAGTGGAAGACTGGATGTGGTGTGGAAGGACCTGTGGGTGGTGGGGTAGGTGGGACGGATCTAGCAGAAGCCTAGATTGATGTGGCTAGGGCACTGCATACGGGACCTGGCCAGATCTGTTGTGCTGGACAGAAGGCATGGATAAGGAGGGTCAAGGAGACTCCCTGATGAAACATTGGAGAAGGATGTGGGAGAGCTGGCTTACACTAATACATTTCATTGAAATGAAATGTCTTTGTGTAATATTTAAACTATATCTGGTAAACAGACTTATTATTTAGGTCCAGAGAGTGACCCTTCTACCATGAGTTCTTGTTCTCTCTCTCTCTCTGTGTCTCTGTCTCTCTCTCTCTCACACACACACACACCAATACAATTTATTTTATAAATAATTTTTAGAGAGAGCCCACTATGTCCTAGGACTTGTTTTCCCTCACTGAGAACACAACATTAATCAAAACAGACCGAATTATATTCTAGCCTATCGCATTTTGACAACATCAAGGGATTCTGCAACTTACAGGAACGTTTGCTGAGAGTTTTCTCTCATTTGGCCATTAGCAGATTGATTGGGGAGCTGGGTAGAGGATGCTAGCATGCTCTTTGGGACACTTCTAAGAATGTTCTATATCCTCAAGTTAGCTTAGAATCCATGAACCCCGCTGTGTCTGACAGCGTGTTCTCTCTACCTCATAGACTGTCTGTGTAGACTTACCAAAGGATGGAAAGTTGGGTAGAATTGAATATTTTAGAGCACTTCTCATTCCTAGGTGGGCCTGGTGGGATATTCTTGCTATTATTGGGGCTTAAATGTACAGAGAATCTAAGTATCAGTTATTACACTGGGAAGCCACCATCTGCCGCCTTACTCCTAGATATAGAGAATGCTTTCACTGTGTGTTATCTTGTTGAGCCATTACAACCTTCTCTTTCAAAGAAGGGGAAAAATAGAATCTTGCATACCTATTAAACTATTGTTACTTAAAAGATAAACCAACAATATTTTAGAACTCTAGTCAATCCTTTAAGTTCAAAAATCTGTGGGTTAGGAATTTGACTAGGTCTCTGCCTCATGGACCACTGATTTGGTCTGGTAATGAGCAGTGTTCAAGTAGTACTCAGTTGGGGCCTGTTCAGATGGGGTTCACTCATATGTCTGGGGTCTTAGTTGGGTGGGCTCATGTCTGGGCCTCTATCTTATGATTTCATGGATTCCCCACACACTGTGCCAATAATAATAATAATAATAATAATAATAATAATAATAATAATAGATCTTCTTCTGTGGTGTCTTAGTATTCTAATGTAATGACTTTCCCAAGGTAGAAAATGGAAGGACTAACTAGTTTCTGAAATCCTTGACTCAAATACTGGCATGCTGTCCATCAGTTCCAACACTCATAGAAATACCCAGATTTAAAGGGAGTCGACATGGGTTCTAAGGCATACGAGCAAAAGGAATGACAGTGAATTTACACAGACAAAAGGAAAGACAATGAATTTACACACACACAAAAGGAAAGAAAATGAATTTGTGGCAGTCTAGCTTGCCACGTCATCCTGTCCCCTACCATGTGCTGGTGAAGCTGAATAAGAGTTGCTGATACTCTGGGTCAGACATGAACTAAGCCACTGTTACCACAGAACACAGGCAGAGGGCATTGTGTAATTTCCTAGAAACAGCAAATAAATGCTTTTAACCACAGAGGGGGCACAGTAACAGACTAAAGAAAGAATTCCACCCAAGTCTACCTTGGTGAATCAATGAATTTATCAAATTGCTTTCAGGGAAGTGGGTAAGGGCTTTTACACAGGAACACAGGAGACTCAAGGGCAGCTGTGTGACTGAAAAGCCCACTCGAGGGTAATCCGTGACTCACAATAGCTGCATCCTGCCCAACTTACAGACACCTCCACCAAAGACTCTCTCGGTCCCCAGCCATTGTTCACTGCTCACGCGACCTTGCAAAAGTGCCCTGTGAATCTTTTGACTTTCTTAAGCTTCTCAATTCAGAAGAAATAGCTACACCACAGGACATAAAGTGTCTATAATAGCGAAGTGTCTTTTGTGGTAGCTTGAACCAATGGAAATTCAGGTACTGTAATGCTGAACACCAGTCTACCTAATAGTTGGAAATCTAAGACAAACAGCTTGAAGTCAGGGACTTGAGCCAGGATGTCAATCCTCCAGGCACTGACTCCATCGCAGTTAGTAAATATTTACTGAGTACCTGCTATGTGACAGTTATTACTAGACGCGGGGGGGAGGGGAGAGGGGGGTGAGACACTAGGTATCCATAATCCAGGCTATTCAGAAGACTAAGGCAGGGGGATCTCAACTCCAAGGCCTGTTTAGGCACAGAATACATCCAAGGACAGCCTGGACAATTTAGCAAAACCTCATCTCAACATAACAAGCCATCAACAAGAAGGTTAAAGGTTTAAATTAACGGTAGAGTGCTTGACTGATATGGGTAAGGCCCTAGGTTCAACCCCTAGTGTGCTGGCTTGAATGAGAATGGACCCAATAGGCTCATGTCTTTGAATCCTTGCTTCTTCACCAGTAGAACCATTTGGGGAGAATTAGAAGCTGTGGGCGTGTTGGAGAAGGTGTGTTACTGAGGGGGGCAGGCTTTGAGATTTCAAAAGCCCATACCATTCCTAACTAGCTCTCTGCCTTGTGCTTGTAGATCAAGACGTGAGCCCTCAGCTACGGCCCCAGCACCATGCCTGCCTGCTGTTGTGCTCCCTGCCATGAGGGTCATGGACTCTAATCCTCTGAAATTTATGAGCTGAAATTAAATGCTGTCCCTTGTACATTGCCTTGGTCATGGGGTTTTAGTGCAGCAACAGAAAAAGTAACAAAGACACCCGCTATCAGAGCTTTTTTTTTTTTTTTTTTTTTTTTTCATTTTAAAATTAAAAGAATGTATTGGGTTTATCTATTTTATGTGTATGACTGTTTTGCCTGCAGGATGTGTGTCTGTCCCATGCACATGCCCGGTGCCCAGGAAGGACGGGAGAGGATGCAGGTTCCGTGGAACTGGAGTTATGGGTGTTGTGAGCCATCCTGTGAGTGCTCTGCAAGAGCAACAGATGATCTCTGGGTATTGTTGTGAGAAAGCAGGAAAGGGATGGCGGAAGCCCTGGAGATGGGGTAGGGAGACCAGACTGTGGTGAGAGTGAAGGGCGGGTGGCAGTGGGACTAGGTTAGACAGATTGGAGAGGCAGTTTAAGGGCTTAGTGGCAGCTTAGAAGGGATGGAGGAGAGGAGGGCCTCCACAGGGCCGGCACCTAGGATCCAGTATCATACGAACCTTTGTCACACTCAGGGACAGGCTGTCTAGATCATTACTTTCCCTCATCTCAGTGTGATATTAGAGAGTGAGGTTCTTCCACCCCACGTGCCTTCTGTAAATGCTACCAGCAGTGAGCCCAGAAGTGGTTCATGATGCTAAATACATTTTCAAAGTGCTTTCGGATTCTCTGTGGGAAGACGGGTGTGGGCTGCACCCACACCCTTTGCCTGTCAACGTGTTGAGCCAAGTCCCAGGAGTCTGACCCCTGTGAGCATCACAGCGTGTCTTTGCAAAGCAGCTGACCTGATCACGGATCTGAAGTTAGGTGGCCCCGCTCCGCGGGACCCTCGCTTGCTCTCTGCCGGCCACAGAAAGAGCTCCGATAGCTCACGGCTCTGCTCCAGGTACAGGTACTCCTGACTTATAGTCTCCCGTGAAGAGACGTTGGCTGATCACCGCCCCGGCTCTCTTTCATGACTGACCCCAACCACAGCTTCGAGAGCTGGCCAAACAAACTGCTAGAAAGCGATCTTCTGGGTGGATTGTTATAGCTCTTCGTACTCTAGCTTGCCATGGTAGTCTG
Source organism: Psammomys obesus (assembly GCF_907164565.1). Lineage (NCBI taxonomy): Eukaryota > Metazoa > Chordata > Mammalia > Rodentia > Muridae > Psammomys > Psammomys obesus. The sequence goes on along the minus strand of NW_026596100.1, from coordinate 2,152,194 downwards.
AGTGGAAGTGGAGTGTGGGCTCCAGAATAAAAACTATGCCAGATGGCTCCACGGATTAAAGCATTTGCTGCCAGGCTACTGCTGTAAGTCAATCCCTACAATCCACAGAATGTACTGAGAAAGTGGACTCCCATAAATTGTCCTCTCCCCTCCTACATACCACGTGTTATGCACACACATCCAACATAAACACACAAATATATTATTAAAATAATTTTAACTAATTAAATTTTATATTAAAATTTTCCCATTGTTCAGAGTGACCTTAAAAACACCTTGGAAACCCAACAATGGAGAATAGTTAATGTTTTACTTCTGGTGTTTAAATCCTGCATCAAACACTGTCTGGATTTTCTCACTCCATTCGTTGGGGGACTAGACTTAGTTCCCTGAGCTCATCCCATGTGTCCTATTGTAACACTTGGCTAGAGCATCCTCCAGCCTAACCCAGCCTTCCTCGGTCTACTTGCTGTCAAGCTCCGTATGCTTCATTCAGTTCCGATCAAGGTCAGCTGTGCTGAACTCTTCTCTTAAACAATCATGGCTTGTCCTGCCATGATGTCACTTCCCTCCTGATCATGTCTCCTGGGGTCCAACCTCTTTTTCTCACAGGATCACGATTGAGGATCTGGTGGACAGCACAAAAGATTTTCTCACTGTAAATGTACATCGTTAGACCACATTATTCCAATCAAGAGTGTCTGAAAATAATGACTTAAACTAATTCGTAAGACATGCCAACAGGGGGCTGGAGGGATGGCTCAGCAGTTAAGAGCACTGATTGTTCTTCCTTAAAGGCCCCAGGTTCGATTCTCAGCACCCACATGGCAGCTCACAACTGTCTGTAACTCCAAGATACACTCACATAGATATACATGTAGGCAAAACACCGGGCCATAAAGAAATGAAAATAAATTATTAAAAAAAGACATACCAACAACACATTCTTTATATTTGTATTACTAGTGAAAAGCTAAAAACTATTTGGAAAATTCATTTCTCCCACTCTGTTTTGAGTTGACTGGTGAAGCAAGTTTCCCATCCTGCCCTGTCATTCTCCCCTTTCCACCCAAGTTCCTCTATTTACTCTCCCTCTCAATCCTTAGGAGGATGGACAACCAGGAAGCTTGCCATAGGGAATAGAAGCTGCAGGGGATCTTCAGTCGTTATTTTTCTTCATCCGAGTAGAAGGAAATCAGGCCTTATCTTCCTGAAAGAGCTCATAAAACTCTGGACAGAATGAGTTCGAGTCTGGGAAATAAACCAGAAATATACATTTGGACTTTTAAAATGCTTTAGAATGCTGTACTTCAGTGATCCAAAGAAAATAGCGAGTCACATTATTTTCAAATACTGTAATGTGACTTAGATACACCATTGTAACCTGGACAGAGATTTAAGACACATGAATTTCCTCTGCTCCCTGGAGGCCCTTAGTGATGACATCACTTGTTAGGAAGTTGAGCGGGAGTATCTCAAAGAGTGCAATGGAAAACCGCCAGATGCATCTGCAGTTGGTTAGGAATGTCACAAAGACCACGTTTATTAGAGTAGGAAGAGTGACTACGTCTTTGCAGAACTGACTCTTGCTGTTACCACAAACTTTGTGAGGTCTTACTCTGCCTACTTAGAGGCCTAGATTTTGCAGGTTAGTACCCAGGGCTAAGCCTACGGACGCTTAACCACTGCCTTTCTGGCACGAGTAGGAGATAAAATACCTAGGGACGAGGAGTGAAACCCCACTCCTTGTCACTAACCACTTCCCTTCACTCCCATAGTGAAGGGATTTGTGAAACTGGCCACAGTTTGTTCAAAGTAGGCCTATGTAGGCAGGACATCTACCAAGACCACACAGCATAGAGAAAAGATCCCTGCTTCATACTATTCCCTGGACTGGGTTTAGAGCCCTGACCGCTATGAGCATTGAGAACCTGGGAAGTTTTGCAACATACCTTACTCAAGGGATGCTAGAGAGATAGCTCATCAGGTATGAGTTCAGACTGTTCTGTCAGAGGACCCATATTTGGTTCTCAGCACCCACGTGATGCCTCATAACCATTTGTAACTTCAGTTCCAGGTAACCTGGCCCTCCTTCTGACCTTAGCAGGATCCTGCATGCATGTGGAACACATCCATACACCACCCCCACATACACATAAAGTAAAATAAGTTTTTAAAAGTCTGTCTTACTACTTGTTTTATAACATGTAAGACTGGAAATAGAAATACTCACCTCTCAGAACTTGCTATGAAAATTGAAGATAATAAGCAACTCTTATTTCAGTGTTTCCCAGGGGGCAGCATAGTCAGTAATATTAACTGTTTTAAATATTTATAATTATTATCTTCTCATCTCGTTCCCTTCTCCTTCCTCCTGAGAATTCCCTACAAATCTCCCAGTGGTAAGTAGGTACCGAGGAATATTGCAGCATCAGGAATGCACAACCATTCTGAAGAAGTTGCTTTAAGAAACTTTTGCACCATAATAACAAGGTCATCCATTGAACACGGGTTTTGAATGCATATCCTAATCAGGAGTTCTGAATGTAGCTTGTGACAAACAGCCATGTTCAAACCCAACTAGTCCCGACCCCACTCCATTCCTTTTGCTATTTCTTTAGATGGTGAGAAAATTAACCTTAAATTTTCAGATTAGAAATAGTTTGTTCACATGCATTTTAAGGCTTGATCTCTTAGTTAGGTTCAGGATGTATAGGCACACAAGTTCAAGTCCCTCGTGCTTTCTGCACTGAGGTGCAGAGAAACTTAGGAATCATCATAGCCAGAGGCAGCCTTCTGGGTAGCAAGATGGCTTCCGTTGGTGTCTTGCTTCACTGATTCTTTTCTTTAAAAAAAATTGTGTGTGTGTGCGCGTGCGTGTGCGCTCACGCATATTAGTACAGAGATCAGAGGCAGGTAGGTGCCAGGCGTCCTGCTCTATCACCCTTGGCTTCATCTGAGACAGGGTCTTCCTGAACCTAGATCTCACTGTTTTCCCAGAAAGTACAGAGTTCATATTATTCCTGCCTTTTAGTGCTGGGGTTATAGGAGTCTGTGGCTATTCCTAGCTTTTATGTGGGTGCTGAGGTTCCAAACTGAGGTCTTGATGTGTGTACAACAATCACATCACCCATAAGCCATCTCTCCAGCCCTCTTGACTGCTTAGGTGCTGCCTTCTTATTCCTCAGCTGTAATGTATCTGGTTTGGGCTTGAGCAGAAATATGATGCTGATATTTGTAGACCTTTTTTGAGTCTTAGTGGCAAAGTTAATGTCATCTATACCCTCCTCACCTAAACTGTGACTTTGGTTAGTTTTCTGGCTGTTGCAACACTCTGAGTAACCTACGAAGGAAACTTAAGTTTCTAGAAGATCCTCATATTATGTTTAGGTCTTTCTCTGCCTTACCACATCCCTCTCGCCTTTCTATACCATTCACTATGACAACACTGGCACAAGGAGAAGAGGTCTCACTCTTTTTTTTTTTTATTAACATGTAATAACTGAACAAAAGTAAGGGTTCTCTGTAACAGTTTCATATATGCATATAATGTACTTTGATCATATCTACCCCTTCCCTAATATCATTTCTTGTCCTCCTCCCTCCTTTCCCTGCTACCCAAAGTAAGTTTCATCTTACAGCTCTACAGAATAGGTTGAACAAAAATCCACCATGTTAAGTTTACCCTTGAACTTTGTGAGGTTTTCAGATAAGTGACAACTCTAAAAGCTTTCTAAAAGCTATCTTTCTTGTCTTTCTATAGGCTCTTGTCTTCCTTGCTTAACAAAACAAAACAAAATGGGTAAGGTTGCTAATGCAATTAGTATCAATATTTCAGTATCTGCCTTTCTAGACTTAGTTTTGCTAATGTTATTGGAAATTTGGGGGAGCTACATCTGGGGTGTCACTGGGAAAGTGAGGGTCTCTGTCAGGGTTCTTAGTCTAGATAAAAGAATTTAAGAACTGACTCTGAAGGAAGCACAAGACAATTTTATTAGAGAAAAGAAAAAAACACAGGACAGGCAAGCTGTACACCTTGGCAGCTACTCTGAAGATGAAGATGAAGAAAGAGAGGAGGAGGATGAGGTGTGTGTGTTTTTTGTTTTGTTTTGTTTTTTTTACAAGTAGCCAGATGGAAGCTTCAGAGAACAAATGAAAAAGCCCAAAGTAGAAATCATGTATAGGTTCTGGCCCAAAAGAGACAAAAATGAGAAAGAAAAAACAAAAAGAACCTTATGATAACTTAGCAGCAACTACAAAGAGAACAGCATTTCTGGGAGAGAAAAGCATATTATCTCATTAAAGTGATAATTATTCCTCCCATCTCTTTAGCATGACTTTAGGTTAACCAATTTTTCTAAAGTCTTCTGCCTTGGCCAGATGACTGACAGGCCCAACTGGATTAACTTATATTTTGACCAGGAAAAATTAGTTCTCCCTAATAGGACTCAGCAGAGACCTGTTTAAGGTTACTCTGATAGCCTCCTTCTGCTACGGTAACCCTAATGCCATTTAGGGGATAGACTCAAATTGGGGAATAGACATAGTTCTACCATGAAAATCCAGAGACTATCCCCAAAGCTATTCAAAAGAAGGGGTTAGTGTGCAACTGGAGTCTTTGTCACACCCTCAAGTATAGTCACATGAATTTAGGGAGACAAAAATATTTAAAAAGCAATCTGGGTACCATATTTATGCTAGCATCAATCCCTCCACTCCAAGAGTAATCTTTTTCTTGCAACCAAGACTATAGGAAAACATTACATCATGATGGTACAATGTATCTGCTGTGAATTTTTAAACACTTCTGCAAGAAGGCCCTAGCCTCCTGAGATCTAGCCTTGTAAACATCAGACATGGAGAGGATACTGGCCACCACTCTGCTGGAACATCTTCGTGTACCATAAAGATTAGGTCTGCCACCTTTAGAGTGGTTCCACCTAATGCTGGGACTAACTGTTCTGATCCAAAAGAAGAGAAACCTTCTCTTCTCTTCCTCAACATTAAGTGTCCTGAGATGAACACTGGGTTAGCTCCTAAGAATTTACATACAAGGGTTGGTGAAGTAGCCCAGTTTGTTATGTACTTGCTTAGCACTCAGGAAGCCTGGGCTTGGACCCCCAATATGGTATAAGCCACATAAATTAGTTGTAATAGGTGAAGTAATTTACATATGAGAAGCCTGAGTCTTAGAGACCCTTCGGGTATCTGACTTCTAGACAGTTCATTTATAACGGAAAATTGAGAATCGAGGACCCTTTCCATCTCCATCTAAAAGCCATAAAATTGACCTCTCTTTCTCTTTTGTTTTGGAAGGAGAACACAAATGTTCAGATGGAGGAAATCTATTAGTTTCCTGCCAGACATAAAAGGCCTCCTAGCACCCGGGGAAAAGAATCCGTTTTATCCCAGCTCCAGCTCCTGCAGGGCTAGTGTTGAGAGCCTGTGCGGCAATGTTGTTGTCCTGACTGTGTCCCTACCCAGACACCTCACATCCCTGCAGTATCCATCTGCAGAAAGTGCGTGGCTGTGCAATGGGGTAACATCTCCCGGCTCCCCACAAAGCACTCACAGCTTTACTCTTTCTGTTCTGGGCTTTGCTTTGTAACTTCCCTTCTTAGATTCTTTAGACTTGGGGTCAATGAAAACCGCGAATGTTGCTTGCTCTAAATAAAGTGACTCTCACTTTTGGATGAAAAGGACTTCAGAAATTCAGTGTTGAAATCTGGATGGGAACATGTATTCTACTCTTCACTCTGAGAAGAGTTTTTGTAGAAGTAATCTTTCAGAAATAAGATATGCATCAGATGATCTTCAAAAATAGTAGCCTACTATAATTCTTTGCACTAACTAGCATGGTTGTGCCATGTCCTATAAATTGTTTGGCTTCTTCACACCACAGAAGCCAGGCCCTTTCAATTTTGTATTTATCTTACAGTAGATCCCTTCCCCTCCATCTCTTGCCTCCATGGGCACAATGCTTTGAATTTTTGAAACGTCCAGTGTTTCTCCATCAAGCTTCTTCTTTTTTTTTTTTTCCATCAAGCTTCTTATCTTCTTTTTCTACTTCAAAGTTGGTGCAGCCAGGTAAAGAGAGCCACAGATTCCTCATATCCCTCCTCACTGAAAGGAGATACCCGATTTTGTTTATTCTGAGCCTGTTGTGGTGTTAACCAATAGAATGCAACAGAGAATGCATCACTCCTTTCTGAGCACGAAAACAGCTGCTTTGACTTTACACCTCAGCAGATGCTTGACCCACAGTATTTCCAGCCCAATTACTCTGCAAAAAACAGTAATGGAGGAGTAAGGCGCTTGTCTGAGCCTGACAAGAAATGGGACATCTACATGAAATCACCATGAACTTCCCAACCCTGCTCATCCCCCCGCTGGACAGCCCTGAATGACCCCCACTGAAGCAGCAGAATGGCCTATCTGCACCCTTCTTAAGTCCCTGACCCCCTTATCATCAGATACAGTTAAACTGGCTGCTCTTCTACGCCACTTTTGAGGAGGATTTATTGCATGGCAATTGGTAGAGCACTCAGGCATGCCCCTGTCCTTGTCATCTCTTTGTTACTAGCATTCATCTTTGCCGCATTTCCCTACAACAGCCTGATGGCGTCTACATCATCGATTTTACCCAAGGACTATGTACTATGAAACTGGTGGTTCAAAGGAGACACATAGGTTGCTAACTGCCAGACAAATTGCTTAATAGCCTAGAATGTGGACTGCCATGGTGGTGTTTGAATATCTTCCGGATCTAAGTCTGTCCTTTACTTAGCAAGACGATGTATTCAATCAGAGAAGTCGGTTGTTTTAAAAGCCTCATCAACATTATCATTACTCATGCTGATGGAAATGTGGGTATTAACAAAGACCAAGCAGCCGCAGGGCTTGAATTGCCTTTTCTATTTATGATCTGCCAGGACTCCTGAAACACAGCTTTGATTAACACAAACAAATAAATTCAGCATCCAATGATGTAATTCGTTTTCAATAGCTTAAGGAAAGAAAAAAAAATCTCAAAGCAGTCAAAATCCAACGTTTCCATTTCTGTGAGGGATTCAGAGAGGTAAGACAGGAAGCAACACAGGTTACAATATGTTTGGGTTTTTTTCCTTCTAACTTTCTCGACTTTTCCACCAAATTTCATTTTCTTTTTCTACTGCCTCCTCTCTGTGTGTCATGGTATAATCTAATGTACTAATTTCTTCCGGTGGTAGAGGCTCAAACTCTTCTGACCATCCTGAAATAAAATCTGCAGATGGTATAACCTAGCTATGCATATATTTTGAATAAACCATTTAATGCAGTGACTTTTAATAAGAAAAGATAAAGAGAAGTAATTTGTAATAAACTATCTTAATATGCAATCACATTACCACCTGTTCAGCTTCATTCCTGCCACATGAAGACATCTTAGACTAGCTGGAGATAATCTCTGGCATATGAAAAATGATGTAATTCATGTAAATAATTAAGTGGTTTTATTTATCTTTTGATTAAATAATTTTTATTTCAGCTCAGTATCTTCACTACTTTCTCTAGACATTCACTGAATAGTTCTCCTTGACATGAAGACACTGAAATAAAAATCAACTTTTACCTTTAAAATCAGAGTAAAAGAGATTTGATATTAGATAACACCATGCCATACATGAATCTGAAATAGGTAAATCACTTTTAGAAGTTATAAAAATATTTTGGAAGAAACATTTCCTAAATGAGGAAGATGAGATTCAAAGAGATTCTTCGAAGAATGTGCTATTGCTGGAAGGCAGGCTTCCTGAAATGACTCCAGGTTTCATTTTCCAAAGCATGTTTTTCACAGGAGTGGCCCTCAAGGTGCTATTGGGAAAGGAAAAAAAGTGTCTACATGCAGTAAGATTAGAAGATGCTATTTGTAACCTCCCAGCGTAATTTCTGATGCATACTATCCTATTAATTTTTTGAGCAGTCCCACTGTAAATTGAGTCAATTAATTTCATCATGATTAAGTCAGTATTCCCCAAACATACTCATAAATGGAGCACTGCCAAAATGGAGCTTTGGAATTACAACACCAACAACAGAAAGAAAAAACCCTCGCTATTGGTTCTTTGTGAATCTCGAATCATGCACCCCAATCCCACTCATCTCCCCCCCACTTGCCCCTCCCCCTTTGCAACCTCTCCCCCACAGGGGAAAGCATAAATCTCATTGTGGAAGTTGCAGTGTGTCACAGTGTGTCCCCACAGTACACCCTTTTGTCCACACCCCTTTGCAAATGTTCATTGCGGTGAGTCTAGCATGAGGCCTCTGGCTTCTGCTACACCATCAACCCTGGCACCTCACCAGGACGCCTCTGTCCTGTGTCATGGAGATCCCACAGCCTTGGATGTGCAGGACCAGCCCCTTCCTGCACTCCAGCAGCCCATTGATGGGGTAGATGATGTGGGCCAATTCAAAGCTCTGGGTCTGGGCCTGAGCGGTACCTGAGCTGGTCAGCCTGCCAGCAATCCTCCACCCACACCACCAAGAGAAGCTCTCCTGCCCTGCCTCAGCTGGCCCATCTAATGGCTCAGCCAGCATGGGACAGACACAACTCTCCTGCCCTCACGGTCTCCTGCCTGGCTCATCACATTCACACCATCAGGCCCAGGTCTACTGTTCTACCCAGACAAGGTACAGGGCCCATTCTCCCGAGTGCTGCAGCAGGCGAGGAGCTGGGCCCACTGTCCTGCTCTCAGGATAACTCATCCAAAACCCTGCAGCCAGGGCCAGCTCTACCCTTCTGCCCAGGGGAGGTGCAGGGCCTGCTCTCCTGAGTGCTGCAACAGGTGAGGGGCAGGGCCAGCTCGAAGGCTCCTATGACCCCAGGACCAGCTCTCCTGCCTGCTGTAGGTAGCAAGGGGCAACAGGAAGACATCTCTTCCTCTCATGTCATAACACAGCAGGCAAGCGTCAGGGCCACCTCTCCCACGCTGAAGCTTTGAAATTTTAAGAAACAACATTCCATGTTACCCCAGACAAAGGGACAGAAAGGTGTGAAAATGACAGCAGGTTTGACAAGCAGGAAGCAAAGACTGTGGGAACTAGGCCTCTACCCTGGAGGCTCCCAAGCATTGGCCTGAGAGTAACAGCTACACCCGTATCACTCACAGGGCTTATGAACATGAACACCTGGAGTTTTATGGTGAAGGCCCACGATAAAAGCTCTTAGGGGTGTATGGCGCTCAGGAACCCAACAGGTATGAAAGGAACATAGGACTTTCACTACCTCACATATGTGTTTCTACTCTACTGGTCTTTGAGGATCCTGCTGTGGACACACACAGGCACACACACATCACCACCAACAACAACCAGGGGGAACAAACTATTCCTTCAAATTAGTTAAAACAGAAAGGAGGGGGCCATCTACAAACTTACAAAGAAAGACACGCATGTCATGTTTTTAGGATTTAGGTGGCAGGTTTGACTTTGCACCAACGCAGAGATCGTTATTGAATCCCACGGTATTACTCACTGAGCTTCATTTACTCAAAATTCATATGTTGAAGTTTTTAACCCCAGTACCTCTCAGGACACGCCCCTGTTTTAATCAGGGTCATTGCAGGTACAAGTAATTAAGATGGAGTCATTCAATACAATACAGCTAGTACCACAACAAGGAGAGATGCGAACACAGAGCTGCACACAAAGAATAACATATGGAGATGAAGCGAGATCCCAAAGTACCGGTCCTATGGGTGATGAAATTTCAGCAAGCCAGCAGACATCAAAGAGCACTCTGGGAGTAGATTTTATTATTATTATTATTATTATTATTATTATTATTATTATTATTATTATTATTAAAGTATCAATACTGTTTGTTTATTAATATTATTTGTGTGTGTGTGTGTGTGTGAAAAGCAGTGATGATAATCCTAAAGACTATACATATCTTTAAGGTATCATGGAGACTGTAGAGAGAGAGAGTGTGTGTGTGTGTGTGTGTGTGTGTGTGTGTGTGTTAGTAATACAGTAATGTGTTGTGTTACAATATTTTAACAATTATACCTCATTAGCCACAGACACTTCTTAGCCCCGTGTCAGCTGGTGGAGTTACTGTCACATGGGACTTACCTTATTGAGCAATACACTGCTATTTAGTGCACGGCTGTGTGACGGGAAGACATTCCTTCCATGCTGCTCCCTGTTCTTCTTAGGCTTGAGCTATCATTTGTTCTCCCTGATGACAAGCCCCATGGAAGATAATCCAGCTCTATTCTAGGAAACCAAGATCAAGATGCCCTAGCTAACTGATGTTGGTTTTTGTTAAACTGCCTGATTTTGCACATCTTCCCCTCCCGCTAACCGATTATCTTAGCTTCTGTTTGTTAAACTGCTTCCTTTGGCAAAACCTCCCCCAGCAGCTGCGTAGCGAGGTACCAGGATGTGGTTTTTGCCTTTAATAACCCCTTCCCCTAAACACTCAGGGCTACACTTGGGCCTGAACACCCAAGTGTAGTCCCAGCTAGCTGGAATAAAGACTTCTGATTGGCTGTCAACTGTATCTGAGTGATATTCTCGGCTGGGATCCCTGTAACAATTGCAGAAGAAAAGCTCAGTGCCAAAAAATCCAGTTTCGATCTAATATAAGACAGGTCCAGTGATTGCAGCGGATGCCCCTGGTCCCTGCCCATAAAATCCCTCATCACTCAACACGCCAATACACTTACTGCAAGCATATGAAACTCTTTGCCTAAGTACCTCCCTCAGCCGGCTAGAGAGTAGGCTGGAAATGTCCAATTAACGCAGACAGCCCTCTGCCTGGTGGGAGCTGATGAAAACAGACCATCCTTCTGTGCCACAGGTGGCCGAACTTCAGCTGTGCCCCCAGGGATCTTCAGTCACCACTGTCATCCTGCATCTCTGTTTAGTTTTCTGCTCCCCCCTCCCCCCGCTGGGTCTGCTCTCCCCTGGGATCATGTCCCTGACACCGTTCATAAAAACCCTTTTCCTATTTCTGGATCTGCGTTGAAGGAGCCCAGCCAAGAGAAAGGCAGAGAACAACAGCTGACTTGGTTAAGTTCTAAACTCTTGTTCTATGAGCAGATCTGTTTGTAATTGCTTTGTTTCCCTACAGAGAGCGAAGTAATTTTATTTCATAGACAAGATACAGCTGTCATGGAGGCTGTGGACAAAAGTTCTGGTTTTCCCTCTTCCAGGTATGTTCTACACACATACATGTGCGCACATACACACAGAATTACATTTGGCATGTGATCATGTGAGCTGGCATGGCCAATTAAATATAAACGAAAGTGACGTCTTGCAGACCCATGTATGACTCCTGACAGTCACTTTTCTCTGCCTTGGTGGTGGTAGATGAACTCTCAAATAGCCCCTAATGTCCTATGATTCCTAGAATTTGTATCCCATCCAATCCCCTCCCCTTGAGTGTGGCCTGGTCCATGACTTGCTACAAACTAGAATATATCTAACCGATGCGATGCTACCCGTTATATAAGATTGCAAAAATCTGCTTGTTCTCACCTTCTCTGCAGACATGGAACTGAAAGCTACCCACAGCCACCAGATTGGAAGAGGGCCCCTCAGTTGACACCCCCAGCTCTAAAACTTCAGTAGCAACCTCCCAACAGACAGTGAGACCACCGAGCTGAGCCACAGAACCTGTGATGCCATAAACCTGCATTGCTCTGAATGCCCAGGCTCTTGGTAGTTTGAAGCAATAATGGAGACCCAGTCGGCAATACAGCGATGAAGCCTCCCACAGACTAGGTCCCAGCTGTCCTAACATGCATGGAGATGAGTACAAAGTAAAGCTTTGGCATTTAAAGCCACAGGGTGTTTGAGCATTTCTGCTTTCTACTCATGTGTTCTGACTTGTATATAAGCCAAAACCTGCAGTGCCTGGCTTCCACATCACTGAAGAAAATACCCTACTGGCGTTGTCACCTGGAGTATGAAGACAGCATTAACTGCACGGATTCAAATTTGGTTTTGAAATCTTACACCCTGTCTTCAAATTGATATTCAGAAAATAATCCTGACGCCTTTCACTTTGTTCAGGTTTCAAATACAACCCCGTCAAAGACCTACAAAGCCCACCATTGAAGTACAAAGAGCACTAATGTGATGCCAAATTTCAGAGGGGTTGCCTCAAAAACCTAAAAACCAGCCAGCTCCATCCTGGGTGGAGATAACAGCAGCCTCCCTCTCTGCTCGGTGATTTGCCTTGCTGACATCCTGCGTTTAGCGGGTGGTTAATTAGACACCATTGCCACGCTGCAGCGCTGCCCGGGGGCACAACACAAACACACTGGGCCAAATTGGAGTCAACTGTATCTGAGAAACCTCGGGAGATGCCAGCTTGAGATCTGCAGCAGCTTTAAAGCGGACTCCTTTACAGACCCACAGGCGTGACGGGATTCAGGTTTGCAGCGTAACCCTCATTGGACTGAAGTTTCTGCGGCAAGGTGCTGTGGATGGATGGAACATAAAGTCAGCTTTCTGAGGTGTGTGCACTTCTTGCCTCCGAGGCACGGCTGGAAATGCTGATACCCAGATGCCTTTTCTACAGAAACTCAGGGCATGTCTATGTTTTTTGTATAGTTTTTTTTATGCTTTACAAACCAGCTTACACAGTTTGACTCTCAATGACACAGGAAGCAAATGCAAATGAGGAAAGCATACTGGCCCGTACTGGAGACATCCAGCATTAAGCTCTTCAGAGAACCTTTCTGACAAAAGCGGGAAGCCGGCGCCCCCTGACCTGGAAAGCGTTTCTCAACAGGCAAGCCATCTTCGGGCTTCTGCTTTCCAGTCCTGCCTTCCTTCTATCTTAGTCCATGTGTCTGCTGTAACAAAGTGCTTTAACTTAAGTGGGTGATACCACCAGGAATTGCTTCTCACAGGTCTGGAGATGGGGAAGTCCCTGAGCAAGGCCGCTGGTCCCTACCCATAAAATCCCTCATCACTCAACACGCCAATACACCTACTGCAAGCATATGAAACTCTTTGCCTAAGTACCTCCCTCAGCCAGCTAGAGTAGGCTGGAAATGTCCATCTGGTGAGGATCCCTTCCCAGTTTTCTAGGTGTCTTCTTTCACTTGTGCACTTGCATTCTTTAAAAACAAAAACCAAAAACCAACAAACTAGCCTTCCTTGGGCCTCTTGTAAGGTACTGTACTAACCACTCACGAAGACTCTACTCTCCTGACATCCTCGCTCTTCAAAGGTCTCAGCTCTGAATGCTTTTGAGACTGAGTTTCCACGTATGACTTCTGTTTCATTGCTGTTTGAGACATGCTATTCAGTGTTTGGCTTCAGGCGTCCCTGGCCCTTACCTGCTGCAGGGCTTGGCTGGCATACCCTACCCTCTACCCTGAATTCCCTAGCCCGGGGGGCAGGGCTTCCCCTCTCCCAGAAACCCTTCACTATAAAAGCCAGACATTTCTGTTCCCTTCTGTCTCTCTCCTATCTCTTTCTGAATCTCTCCTCCTCCTCTCCCCTTCTCTCTCTCCTCTCTGTGCTTGCTTTTCTTTCTCTTTATCTCTGTTTTCTTCCTCTCCTCCCCCCTCTCCTCTCTCCCCTGCATGGCAGCTGCTTCAATAAATCTGAATTTATATACTATAACTTTGCTTTGCAATTAGGTTATCCCATTGTTTGAATCACATAGTCCACATTGGCCTCAAACTCACAATCCTGCCTAGTGCTGGGATTACAGATGAAGTCTGAGGAGACACAAATATTTAGACCATAGTAACTCATATCCTAACATGGAAGAAGCTTGCTCATCTATTGGCTAAATGCTCTTTACTCTATGACTTTCAGTCCAGGGCTTTTCTCCCTTAATGTCTAATTGGCCCATTATGCTCAGGTTGTGGGAGGAGGCAGGTTGGATTACATCCACACACGGATTTAGTCACATTACTTCACCCTTCTAAACTTCGCTTTCCCCCGAAGAGGACAGTACCTCAAGAGCAGTAGGGAAAACTAGATGAGGCAACACTTGGAAAGTCCTTGACCCAGATAGGCATCTGTTAAGATTTTTTTTCTAAACCACTTTTCTCTTTGACTACTCATTCTATTTAGCAGCTAACTGTGTGCAGTTCTGAAATTTCTGGAAAAATATGTTAAACATTTTCCATCTGTGTCTTCCTCTTCAGGTATCTTCTAACCCTCATCCAAAGGCCAACTGTCATTACTCTTTCTGTTCAACTCAAGCCTAGCCTGTGGTGGAAATAACATGTTCCTCAAGATGCATGGGTCAGAGACAGTCCACCCACTGTGCTTAATGAAATTGAGGTAGTTTTGCTTGGTCCTGTGTGACTGCTTTAAGCTACATTCCTGTGATTTTTCCTGTGTTTTTTCAGGGGTTTTCCAGGAGAATATGCAGCCTGGATTCAGGCACGAACAGCCGGACATTGTTTACATAATTCATAAATGTGGGGTAGAAACCTGAGGCCCCTAGGAGAGGAAAACTCCTGTCTCCAGTGCTGGAGACTTTCCTTTTCCCAAAAGGAAGCCTCCTTCTGAGGCTCCAGGAAGGAAGGAGCCTGTCCGTGGGACTGCCAAGCCCTCGAGGCATCGTTCCGAGTCCAGAATAAAAGTCTAGGTAAAACAGGATTAGTTCGTTATACAGACATTCTAATGTAGTCCAGTGTGAAAGAGTTCCAATCTTTGGGGACTGAATTCGAAAAATACTGCTCCCAAGGATTCTCATCAGGACTGTGGTGACCCAGAGTGTCTGCTCAGGTGGCCTTGCGTCTGGAGGATAAATGGGAGGAGTGACAGGCAACAGCAGAGCCAGCCTGAGCAGGTGGTGGATTTTACATAAAGGCACCAACCGGCCTGGATGTGTGACCATCTTGCCTTTGTCCTCGGCGGGCAGTAGATTTCTGTTAAAATTTCGCTGACACCTGCAGCATTAGTTCCGAAAACGCCACAGATTTTCACGGCAGTCACTCTGCAGCTGGTGGCTCTGGCAGAGACACCATGGTGTCATACTTCAGCCACCCTCTATCCCTTCCCAGTCTCACTCCTGCCTTTTGTGAAGTATCTATAGGCATCTTGCTTGTCTCTGCTGAGAAAATGTCACGTCTCCACACGCGTGTGACCCAGACCCCCTTTCAGTACAGGATGCTATTTGAGATCTTTGTGTTCTTATTATCATCATGCTAACCTCTGCTCTCTGTTGTCTTGCTTCTGTTTTGTGGTATATTGTCATTATTAATTTCTAATTACAATAATCTTGACATGAGCAGTTTACTTAATGAATATATTGGATGATACAATCGATAACTGTTATGTCATTAAGATAATGAAATGACATCGATCATGCCGGTTCTTGTGGCAGCTACGATTTTATAAACTGTGCCAATAATGAGATAAGCTGCCTCTGAAATGACACCAATGCAGTTGCTAGCATGGCCGCTCCTCTGCAGGCCAGAGACTGGGTTTCTGGGCAAGCTAGTGTGATGAATCCCATTTGGCTTCTTTTGGCTACAGAAGAAAGCTGAGAAATGTATCTTTGGATGGTCCAAGCTGATATCCTTCATGGAAAGGAAGAAAAGAGGATAAATGTGAGGGCTGATGGCAGCACCTACAAAGCCGCTTTCAACATTAACCAAAAACTGAAGGAGAAAAGAAGCAGGCCTCTGAGAGAGCCAGGAAAGGCCATTCCTCTCTGTTAAGCAATCCCTCCTGCCTGGAGCCAGGCATGTTTGATGGCTAAAGTAGGGCACATGCTTCAGATCTCTGTCTAAGCAAATACAGACTTGTGGGATCACTGGATCAAGCAAATAAAACATCAGCTCTGCGGAGAGGCTAGACGCGACCCCTCTGACTCAGGCGTCGCTCCGTACTGCACGTTAGGAGTTGCTGGATTTGGGCTGGTGAGATGGCTCAGCTGGGCAAACCCAGAGACCTGAGGTTAGCCTCAGTACCTGTCACTCCACAAAGCTGTCCCCTGGCCTCCACGTGCGTGCCATGGCGCGCGCGCGCATGCGTGCGCACACGATCCACGCTCCTCTCTCTCCTTCTTTCTCCCTCTCTCTCCCGTCTCTCTTCTCCAACACACACAATAAAGAGGCGCCAGATTTCCATCACAGCGCAGCAGTCATCAGCTCACCTAAGGACTTGAAGAGCATCGTGGTTTGGGAGACGGGTGTCCCACTTTGCGAAGGGTCAACATGCGGAGTCCATGCAGGAGCAGCCAGTGGATACCAGCCTGGAAGGACCAACACACAACGTGTTCGGTAAAAAGGATGATGATGATGATAGAGATGATAAATCTTGACTGTGAATATATTTGTCAACTATTTACATTTTTGCCATTAAATTTTGGAATCTCCGTTGGTTTCGTGGACATAAGGATATGAATCTTTTTCTTTTTTATTTTCATGAGCCACATCACATCAGGGATCACTACGTATCTGTATGTTTCTTTTGGTAGCCTTTCCAAACTACAGTCTTAAACAGTCTAAATTTGTCCTGCGCAATACAGAGGTAGGGACAGTGTTCTCAGATTTAAAAAAAAAATTTTTTTTAGTGAAATATCTATAGAATTATACAGAAAACTGATTGAAAATATGGACTTAAAATGTAAGTACAAAAGACAGAAAGTATTTCAAACATGATTTTGGGACTGCAAACAAACATTCTGTGATGGAAGCCCTTGGGAAGCTGAGGCGGGGAGATGGCAGTGCCGTCTGTGTCCGCCGAGGCTGCTGTGTGAAACCCTGCCTCTGTTTCTGCTTTGTTTTTGTTTTTCAAGACAAGATTTCTCTGTGTGGCAGCCCCCATTTTTGTAACAAAACATGTCCTTCCTAGTAACTCCAAAAATATTTTTAAACATTGTTAAATGTCATTACAGACCTGACATACACAGGCCTTGGAAGGGGAAAAAAAATGGTTTTTTAAAATCATAATATGAAAATTCCTTTATAATTGGAAATTTAATAACAGACCACTCTTTTCCTTCAAGTTTCCATTCTGGTGAACTGAACTGCTTAATATCACAGATGAAAATTTAGCCATGAACGGCATATTCTTAGGTGCAAAGCTTATGTATTGCAATGATAAGAAAATTTGAATTCTCAGGCTGCGCTTAAGTTGTCTTGTTAAAATGAAAAGCATTACTGAATTCACACTCTATGTCTCTGACCTTCCCCTATGGTTAAAAACCTTAGAAACGGAAAAGTCTGGTTGGGTGGGTTTTATAATAAGATCCTCAGGTCTAATCGGATTAGTGTGCCCTTTAGGGACTGGCCAGGTTCTCTTGTTTACACTGGAATTCAGCCTCAGCTTTCTGAACCAACTAACTGTGTTGGTTAAGACTTAGCGATTACTATTGTAATAGTCTAGCTGAAGTTGGGGTGAAGCCTTGTGGAACAGTCTCTAAGTGAATGGTGGAGCATGAAATAAAGGCAGGGAATGAAGCAAGGGAATGACACACAACAGGTCTCTGTTCCTGGCAGATCACTGTTAATTGATGACATGGGCAGGATATATGAAAAGCTAGGAAATGTGGCAAGCAGTGGCAGGGCAGGGAGGGGACATGGTGCTCAGGCTGTCTACAAGGATGATTTCTATCTCCTCATCTATTTTCTTTGGTTACTAAATCTTAATTTAGAAACTAATCAAAGTTGCCTTTTCTATCTTTAATTCGTGCTGTTCAAGGAAGGTCATGTGACAGAGACCTAGCTAAGTAGCCTCCTTTTCCTAAAATTTAGTGATTGGTTCAGAGATGGCACAGGTCCTGTTAGAGCCAAAAAAGCACAAGCACACTTCCTGCTGGTCTGCTCAAGGGGTAAACACTTTTTGGAAGACTGTGAAAGGCAGATTCATTGGGCCCTTCAGGCCCATGAAGCAGTTTTTCTTATTTGTATAGCTGCTTATTTCCTGATACTTGTAACCAAGAAAGTTGTGAACAAGCTAGTGGCCAGCATGGTTATTTAAGAAGTAGAGCCCAGAAGTACCTTTTGTTGCTGTGCCTTAGCTGATTTCTGAAAAGGATGCCTGAAGTGTTTCTCCAAGCCAGAGCACGTTTCCTGAGGGCAGTGAAACAGCTTTCTGTTTCAGACGAAACCCCGAAGAGGCTGTCTCTAAACGCTGCTCATAGGTTGTCACTGATGGTTTCTGGGGCTGGAGGTGGCTTCTTTCTGTCCAACAATATCTGGAAATTTCAAGGAGAGGTTTGAAACCGGAGGGATAGCGTTCAAATGCTGTAGAGTTGGTGTTGCTATGGGCTGCATCTTGTCAGGGACTACAGGTGGGAATGTTCAGCTGCAGCTCTCTGTAGTATTTGTTCACAGTATGGTGGCTGCATTTTAAGGGCAAGCATCCTGAGAGGGAGCAGGCAGAGGGCCATATACCCTATTTCTATTGCAGCCTTTTACAGAGCACCCAGCCCAAATTCAAGCAGAAGGGATCAAAGAGGAGTTGTTTTTTTAAATGTGTTTTTAAAACATATTTTAAAGCTGCCATAGATGAGAAAAAAAAAACAAAAAACAATAGTTTCCTTTACAAAATTAAAGTGAGGTGAAGACCTGTCTATCAGCAGGAAATTAAATCATATTGAACAATATCAATCCAATAAACCGAACAGTGTAATTGGCCCTCTATTTGAGAATACACCGGTATCTAACAGAATCATGAATGAATTAGAAGTAGAAAACATCTGGATAGAGTGGTTACATCTGGATCCTGGGCAGAGGTCGCTCAGTGCTGCAGCTTCCTCAGCAGTGCGTCATCTTTTCAAAACTATGAATCTGTAGTAATTTGGGTTAAAGCACAGAAGTTGAATATCTAAACATAATTATAGATATAGACAGATATCCCCTTCTTCAAAAGCTCCTCAGCTATTCTCTGCCTTTCAGCTGGAGAGGACAGCGGCCCCTTGTCTAAAGCCTCTCAGGGGCCTCAGTTGTCTCTGTGCCTCTTTGTCTAGACGCACCTGAGGCCGGGAGCCTCACGCTTTGATATCCCCACCGCAGCAGATCGTGGTAAAACATATGTGAAAACTACCCAGCAACATTGTTAATGACACACCTCACATGAGCCATCAAGAAATCTGACAAGTGCTGGAGACCATGTGAGAGGAGAAACCCTTAGTCACTGCTGGAGGGCCTGTAAATCCTCCAAATTAACATGACTATATCAAGTTACTCTGTTTCAGAGTCATTTAATATGTCAAGTGTATTTCTATAAAAAAAAAATAAAGTTGGTTTTGGGTTTTTTGTTGTTTTTTTTTTGGTTTGGGGAATTTATTTTGTTTTGAGAGATTTTTTCTTTGTTTGTTTTTGTTTTTGTTTTGAGACAAGGTCTCACTATGTAGGCTTGTCTGGCTTAGAACTTGCTATTTAGACCAAGCTGGCCTCAAACTCACGGAGATCCATTTGCCTCTATTATTTTTTAACTTTTATTAATTACGCTTTATTCACTTTGTCTCCCCCCAATAAACCTCTCCCTCCTCCCCTCCTAATCCTACCTTCCCTCTCCCTTCTTCATGAATGCCCCTCCCTAAGTCCACTGATAGGGGAGGTCTTCCTCTCCTTCCTTCTGATCTTAGTCTATCAGATCACATCAGGAGTGGCTGCATTGTCATTTTCTGTGGCCTGGTTAGGCCACTTCCCCCTCAGGGGAAGGTGATCAAAGAGCAGGCCAATCAGATTATGTCAGAGGCAGTCCCTGTTTTCATTACTATGGAACCCACTTGGACACTGAACTGCCATGGGCTACATCTGTGCAGGGGTTCTAGGTTATCTCCATGCATAGTACTTGGTTGGAGTATGAGTCTCTGGGAAGACCCCTATGTTCAAATTTTCTGGTTCTGTTGCTCTCCTTGTGGGGTTCCTGTCCTTTCCAGATCTTACTATTACTCACTTATTACATAAGATTCCATGCACTCTGCCCAACAGTTGGCCATAAGTCTCAGCATCTGCTTTGATAGTCTGCAGGACAGAGCCTTTCAGAAGCCCTCTGTGGCAGGTTCCTAACTTGTTTCCTGTTTTTTTCTTCTTTGTCTGGACGCACAAAGGTCCATCCTTTTTGCCTTTTGGGATGGGGATTGAGCATTTTAGTCAGAGTCCTCCCTCTTGATTAGTTTCTTTAGGTATACAGATTTTAGTAGGTTTATCCTATGTTATATGTCTATATGAGTGAGTATATACCGTGTGTGTATTTCTGCTTCTGGGACAGCTCACTCAGGTTGATCCTTTCCAGTTCCCACCAATTACCTGCAAATTTCATGATTTCCTTGTTTTTCATTGCTGAGTAATATTCCATTGTGTAGATGTACCACAATTTCTGTATCCATTCATCAACTGAGGGGCATCTGGGTTGTTTCCAGCTTCTCGCTATTACAAATAAAGCTGCTACAAACATGGTTGAGCAAATGTCCTTATTGTGTACTTGAGCCTCTTTTGGATATATGCCTAGGAGTGGTATGGCTGGATCTTGAGGAAGGGCCAGATTGATTTCCAGAGAGGTTGTACAAGTTTACATTCCCACCAGCAGTGGAGGAGGGTTCCCCTTTCTCCACAGCCTCTCCAGCATGTGTTGCCACTTGAGTTTTTCATCTTGGCCATTCTGATGGGTATAAGGTGAAATCTCAGGGTCCTTTTGATTTGCATTTCCCTGATGGCTAATGACATTGAGCATTTCTTTAAGTGTTTCTCTGCCATT
>NW_026596100.1:2090529-2131409 GCF_907164565.1 Psammomys obesus | reverse complement strand
CCAGAGAGGTTGTACAAGTTTACATTCCCACCAGCAGTGGAGGAGGGTTCCCCTTTCTCCACAGCCTCTCCAGCATGTGTTGCCACTTGAGTTTTTCATCTTGGCCATTCTGATGGGTATAAGGTGAAATCTCAGGGTCCTTTTGATTTGCATTTCCCTGATGGCTAATGACATTGAGCATTTCTTTAAGTGTTTCTCTGCCATATGATATTCCCCTATCGAGGATTCTCTGTTTAGCTCTGTTCCCCATTTTTTAATTGGATTATTTGATTTGTTGCTTTTCAACTTCTTTAGTTCTTTATATATACTGGATATTAGCCCTCTGTCAGATAAAGGGTTGGTGAAGATTCTTTCCCAATCTGTAGGTAGTCATTTTGTTTTGATGACGGTGTCCTTTGCTTTACAGAAGCTTTTCAGTTTCATGAGGTCCCACTTATTGATTGTTGCTCTTAGAGCTTGTGCTGCTGGTATTCTGTTCAGGAAGTTGTCTCCTATACCAATGAGTTCTAGGGTCTTCCCCACTTTTTCTTCTAACCGATTTAATATGTCTAGTTTTATGTTGAGGTCTTTGATTAACTTGCACTTTAATTTTGTGCAGGGTGTTAAGTATGGATCTATTTGCATTTTTCTACATGTAGACATCCATTTAGACCAGCACCATCTGGGAAGATGCTATCTTTTTTCCATTGTATGGTTTTGGCATCTTTGTCAAAGATCAGGTGTCCATAAGTGTGTGGGTTTTTCTCTGGGTCCTCTCTGTTCGGTTCCATTGATCCACCATTCTGTTTCTATGCCAGCACCATGCAGTTTTTATTACTGTTGCTCTATAGTACAGCTTGAGATCAGGGATGGAGATACCTCCAGAAGACCTTTTATTGTAGAGGATTGTTTTAGCAATTCTGGGTTTCTTGTTGTTCCATACGAAGTTGAGAATTTTTCTTTCCAGGTCTGTAAAGAATTGTGTTGGCAACTTGATGGGAACTGCATGAGGCAGGGGCTGCTGCTGCAGGTGCATGGCCTCTTGTTTTAGTTAGGTGCCTAGTCTGAGCTGAGGATACCCATATTTGGGACGTGCCTGTCTCTTCCTTCCTCCTCTGCAAACACCCTCACAGGCAAACCCAGCCGTTTGCTTTTTGATTTCTTATGCACTTCCCAAGCAAGTTGACAGCTGAACTCAACCACCATAGATGTTTATGGTCAGGGTGAATTTAGAGTTTAAATGGATCAAAATAGGGACTTTAAGCTAGGCCAGTCATTAGGTTGCGAAGACAATAATAATGTGGTTTTCTGTGAGCAGTTCTATCCAGATTTCTCGCTGTATGTACACAGGTGTCACTGGGAAGCATGATGTGATGTTCTGATGTCATCATCTTCTCTATGCTTTTCAAAGTGGGCTGTGGGGGGAGGGACTACTAAGTCATCATTAAGATTTAATTTCAAGATAAAAGAGTTTTTGTTTCATGGATGTGATTGCTTTGCCTGCATGTACGTATGTGGTGTGTGTGTGTGCATGCCACCCCTGTACAGCCCCAAGATTTAAACATTTTTAAAAGTATTTGATAGCAAGGAAAACTATCATGAAAATCAAATGGAAAACAGAATATAAATTGTTTCTAAACAAAAGTAACTATGAGAAACTCAATGTATATGAATAAAAGTTGGCATAGAACCCTAAAGCTTGATTTTCACTGGAGACTATAAGGGCATTTTGCATATTTTTTGTTCAGGTAATTTTGCTTGAACTGTGACTGTTCATGCGAGAACTTATTAGTGAGCTGTGGAGAAAGCTCTGTCAGTAAACTGCCTGCTATCCAGTTGACTTTAGTTTGAGCTCCAGAGTCCGCAGAGAAAGCTGGTTTATGATTTATGATCCTAGCACTGGAGAGCCAGAACCAGGCAGGTCCCTGGGGCTGGCTTCCCCATCAGTCTACCTTAGCGGATGAGCCAGTGACCGAGTCTGTGAAAGAAATAAGGACGGTAGCAGCTAAGGGCTGACCTCTGACCTCCACATGCAAGTGCACACAAGCATGTTCATCCACACTCATAAACACGCACACCCTGCTTTGCTGTGACCCACTGACTTGTGGTTCCACCAGTTTCTTTTCCTTATGACTTTTCTTGTTCTGTAACTAGTAAGATCTCATGTCACTACTTCCATAGTGGAATGGGACCCAACGTGAAGGTAATGATACACGCAGATGAAGACGGAGGTCCAGGCTTTCTTCCTGTATTCAGCTGCCCCCTGGGCCTGTCAGTCTCTGCTGTTAATAAGGCTGATTCTCAGTGATTCACCGGGAACATGCCTATGTCCTGGAACCTCCACTGCTACGTATAGTTATATAGGAGGTATTAGCTGCCACAGTGAAACAAGAGAAAATGATTGCATGAAAATGTAAAAGGAAGAAGTGAGAATAGCTGGATTTGGGGGTTGATGTCTTTGATGTCATGTCTGGAAACTGAGTTGCATTTTTTTCTCCTAACTAAGAAGGAAGGAGAGACTTGCGTGACTAACTATCTGAAAGAGAAGTGCTGGGGTATAGCTGGGGTGTAAGGTGAATGCCTATGTAGCATGCATGATGTCCTAGATTCACACGGGAAAATAAAAAGCCAATAAAATAAAGTAAATGGAAAATAAAATAATAGCTAATGGATTCAGTTATATTAATATTTTTAAGTGTTTTACAATAGGGCTGGGGAGATTGCTCGGTGGTTAAGAACACTGGCTGCTCTTACAGAGGACCCAAGCTCAATTCCCAGCACCCACACGGTAGCTCACAACTATCCGGATCTGCAGTCTCAGGGAATTCAATCCTCTTTTCTGGCCTTTGCAGGTACCAGATATGAAAATGGTGCATAGACATACAGGCAGGAAAAAATACCCACGCGCATAAAATAATAAATAATTCTTTTAAAATATCTTTTAGAATTCATACATGGCTGAACAAGAAAATAAAAGAATCAAAAAACTAGCAAAGCACCAAGATATACAATTAATTTACAGAAATCTCTTACACGTACACAGACAATAAGCTTATGAAAGAGATGATCCTGTTTATGGAGGTGAAATATTTAGAAAGAAACTTTGTAAGAAATGAGCAAAGCTTGTTTGAGAAAAGCATAAAACGCTTCCTAAAGGTATAGACACTGGCTGTGCCGAATAGGAGGCATCTTTAGTCCTTGGATAGGGTGAATAAGCAACATAAAAATGTCAAATTTCCATAAGTGAACCTGTAAATGTAAAGCCAGTCTGACAAAATACCAACCAGTGGGTGGGAGCAGTTGGTTCTGGAACTTATATGAAATGACAAACAAGCAGACAGCTCTAAGAGAAACCCTAGAGGGAAGAGCAATGAGATGAGCATGCAAGACCACACCGTCCTTTCCACGGGAACGAGTGTGGCGGCGGCTCCCGAATAGAGCACTGGAACTGAACAGATGCTCCAAAAAGTAGACACAATAAATATCAAAATATGACATTTAATGGATATGAGCGCAGAACCCTGGGTGGGTGCTGTGGTAGGTAAATAATGGCCTGCTAATGATATCCACATCTAATCCCCCAAGCCTATGAATATACTGCCTTAAGTGATAAAAGGAACTTGCCAGATATGATCATTTAAAAACAGTCTTAAAAGGAAGAAGTTAACTCTCATTGCTTAGATGTACCCAGTGTGGTCACAGAGTCCTTCATCAAAGGGTGACAACTAGGTCAAAAGAGGAAGAAGAAATATGACATGGGCAGGGTGACAGAAGACAGGATGATAAAGGCATTCAGCCAAATAATTGACACGCCCTAGACACTGAAGAAAGAAAGGACATAGTCTTCCCTAAAGCCTAAAGAAGGGATGTAGCCCTGCCAACACATGAAATTTAACTCAGGGAGTAAGGCTCATGGAACATCTGACCTTGTTTTCTTTAAAATTTTCAGTAATTTGTTGTAGCAACAACAGGAGACTGCAGAACTTTTCCAGCAAGTCTTACAGCTACTCAGTTGGGAGGAGGGGAAATAGATTCATACCTCATGCCATTTACAAGGTGGAATCCAGGTAACTGAGGGGTTAAGACATAGAAACTAGAACCAAAGGTGTACTACAAGAAGTCAAGGATGGATTTGAACTAATCAATAGTTGTAGGGAGAGGAAGTAGACAAGCAGTTGCTAGGAATGTTAAAAATGGTGTGGGGGGAGTAATGGAATGTTGGTAAGTAGGTCATGGTAATGAACTCTGAGACCATAGTAAAAGCCCACTAATTACGTATTTCATACAACTGCATTATATGGTGTGGTGGTTTGAATAGGAATGGTCCCTATAGGCCCCTGTGTTTGAACACTTGGTCAAGATGGAGTGGTGCTACTTGACAGGGATTAGGAGAGGAAGTTTGTTAGTGGGGGTGGGCTTTGGGGTTTCAAATGCTCAAGCCAGGCCTAGGGTCTTTCTCTGCCTCCTTCCTGGGGATCCTGATGTGGAGTGCTCAGGTCCTCTCCAGCACCATGTCTGCTTGCCATTCTTCCTGCCATGATGACAATGGACTAAACTCTAAACTGTAAGTCAGATCCAATTAAATGCTTTCCTTTAGAGGAGCTGTATGTTCATGGTGACTGATACACTGACTAACATAAGTCAGTGTGTGAATAAGACCTCAGGAAATCTAAAACATCAAAAAAAAAAAAGTCTTCACTATATCTAAGGTCAAAGCACAGATATTAAAAATATAGAAAAACGTTGCTATTGCTCTCAAATAACTAACACATCCTACTGTTGATGACTTCTCACCCGTATTTGATATAAAGACTTGAAAATGGAAAAGAAGCAAGAGCCAAAGGCAGTACTCCTGGAAGACCTGTGCAAGAGGGCAAACAGCCCTCTACCATGAGAGCTGTTCAAGCAGTGAGTAGGGATTCAAAATGGAAACAGCACTTTTTCCCCTTATCTGCAATAATTTGGAATGACTTTAGAGAAATAATCACTTGTCACAGCAGGATACACATTACCATCCCTTAGAGAAAACTGTGTTTCTACGAAAGTAGAATGCGTGCCTGCCTAAGTATGCTCACTGCAGCCTGGAACTTTGAAGCTGGACACAGCTTTATCATCCATCAGTAGGGCCTGGCTGAATGCACTTGAGTGCATCCCCTGTAAAGATCCCCAGTTAAGTTTGTCAAGTTAACAACAACAAAAACTGTGGCAAAACCTACCATGCATCCCACGTCAGGCTTCGTAAAAGAAAGGAAGGCATACTACATAGATATGTGCTAAATGTTCTCAAACTCAAAGGATTAAAAAGTCATCAGTGTCTCTTCCTGGGAATTTTCTGATTAGTTGGGACAGGCTAAACATCAAAATGAGGTTTCTCTGAATATACCTTGTTTATTTTTTAACTTTTGAACTCAGTGAATGTTTTACATATTAGGCAAAGAGGCAAGGCCTAAATAAAACAAGCCCTACACACAGGTGAGAAATAAATGTACCCAACTATATGTCAAATGGGTAACCACGGAAATTTACTTCAAGTGACTTTTGTACATAGAATTCAATATATAGTCTTAAGTGTTGACAAAAAAAAAAGAAAAAAAAGAAAAAGAAAAATTGCCAAGAACTCTTAAATTCTGTTCATTGCCTTTGTTTGTTTGATTGGTTTGGTTTGGGTTTTTTGTTGTTAAAAGTAAGACTGGTCCTGAAACTCTAAAACCATTTTCACCAACACAGATACACACGCACATACCCCAAAACAGAACTTTTAGTGTAGAGGATAAGAGACATAGATATGAAATTGGAGGGGTTAAGGAAATGAATACTATAGTATTAGGTTTGAGTTAGAAAAATTTTAATGAATTCATGATTTTATGGGGCTAGAGAGATGGCTCAGTGGCTAAGAACACTGGCTGTTCTTCCATAGGACCCAGGTTCAATTCCCAGTACTGACAAGGTGTCTAACAACGATTTCTAACTTCAGTTCCAGGGAATCCAGTGCCCTCTTCTGGCCTCCACAAACACTGTGTTCCATGGTATACAGATATGCGTGCAAACAAAAATACTCAAACACATAAAATAGAAATCAATAAATCTCAAAAACTGAAGATTCTCTGTGTCATGGATACATTCAGTAAAAAGCAATGTCACACTAGTATCAATGAATGTGCCAGTTATATCCAGCACTCAAGTCCATTTGTTTGCTTTTTTGAGATAGTTTTTTACTCTGCAGAGTGAAGCTGTATAGGCCAGGTGGAACCTGAATTTATGGCAGTTCTCTTGCTTTGATCTCCCAAGTGCTAGGATTAGAGGTGTGAGCCGTACGCCAGACAGACTCTGGCCACTCTGTTATCCCTTAGTAACAGGAATCAGGGTTCCTGGGAGAAATGGCTGATTATAGGTCTAGAGAAGGAAAAGTACGAGTTGTTTCTGTCAAAACATAAGCATAAGTATTGGTTAAAGGTTACTATATATAAATATATGTATGGAATGGTATTTCATAAGATCTCCCATAAGGTGGTCTATCTTAAGAAAAGTCAGATGGGCTGCTGAGAAGTGACAGTGGCTATTGTGAAAATGGTGAGCAGTTTAGTGCAGCAGCCATGAGGCGGAGCAGTGACCGCCACTAAGTTAAAGCACATATTAGCTGGGTCAACCAATACTGGAGGAGAGAAGTCCAGCAAGGCTCCGACTCGTTCTGTACAGAAAAGAAGAGCTAGAGAATACATTGTGTGCAGAAAACGTTCCCATCAATGCCATCTGGGGAAAGAGCGGATTTCAAAGCCGTTTTCCACACAGGAGTCAACGTGTATTCAAAAGCTTTTGAAAGGTTTGTAAATTTTAAAGTAGTGATTTATGCCCGACAAAACTGTAGACATGATCTGTGAAAAGCCAATGTGATTGTTAATATACTGTGTTGCCTTCACAAGCTGTCTGCATGTAAAATGACAGGTTTTGTGAGGGGGGAAAAAGACTAGTGTCTGAAAAAAATCAAGCAGATGCAGTTACCTAGCGTGTATTCAAGAACTGCCTGGCTCCTCAAGCTTATGCCGAATGTGGGGCAGCAGAGGCTTAGATGAGACCAAAGAAATAATCCCTCCTCTGCCTCGCAGATAGTGAGAATGTCTTGAAAACGAATGCAACTGAGCCATCTATGACCTTACTGACAGCACCTTTTGTTATGTCCAGGGCTTCCAAATAGCTAAGCTTTGTCACCATTCCATTGGCAACCTCAGAATTCCATGACCGAAATGAGAAAATTGCCAGAGCCTCCTCCAATTTGTACCTTAGGGAATGAACAAAAGGCAGACTTATGTCTGTTTCCCATTGCCCACCCCGCATCTACAAAGTCTAGGACAGATTAAGAACTTAATCCACTGCATCAATCTCTTGTCATTAAATGAAACTGAATTATTCATAATGGCACCAAAGCTATACTTCTGGAAACCCCCAGGCTAAGAACACTCTTACAGGTCACAGCTCCAATCGAGAGATGACATCAAGATGACATCTAGCAAACATATGTGTATATATGTATATATGTATATATATATATATGTATATATGTGTATACATATATATATATACACAAATATATGTATACATGGTAAAGATGATGACAGAGAGCTTCATTCTCTTATCAGCAGATTCACGGCCGTTATGGACCAGCAGACAGTGATAAAGCTCCCATGCTCAGTCGTTAGCAACTTAACAGGAAAAAAGAAAAGGACATCCAATTACAAATTACACAAGTAAATCTTCCTAGAGAAGCCAAGGGCCCTAACTGTGGAACAAAGGGTTAATCATGAATGAAAAAGACTGAGATTAAAAAAAAAAATCAAGGGTAAGAAAGTCAAAGGAAGAAAGGGAAAATTAGCATATTAACAAAGTTTTCCTTCCATACATTTAGAAACCTCAAAATTCATTCATGCTATGAGACTCAAAACTAGTTTTTCTTTGTAAAATTAAAAATTATCCTGTGAGAAGAACTAATACTGACTTTTTGGGGAAAAATAAAGGTGTTCTGAATTGTCTCTAAGATGCTTGTCTCTAATTTTTACTCCCCCAAATAAAACCTTAAGCTAGACACTGTCTTATCCTGCCAGCAGTCCCGGACACTTGAGGATTGAAGTTGGGGGGATTGATTGTGTCTAGCAGCTTGAGATCAGAGGCACAGAGATCAGTGCTGCTCTGTCTCAAGAAACTACAAGAGAGGCTGGAGAGATAAATGGTTCCTTCAAGGCTGACTAGGGTCAGTGAGGGAATGAAGGAAGGGTGGAGGACAGAGACACAGAAGGTACAGAGGTATAGAAAAGCTGGGTCAGGTGGGGTGTTCATGCTCTGATAGGTTGGCCCCTCCCACCCCCACAACCCAGAACCTGACGTGCTTATTGAGTACATCACAGCGGGAGAGGTTAGGCAGCAGTCTCAGTCAGACAGATGTCTCTGTAGCCCACACTCTCAGGCTGTAAACATCTGGACGAGGAAGCTACACTTGCTGGTGTTTGTATATTCCAGTGACTCACACTCAGACCCCAAAGGAGAGCTTTGCCCTCCCTCTTAACTTCACCCAGAGATGTCCTTGCCTCTCCTTGGGCACTGAAGTCCTTAACATGACCACGGTCATGTCAACAGCCCTCATTCACTCAAGAATTTACTTTCTTAGAGCTTCCTCGGCTTCCAGAAACTCAGTGAGTGAAAGCACATACTGTTCATGCAGAGGGCCCAAGTCCAGTGTGCGTCACCATGTCAGGGAGCTCATGACCACCTATAATTCCAGTGCCAGTGGATCTGATGCCTTCTTCTGGCCTCTGGGGATCAAACTCAGGTCATCAGGCTTGCAGCACATGTGTTTACCAACTGAGCACACACTACAGGGCTGCTCGCAGCAAAGGAGAGACTTTCTAGAAGCACCAGGGCTGTCTAGGCTGGCTGGCACAGCTCTGAAGAGACTGGCTCAGTTGATGTGGAAAGGCAAGGACAGACATGCTGCTGGTCGCCGTGACAAAGGTTGTCTTCTGACCTCCATGGGTATTTTGTGGCACATGCATGCCTACACCTCACAAATGAACACACACACACTCACACACTTTGAAAGAAAATCCATCTCTTTTTAGAAAGAAATGTTTGGGGAGATAAGGAGAGTTGACGATGTCTTAGACTAGGTGAATAGAATTGTTGGCAGTGAGAACTGTTTGAATCAAATCAGGAATCAACATTTTATATGTGGTTTCTACCAACTTGCCGTACTAACTGATTTTGCGTGACAACTTGACACAAGCTACAGTAATCAGGGAGGAGGGCACCTCAATTAGGGAGATGCCTCCATGTGATCTGGCTGTAGGTGTTTTCTCAATTAGTGACCAATAGGGGAGGGTCCAGCCCATTGTGGGTGGAGCAAGCCATGAGGAGCAAGCCAGTAAGCAGCACCCCTCCATGGCCTCTGCATTAGCTCCTGCCTCCAGGTTCCTGCCCTGCTTGAGTTCCTGCCCTGGCTTCCATCAGTGAACGGTGCTATGGCAATGCAAGCCAAATAAACCTCTTTTCCCCCAACTTGCTTTTTGGTCGTGGTGTTTTGTCATAGCAATAGAAACCCTAACTAAGACAGTTGCTGATGAGTAAGTATGTGTTGGATAGAAAGAATAGAGAGATCATGTTTTTTTGTCTTTGCTGGCTTCTGTGATTCCCATTTGTTCACCTAAAAAATATTTACTGAACTTTTTTGTGCATGTGTGTGTGTGTGTGTGTGTGCATGTGTGTGTGTGTGTGTGTTGATCCATTACACTGTGGCTTATGCATTACTACTTCAAGACACCTACCCTCTTATGAGCTTTCTTAGGCCTGTGGACCACCCCTTTATAGTATACAGTTGAAACTGCTTTGTGTGTCTGCTTGAGTAATACCTTTCTTCACCATTACCCTAAAGCATTCTATCTACTGCTAACGTGTGAAGTATGAATTGTCCTCACTCAAACTCAAGTTGGACCTAGCAACTCAATGCATTAGATTTGGGAAATGGGGCCAACTGGAGGTAGTAATGTTCCAGAAAGAAAGGGAGGCCACGTGCAAAGTGCCAGTCACAGAACAACGAGGCACAAAAGAAGTCTGCTGTGGGGGTGAGCAGTAGGACAAGCAAGCTGAAGCACTGACTCCTTCATAAAAAATGGGAAGTCGCTGATAGAATGAGAAGCAGTGGTCATGGGATACACTATCATTTCACTTCTTGAAGTATGGTTTGGAAAATAGTTTGAGGGGGTACGGGCAAGCCCATCACTCCAGGCGGGTAAGAACAATGTCTTGCGCTCCCCCTGGGACCTGCCGGATGCAGGATCGCATTCTCCCACAGGGAGACAACAGGAGGGCTAGCCTGGAGCATGGTCTGCCTCTCTTTGCTCCTCTTAACAGCTTTTGATGTATGCTAACTACAGAAGGAAATTTCATCTTCATGGGAAGATCTGGTGATTACCACCTGACCTGAGAATTCAGACTAAAAATCCTTAATAGTGGCTGGCATGGCAGAGTGGGCCTTACCCCCTTCACTCAGAGGCACAGACAGATCTCTACAAGTCTGAGGCCATTGTGGTTGACATATTGAGTTCCAGTCCAGACAGGTTACATAGTGAGACTTTGTGTTAGAAATACATTAACAGTGAGAAACACTGACATGTGCTCCTTGCTGTGTTGAACTCTGAGGTCCATGGTCTAACCTACTTACTGAACTTGTCAAATGTATTTAACCTCAACCTCACCCACTTTAAAGTCTTATGTAGGAGATGATGAAGGTCTTATGTCAAGATGAAAAAATCAACTGTATGATATAAAAAACATTTTATTAGATGGTTTATTTTATTTTATAGTATCAGAGAAAATAGACATCTATCTATCTACATATATATTTTATAAAAGCAAATTCAAAAATATAGATGCACAGTAGAATGAAAATGATATCAAGGCACCAACCTTAATTATTTTACACACAATACTGAGACCAGACTTTGACAAAGCATTCTCATCATTCTGAATCACACAGTTAGGGTGATTGACCTGACCTGATATGTCTGGGACTCAAAGTGGAGTTGATGAATTCTCATGACACAAGATCTAAAATCCAGGAAAATACTGGGCCAACAAGCATGAGCAGGTCATCTTACACATAATAAAGAATTTAGGAATGGTAATCACAACTGATGTCTGTAATTGATTTCAGAGCTGTTTGGCAAAACCCCCATATATATGAATAAAACTATTATAGTAAAATGGCAACAACTATTAAGTTTAGGAAATATATATATATATATATTTATATTTATAAATATATATATATTTATACATACATATATACAGGGTGATTTGCTATTCTACTTTCACCATTTATGTGTTTGAAAATTTCTATAATAAAATGTTAAGAGAAAATATGCTTTGATAATAAAAGATGCCAAAGAAATAAAATCATACAAGATGCTATTTAAAACAGGAATAGTATTGGGTATTGTATTATAACATAAAACTTGATGTATTAAAAAGTGTTAAAAATGAAACTACTAGAAATTGAAAATGGGCTGAAAATTTAATAGCCTTATAGAAGAATGAGTTGAAAACAAATACTTAAAAATTTTAAAATGTTAGAAAAGGTATATGTCTGTGCACCTGTACTTAATACAGATAGCACTTTACATAATTATAATCAAATAAGCCTCAGAGTTGCCTGATAACAAGTATGAAGCAACGATCTTGGAGAAGGAAGAAGAGGAGGAATGCCTGTGTGGCAGGGACAGTTGGGGAGAGGAGCAAAATCCTCACTTTTCACATGGGGTAGCACAAAGTGGTAAAAAACTTTAGTCATTGAGGTTAAGTACTGAGTATTTGTCGCGGGTTTAAATTTGTGTCTCGGAGTAAGAAATGATGGAGTGGGGATGGGGGATTACTCTTTTTCATTAAGATATTGGAGGACTGTTTGATTCTTAACTATGTGAACTATCTTTTATTACTAAATGATGGAGAAACAAAGAGTTGAAGATTACATAGTTCTGGAAAAATGAAACAAGTAGTAAAATCAGAGATACATAACGTTAAATGGATACAAACACTTCTCAAATCTGTAAAATAAATAAGGTCTACAGAAAGAAATAAGAAATTTAATTCCTTTTGAGTCTAAGGAAATTTTAAAATAATATGTAGTGTATCCAAATGACAATGGACAGAGTATACAGTGAAGCCTGGAAGGTCTTAAATGGTGTTAAAGAAACGTATCCAATAATAAAAATACAGAAAAAAAATTGAAATGTATCCAGTTGCCTCAGATGGAAACTAAGGTATATTGCTGAAAGTAAAGACAGGAGCAGAGAAGTAAAAAAAATAATAAACTCTTTTTTTTTTTTTTTTTTTTTTTTTTTTACAAAGTGTGAGTTGGGATACTACAATCTGCTTGTTCTTATGTCAACAGATTAAAAAGATATGGTGCAGCTGTTGAAAAAGCAAAACTATAAGCATCTGGAACACAGGGAGGCATGCCTAACACCTACCATGCATCTGCAGAAAGAGGGCACATCCGACCAGGAATCCTCCCAACAAGGGAGATGCTGTGTAATTAGTGAGTGCAGGAGAAAATGGATCTCTGACTCTGCGCCCTCCCAAAAAGGCTTACAACATTAATAAAAAGAAAACAGGCTTGTGTGAGAATCTATTTATAGCTATATTTAGGATGCTTGGGTGGCTGTGAGCCACCCAGTGATTGATAGCACCATCATTAACTCCAGGGCAATGTGTGGAGGGGTGTTGCAAGGGTCTGTGTTGGGTCTGGTCTAGTTTAATGTCGTTAATGATCTGGAAAGGGGAGTGAATAGAATTTATAGGTGTTACTCAATTTTTTACTGAGTTCATGGTCTTAAGTTAAACATTTCCTGGCATGGTAGGGATGGCACTAAACCTGGCATGGAGAAGGATGGATGGCAGTGTCTAGTCCTTCACTCTTGAACGCTTCCCTTGTATATTAGAATTAATATCCTTTGCACCTGGGCCATTTTGCAAGCCCTGGGTTCCTCTGAAACATTTCCCTTTGGTTTCTTTTGCTATATTTCCACTAGAGGAACATGTGAAATGGCTCTGCCTTGTCCTGTGTTCAGCTATTATGATCCTCTCATGATCTGAATGTATGCTTTTATCACATATACCTATATCTATGGATAACTACAAATCACACCAATCTTCTGTTATATTTAATTCAAATTTGACTACCCAGTTTTGTGTATTGGATAGTCAAATCATGGCTGCTTCTCTCTTGATCTCTAAAATTCTGCTCTCTTCTCCCCCACAAAAAAAAAAAAAAAAAAAAAAAAGCCCTAGCTTATGCTGTGCTCCCTTTTTCATGGCATTGTGTCCTTCATTATCTACTTGGGAAACATCACTATCCTGTGAGGTCCTGTTTCCTCCCCAGGGCCTCCATTCTTTCCCTGAGAACACCCCGTAGCTTATTTCTACCGTCTTTAACCATAATTCTCATTGAAGTGCTTTAGTCATTTCAAGGTAATAAAAGGGTCTAATTGTGGAAACAAGGTGAAATCTGGTGTGGGAAAGTGAAAAGGTACTTCAGAGCTTCGTTTTAGACAGAATTTCTACCACAGCCAACTGTGTTCACAGGAGATGAAGACAGAAGGAAACTCATAATCACCTTCCATTTGCTGTCTTTGCTCAGGAGTCATGGAAAGTAATGTAGGGATTGATTGATGATGTTCAATGAGAACATCGATTATATTTTCTACCAGAGACAATGAGCTGAAATTTGGAAAAATCTTGATGCAGACTATTTTTAAAAAGTAGGAATTAAAACAAAATGAGAAGTTGAACATGCACATATAATCCCCATTCAAATTCCTTAAAACATACACACACATGAATATGTTTAATAAATGCACGAAAACATCACAAGAAAACAAGTTTTTAAAATAAGTTACCAGCAGATCAAAAATTATAAGCCAGCCAGGCATAGTGGTGCACGGTTTTAATCCTGACACTCCAGAGGCAGAGGCAGGTGGATCTCTGTGAGTTTGAGGCCAGCCTAGTCTACATATGAGTTCCAGGACAGCTAGAGCTACATAATGAGACCCTGTCTCAAAATATATATTTGGCAAGAGAGGTAGCTCACACCTTCGGAGCTATGACCCAAGCACTTAGGAAGCAGAGAAGGAGGCAAAAAGATCAGGAATTCAAGGTCATACATGGGTACATAGAAAGACAAGGACAAACTGTGCTGTGTGAGACCCTGTTTTAAAAAAATGTTTGAAGAGGTATGTAATGAGTTCTTATGAAACAAGAAATAAACCAATACTTCAGCTTTAACATGTATAAAAGTATTACCTAAGAGAAAAATATGAATGGCTTATAAATGCAGATTAAAATGTCTACACTAGACATAAAAACAATAAATATTAAGATGGATATAAATTAGTTTTTATCATATTAGAAAAATTGTGAAGGCCATATCCATGAAGGGCACAAGTGTTTAACAACAAAGCCTTATACTTTCTGGTGAAATTATTATTTTTTAATTTATGACCTAGAACACTCATTATAAGATAACCTAAAAACACACACACATACTGAGAGTGGGGAGTGGGGAGGATGTTAGAGAAAGAGGGAGAGGACATTGATCTTCTGAAACATTATTGATCACAATGATAAACTGTAAAAAACTAAGTACCTATCGTTACATCAATGCAGAATCACACACGATGTGCTTTACCACGAAAGATGGCAGGGAACAGCCTCCTAAGAATCAAGGTACAATGCGTGGAGATGACCTAGAACCCCTGCACAGATGCAGCCCATGGCAGCTTAGTGTCCAAGTGGGTTCCATAGTAATGGGAACAGAGACTGCCTCTGACATGAACTGATTGGCCTGCTCTTTGATCACCTCCCCCTGAGGGAGGAGCAGACTTACCAGGCCACAGAAGATGACAATGCAGCCACTCCTGATGTGATCTGATAGACTAAGATCAGAAGGAAGGAGAGGAGGTCCTCCCCTATCTGTGGACTTGGGGAGGGGCATGAGTGAAGAAGGGGGAGGGAGAGTGGGATCGGGAGGGGAGGAAAGAGGGGTTAATGGGGGGATACAAAGTGAATAAACTGTAATTAATAAAAATAAATAAAGAAATGAAGAATCAAGGTGGATCATGGCTTAGCCCCATTTTTAAGTGAATAGTGCAATGACAACCTGGTTAAAGCATGACAGTGTTTTTAGACTAAGGTGGAAAAAGTCTATGCTACACAGTTTTCTGCACGTGCAGATGTCTTGAAGGAATGATGAAAGTCTGGAGAGATATGGCAACAGTGTTGCCCTGTTTCTATGCAGACTGGACTTCTGGGTGACTGCCATGACTGTTCACTTTCCCCCTTTGCTCTTCTGCATCGTTTTACAATGAAGGACACACTTACAACTTACTAATAAAATCTGACAATAAAATATTTAAAGAAGTGCCCTTCTCTAAATAGGCTGTATTTCCTTTTAGGGGTTAATTTTCATGAAACGCCTGACACAGGCACAGGAATAGACACACACTGCCCTTTAAATTGATTAACACTCAAGTGAGTAAAATGCAGAATGGGTGTTATTAATTTTTCTCTGCCATGACTGAGAATTAAAATAATTGCCAAGAAGGTTCTCTCACTGAGCCAGGAGCACACCGCAAGGGCTCATGGGATCCACCCGAGAGAGGAGCGTGCTGCAAGGGCTGGTGGGATCCGACTGAGCCAGGAGCACACCGCAAGGGCTCATGGGATCTGGAGAAGAGGAGTAAGAGAAGAATGGGAAGGGGACAGAGATTTAGACACTCGTGGAGAGGCATTATCCAAGAAGTCATCACTTAGCCATGTTGTCAGAATGCATTTAGTTTTCATCTCTTGGTGGTGGCTCACACCTTTGATCCCAGTCTGCGTAGCCAGAGGCAGGTGGATCTCAGGGAGTTTGAGACTAGCCTGTTTACAGAGCAAGTTCCGGTACAGTCGTGGATACAGAGAGACACTTTGTCTTGAAAAATAAAAAAAATAAATAAAAGGAAAAATTAAAAACAAAAATAACTTAAAAAAAAATAAAAACATCTTTTGAGGGCAGGAGAGAGGACTCCACAGACAAGAACACTGGTTGCTCGTTCAGAGGACCCAGGTTCCCAGCAGCCACGTGGCTCACAACCGTGTATCACTCCAGTCCTAGGTTATCCAGTGCCCTCTTCTGGCTTCCAAAGCACCAGGCACACATGCGGTGCACAGAAATACATACAATCAAAACATTCCTACATACAATAATAATTTAAAATAATATAATAATATAAACAAATGATAAAAATATAATTATAATTATTATATTAAATATGAATATAATATAAATAAATATAAAAATAAATAATAAAGACCTGTCCTTTCAGTATAGCTCCACTTGAGGGGGACTCTAAACCAATTTCTAGATCCTTAAGTGTGACAAGTCAACACAGTCACAAGAAATACATATTTGACATGGCAAATGGCAGACGGATCTTATCAAACATATATCAGACTTGAGATAAACTCATATTAACATTTTGAGGACCAACTCTGCACATCGCTAGACTAGGTATTTTAATACATACATGCCATCAGTTTCTCAGAACAACACACAGATAAACAAGTGTTCACTGCCCTTAGAACATGAAGTCAACACCAAGCTAAGCAAAAGCAGCACAGAATTCACACCTGATCGCCAGTTCGGTGTAGGCTTTGATGCTTTTCTTAAAAGGTGAATGAGCTGACTGCCAAGACATCCTCATTACAGATTTAATTCCTTTTAAAGGCTCAGTCACATTCAAACCTGAATTGCCGTACAGAGTTACTACCTACATTGTTCCGGGAATGTTCAGAGACAGTTTTGACTATAGAGGATGTCTGCCATGCAAGAATGACTTTAGAATCATAACTAAAGGATGAAGGATTGATGTCTGTATTTTCAAGGTCAGATGACCCTGTGTTTATTTTCGATTCTAAAGTCTGATTCTAAATCCACTTACTTGTAAGCGTGATATATGAACAAAGTATGAAGTCCGTGTGAGGCTAACATCATTTAGGCTTCCATCACTTCTTGTTTCTAAGCCCGTTCTATTCTTTTGAACTTAAGGGACTTGATGCATTTGTGAGAGATCAGGAAACAAAGCACAAATGTGCCAAGAATGCCACGGGGCTAACAAACAGCCCCGTGCCTGTGACTAACATAACCACCCACCTGCTGTCACCATCTGTCCTCGGAGGGGGCTGAGGGGACCCTCTTCCACAAGCAAGCAGGTTGGCTCAGATCGCTCAGCTGGAAGTTGATTTGCACAG
The DNA here is from genome assembly GCF_907164565.1 of Psammomys obesus. Taxonomy (NCBI): domain Eukaryota; kingdom Metazoa; phylum Chordata; class Mammalia; order Rodentia; family Muridae; genus Psammomys; species Psammomys obesus. Next base: position 2,114,099 of record NW_026596100.1, on the reverse strand, counting down.
GAGCGTCTGTCTGCTTGACAGCCTGTATCCACAGTGCTCCCATGTCATAACTTGTCTTATCAACGTAAACTTTGGTCAATTAAAGGAAAGGAAGGAGAGAAATGCTGCTCTTGCTCCTAACTCGCATAGAGCCAGGGAAGGGGCCAAGCAGATGGCTCTAAGTTCTTAACGAGACTCCACTGATTGGCCATCCCTTGACCTTACAGGTGATTCATTCACTGCCCATCTCCCAAGACAGGGACATCTGTTAAAGGCAGGAATTCCACCTGTGTTATTCACAGAATTCCACAGAATCTATGTAGAGAAGTAAGAGTGAGATATAAGGAAAAGGGAAAGAGAGTGGCAGAAATCTGTTGATGTTTGTCTCAGTTCTTATGTAATGATGTTATTTCCTGTTATACGTTTATGAAATCAAAAATTGACAAATGATGCAAGAGAATGGAGTTCTCTTCTTAAGCTTGTAGTTTCAACGACTAAAAAAAAATAGCTCTAAAGTCACTTGCCATTTTCATGAGAGAAAATTACATTTTTTCTTTCCACTCTTGCAAATAAAGGTGAAAGTAGGCCAAAGAGAGCACCCAGTGAAGCCTTTCCTTGCGCCTCTTGTTGCAGCACCAGACAGCAACCCGGGGTATCTCCAGATGACGGAAAAGTGACACAGGCTGCCCGCATAGCCGAAGAGGGAATGTGGTGAGGGTGTTTGCATCAATTACAGAAGTCCGTTATGCAAATGAAGGCCTGTGTTTGCAGAAGTCTTGGCACAACTCTTCATGAAATAAATATACGTGTTTACACCAATTACAGGATTTCCATGGGGCCTCTGTGGAAAGAGCTCTCCTTGGGTGATAGCGTTTTGAAGCAGCCATCGCTGGGAGACGGCCTTCTAGAGCGACAGGCGTGTGCAGCAAGAAGCTGCCATTGCAGTTTCGGGGGGGGGGGCAATCTTCAGGCAGTGAAGACCCAGGGGAGAAAGTTCACCCAGGATGGTGAACTTTCCTGGACACGGACCAGAAAGCTTTGCTATCCCCGAGCCTCACCGTGGGTCTCAAGTTTCCTGGTCCAAGACATGGCCACGCCGCTGTCATAAGCCTTCAGTGACTCAAACGTCGCTCACTCAGGGCTTCCTCCGCTCCCCACGGAGGAACGCACCCAATTTGACCTTTTCTTTATTTATTGGTGTTTGCGAGAGCGTGCATTCAAGCACGCGCAGCAATGCACACGTTCGGCGGTCGGAGGACTGGGAGTTCCCTCCTTCCCCGTGTGGGCCCTGGGGATGGACCTCAGGCTGGCAGGCTTGGAATTCTGTCTCGCTCCAGCAACACCTGCTCTCCCCCAGTCCAGTCATGTCCCACCGCAGGGTGAGGAAGCTGGCGCAGAGGCCGTGTGGGGCTTGCTCGCTGTCTGCAGCTCTGCTGGAATTGTTGCCCTCGGCCTTGCTCGGAGAGGTGACTGCCCTGTCCGAGCCCCGGCTGGGCACCGGCGCATCCCGGAGGCAGGGGCTGCCCACCCTGCCGAGCCCAGGCCTGCTCTTGAGAAGCAAGTCTACAAGTCTTCATTCCCGCCTTCCTCTTCATTTCCACCACCTTCTCCTGCGGCTGCTCCCCGGTTCGCTCTGGGTCCTTTTGCTGTTGTTTCTCAGCGGCAAACGCGTGTTGGCCTTGTTCTCTTTACGAGGTTGTTCTGGCCCCTAAGAAGCCAGGAGTGCCACACCCTCCCCGTGAATCGGGCGCCAAAGCCGTCAAACCTACCAAAACCCCCTCAGACAAGCGAGTGAGGAGAATAAATCTTCGTCAGCAGACTTCTCTGCCCGCTAGGTTGAGAATTTCATTCCAGCCTCATTTAAAATTCATATACTATTAATACTAATCAGTGTTTATTAAAATTCAGACAGGCCCCCAACTGCTGCCGCACCGGGCGCCTGTAAGTTAAATTGACTTCAGTCCGCAGACACCCATTAAGGCCGTGCTTCCCATTTTCATAATGAGGCTCAGTTGGGGAGGGATGTTTACGAAATGACACCTGTCTGATTTACGTGTGACCTTGACTGTGCGTGAGAATGTGAACAATCGCCACCTTGCCACTCGGACGGCTGCATTTTTGTTTTGTTTTGTTTTTGTTTGTTTGTTTGTTTTGTTTTTTGCAGCTGTGTGTTCCCATTTCCAGGCCACCCGAGACACAACAAACAGCGAGCTAGACTCCTCCAGCCAGCCTCAGACACCAAGCAGACAAAGCGTTCAGGCTTGCCTTTCACCCGCCCAACATGAAGCCGGCTAAGCCGACCCCGAGATGGCGTCGCAAACAACTTCTATGGTTGAAAAGAAAAGAAAAAAGAAGAAAAGGAGAGCAGACTCCACAGTGGGCAGCCTGGCCTCGGGCGCGCTGGAACCACGAGGAGAGCCACAGCCTAGCGGCTCTGTAGCAACTTGAGATACCCCCAGGCAGCCAGGTGTGGGGCTGTGGCGAGGAGACGGGCAGCCCTGGTTCTGCTGGCTGCAGCCAGCCTGCTTGCAGACACCGTCTCCACGCTCTCTGAAGTGCGGCCAGCGGGGACGGAGGGATTGGCAGACTGCCCTCTGCCTCCATGGTATTCCTTTCAGGGAAAGTTTATTGGAAAACTATTTTTTTTTTCTCTTGCCAAAATGTGCATGGGTTGGCCAAGATCTACCCCGCTAAGAGCCATTCTTCTGGGCAGGTGAAGAGTCAGGAACACCTGCCCTCCCCAGAACAGCCCGAGCCCTCGGGGGATAATTACAACTGCTTTTTTGTTTTTGTTTGTTTGTTTGTTTGTTTGTTTAGGCTTTAGAGTATTGATCTTACCTTAACCAGAACATCCGGCACTTCTGTGTTTTATAATTTGTAGATGAATCACAATGCCTTGTCCATGGCTAAACTAACCACCCTGGAGTAGTATTTACATTATCTTCCGGGGGAGCCTCCGTGTAACACTGAAGGGGCGTTTGTGTAAGAAGGCAGAGACCCACTGGGGTCCGCAGCTGCAGGACATCCGGGTGTTGATGTGCCAGCTGCCTCTATCCACTTTATATTGTGGAGGGAAACTTTATGGAGGGTGTCAGGTAGATGCCCACAGAATTGTGAACAGACCGTAAAAAAGCGTGAAACTCGCGTTTGAAATAATACCAAACACCAGGAGGTGAGACGGAAGGGAACACGGAGAACAGAAGCGCGTCGGCACGCTGGCATCAGCCGGAGGCCCCGCGGGATTACGGTCACGGAAGGAGAACGGAACATTTCTCCAGGGGAAGGATGGAGCTTTGGGGATCCTGGAGAGGTGACCCAAGACCGCGTGCTAATAACAAGAAAAAGAAGCCTCCAAACAGTCCATGGGAAGGGTTTATGAACTTCCTCCACCCACCGCTTGGCGCCCTGCACTTCAAAAGCTGAGCAGCTCCCACACAGGACAGACATGGCGCCTTGACGCCCATCTTCAGTCTTCAGCCTCTCCCGGTTCACCGCCGTCTCTACTCCTACAACCCCAACCTCGGCTGTCCTGTCAACCTCAGTTGTGCCTTGGATTCCTTGTCCTTCCCTCCCTCCAGCAGGGTGCAAGCTGGCTTGCCCTGTCCCTGAGTTAATAACATCCCAGGCTCAAACTCTTAGATCTGCAGCAGCAACCGGAACAGGGGCTAAGCCAGAAAGAGCTGCTGCATCCTTCCGACATGCATTCACAACGAGGTCAGAGATTTTTATTTTTATTTTTTATTTTTTGCCCCAGCAGGAACAGGCGCCACGGGGCTCTTTCTGGGGTGTTTTGTGTATGTGTGTGTGTTTTCTTGCCCATTGCTCTTTTGTGGGGGCATCCTACCCAATTTGTGGAAGAGTGACTTTCCGTGAGAGAATTATTCCCGTTCCTCCAAACTACACTTCAGTATTCTGAGGTGAAGAGCCACACTTGTTTCCCCAGTGTTAACTCTTTTCCTCTATTACACATTCTTCTCTTCCCATGAAAGGAAAAAAGGCAGAGGAAGGGTTATGAGAGGAGAAACTTTTGTGAATCGAGTTGGGAGTAATTTACCTCTAAAGGCATGATGATTCTGCAGACTACCTATTATAAAAATCAGGCAGACTGCAAGAGTAGAAGGTTTACCGGAACACACTTGTTTTTGTGTGTGCGGTCATGTGTATGTGAATGAGGAGTGCTCATGCGTCAGGAGACCAGCGCTCCTCATCTGGGCCCCTCCTCAGCTGTTCTCCACCTTGTGGTTGGCTTACGAGACAGTTTCTTGCTGAATCTGGAGCTTAAAGACATCTAAACTGGCTGTTCAGAATTCTGCCCTACGGATCTCCCTGACTCCGTGTGCCCAGAACTGAGCTCTCCACACCGCCATGCCTGGCTTTTTACACAGGTGCCAGAGTTTGGGCTCAGCTCTTCTTTCGTGTATGACAAACGCTTTACCAAATGAGCCATTGCCCCAGTCCCCAAAACTTATTTCCTTAAAGTCATATACCACCAAACAAATCATGAAATGAAAGCACTGTAGAGTCATAGTTGATTCTGTCTGTGTAGCCTCTGAAAGACTCTACCTAGCAGTGGATCAAAGCAGATGCTGAGACTCATAACCAAACTTTCGGCAGAGTACAGGAAAACATATGAAAGAAAGGTAGTTAGTAAGACCTGGAGAGGACAGGAGCTCCACAAGGACCAAATATATCTGGGCACAGGTGTCTTTTCTGAGACTGATTCTCCAACCAAGGACCATCAATGGATATAACCTAGAACACCTGCGCAGATGTAGCCCATGGCAGCTCAGTATCCAAGTGGGTACCCTAGTAAGGGGAACAGGGACTGTCTCTGACATAAATTCAGTGGCTGGCTCTTGGACTCCCCTATTCCCCAAGGGAGAAGCAGCCTTGCCAGGCCACAGATGAGGACATTGCAGCCAGTCCTGAAGAGACTTGATAAGCTAAGGTCAGATGGAAGGGGAGGAGGACCTCCTCTATCAGTGGACTTAGAGAGGGGCAGGGAGGAGATGAGGGAGGGACGGTGGGATTGGGAGGGAATGAAGAAGGGGGCTACAGTTGGGATACAAAGTAAATAAACTGTAATATAAAAAATAATTTAATTAAAAAAAGAAACTTGGGACAATTTAAATATTGTCAGCCTCAACATTATTACTTTTAAAACCAGTAAAATAATAATTCCTATGTAAATGGTTTATTATTTTTATTATTATTTTACAATTTGTTCACTTTGTATCTTGGTTGTAGCCCTCTCCCTCATCTCCTCCCAGTCCTGCCCTCCTTCCTCTTCTTCCCCTACCCCTCTTCCCTAGTCAACTGATAGGAGAATTCCTTCCTCCCCTACTGTCTGACCCTAGCCTGTCAGGTCCCATCAGGACTGTGTGGATTCTATTCCTCTGGGGGCTGGCTAGGTCACTCCACCAGGGAGAAATGATCAAAGGAGCAGGCAACTGAGTTCATGGCAGAGACTGTCTCTTCTTTTACTAGGGAACTCACATGGAGACTGAGCTATGCATGGTAAAAAGTGGTTCTCAAAGGACTACAGCAAATATGTGGCAATCCCTGGCCCCAAACAGTCACCCAGTAAATATTTCCCTTCTTTCTGTCATCATTTTGGATAAAAAATGAGGAAGCCAATGTTCAGTTTATTGCTGACCTGTTGTGGTGACAGTGAGCAACCGAGCATTGCCAGAATGACGGCTGTAGGCCCAGCCGAGTGCCAGGTGTCGTGAATAACGACAGCTCTCCCCTCCAACCCTGTGGCTGGATAATGTGTGCACTTCACAAACTTGCTTGAACTGTGTCGAGCAAAATGAGTTAGTCTCAAGAACACATTCTGAATTTGCCTCAGCAGCCAACATTAAGCAGAAACCAGTTACTGGAGGGCAAGAATCTGCCGGCCAGAGGGAGAAGTTTGGGTTAGCTGATGCGGCACTCAGTGCCTCTGGGTGTTAGCCACATAGCAGAGTTGGCGTCTGGAGAGGTTCTTGCTCATCCTCACCCACACAGCAGGTGTCTGCTTTCACTCCCTGGCTCAGACCCGGCACATCGGACTCCCGGAATCTGTCTGATCTCTTGGTTGCTGTTAAGACGTTAGAGCCTGGTGATTTGGGGCTTGGGGGGTGGGGTAGGGAGGGGAGCAACTCTGGGTCTCTTCTGCTGTGGCTGGGCTTCCAGCCTCTTGGTAATGCACAACAGCTGAAGAACGTCTCGTTCTCAGTGAGATCATGTTGGAAACAGAGAAGCAGCCTCCGCAGTCAGTCATTTGTATGATAGAACTTCCCATTTTGAGGGAGGCAAATGACATTTTTTATCTAAAAACAATTTAGCTTTCTTCCTTTTGTGGTGGGGGGTTCTGATGTGCCAGCAGAATGCATAACATTCTCCATAACAGGTCATGGAGAAAGGAAGAAGGTCTGGATAAAGGGAAGCAACAAACAAGAGATGAGGAGTTGCATCTACCTGCTTTTGTGTGCTGTGATCACACAATAGCAACTCTTCTCCTTGGCTACGTGTGCTCTCAAGCTGGCTCCACTCCAGCGTTTACAACAAAGAAGGATGTGCACAGCCAAATGTTCAACTTGTATTCGTCGCATGGTCAAATCGGTGGATATCTGAACAGGTTTGAAAGCTGCATAGCTACTTGGGTGAGAAGGGGGCTTTCTGAGGCAGCGCTGTGTGGCACACCCTTATGTCCTGTTGGCAACAGCAGCCATATGTATGTTCGACTAGATCCACGTCTGCAGTCAATGCACAGCAGGTGACACGGTCCTTAATCGATTGTCCCAACAGAGATGGTGTCCAATGTGTACCTCAAAAATCACAAAGGCCTTGTGATGGGAAAGGGTATTTTAAACAGAAGTCCATGTAAAGGCCCAGAGGATGGGACAGGATTGTAAATATGGAGCACCAAATCTAATACTGTTTGCCACAACATCTAAGTTACTTGTGATGTGTTTTCCAAATCTCCGTACTTCTGCTTCTTTTCTTTCTTTCTTTCTTTCTTTCTTTCTTTCTTTCTTTCTTTCTTTCTTTCTTTCTTTCTTTCTCTTTCAAAATTTCTTCTAAAAAGGAACAATCATTCCCCTCTGGCTTTCCCAGACTTTCTTTTATGTGTCAACACATTTCGCAGATACAAAGAGTTTGCCCTCCGCCTTGAAGAATGCTAGGTCCCACGTCGTCCTGGTGGCCTGTTTGGTTTCCTTCTTAGCTGTACATGTGGGCTGAACATTATAAATCACTATAAATAAACCAAGATTTATCTGCGAGATAACTCCAGTACTTGAAGACATTCTTAAGGATGTGTTTTCCCATACCCTAGCAAGAAAAAAATAGAGTAATCAGGTATAAGCCTATAATAGGACTGTGCTATTACCAAGTGCCTTCCAGGGAACCTATGTAGAAGGAGGGTGGAAATGAAGAGGCAGATATTGTCATCAAAACCAGGTCTCTAAATCTCAAGGTGTATCTTTTAGTATTGAGGAAGTAGGGGTGTCTCATCCCCAAAACTGTGTCCTTTGAAAAACACTTGTTCTTCTTTAACTTGTCATATTTGGGGGTAGAGCGATGGCTCTGTGGTTAAGAGCACTGGCTTCTCTTGCAGAGAACCTGGATTCATTTTTCAGCACCTCTATTGCTGCTTACAGCTGTAACTCCAGTCTCAAGAGAATTACCACCACCACCACCCCCCCGGCCTCTGTGGGCATGCACTTGGTGTATTTATTCCCAGTGGGGAAACACTCTTACACAGAAAATAAGAATTAATAAGTGTCTTTTTTTTTTAAGTTTTACAGTGAAAGCTTTTGTATCAAGAAGAGTGTCATTGGTCACTTTGCTAGAGTTGCTGTAGTCCGTAGGTGCTAGTTTTTCAAATGCTGCTTTATTTGGGGGTTCCTTAAAACTTATACCTTATACCAACTCCCCCAACCCCAGGTTGGGAAAAAGAAGGTTGTAAGGGAAAAGGGACATGGGCTTCTTTACTTCTTCTTGCTGGGTATGATCGTAGGATTCTTTGGGGGGCAATAACAAAATCTGTTGTCAGGAAATCCAGAAGTCCAGGTGACCAGCAAACCAGCAAAGCAAAAGCACAGCAGGTCGTCCTCTCCCATCTCCTCCAATGGGCCACACCTTCCCTTGGGCCAACATATTTATACCTCTCAAAGTCCTCAGAATTCAAACCAATTCCAGCTGGCAAAGACCATGCTATGCATGAGACAACAGTGTGGACAAAGTAAAGTCCTCCACTTGGGATTATAACAAAAGAATGTTTACATATCGTAAACCAAAATGTCCACAACATTAGTTCACCACAGAATGACAAAAAACATGTTTCTTTACAATTGTGGGTGTCCGTTACTGAGATGGCAGGGTTGCTTTCGCTGTGCAGGGTCTGTTTGTCATGTGGCTGCTCATCCTCTTCCCTTATGAGTGTCGTACTCTCCTCTTCTCTGGTGCACACCAGCCATGATGAATCAGATGCACCCAAATAAACTCATTTTAAATTAATTACCTCTTCAAAGGCAGTCACATTCTGAAACATGGAAATCTGTAGCATACACAATTTAATCCATGGCAGACAATAAAGGAAAGGGTAGCATGATAACACACTCTTTTCTGGCACACACCCCATTTCCTCCTGATTTTAAGTAGCAACCATGTCCTAAATATCCATCTGTAAGGAAAAACAGATTTCTATTTGAAGACAAGAGGAAATGACAAACTGGCCTCAAGGTCTAGAAACCCTGCTTAATGCAATGTACCCTTTAAAAACATGATATGGTGCTGAAAATACGGCTCCGTGGTTAAAGGTACTGCCTGCTCTTCCCGAGGACTTGGGTTCTATTCCCAGTATCCCCAATGTGTTGTTGGTGACAAGTAGAAAATTAATATTTCCCATATCCTATCTCCTACCACCAATACGTGTTGAGAATCTCAAATCTAGTTTCTGAGTGGTTTCTACAGTGAAACTTCTTGCCAGCTAACATGTGGAATACAGACAAGAGTTCCTGAAGAATGATCATTACTTGCTATAAATAACTAAGAGATGGATGTCCACTGAAGCCCATGGAAAATTAGCTTGTCAACTAGTGTGACAGAGAAGAAATAGAAATGAATAATTGTTTCCTTCTTGTTGGTACAAATGCAGAGACATGGAACCATTTCTCAATGTTCTGGGAAGAAAATACGTTCTTTTAAGAAACAAGGAAAAATCATGTATCACTTCAGCAGAAAGGCAGACTCAGAGTCACACCATTTTGGAGCCTACCCCAAAAAGGAAACTCAGAACATTTTAAATGGGAGCACGTGGTTCACAGAATCACCACCATGAATCCTGCTGTCTGAGGCAGACACGAGAATTTAAAATACTGATTCTGGCAACACTCGCGTGACTTCGCATTACAGCAAAGTCGATGGAGTGGAGTGTGAACGGCCATTTTGCAAAATGGATAATCTCAAAAATATGGTCATCTTGAGAAAGAAGACATGCCGACATTACGATGCTCTTCTCATCTGTTACTGTGAGGCTTCTCAACTCACAAAAACAAACCAAAACAACTACATTAGGATTTATTGAGATGAAGAAATTCAAGGATTTCATATCTGGTGTGTCATACTCGTCATCGAGGAAAATGCAAATTAGAACAGCTCTCTCTGCTCTTCGCTATATATAACACCCTTAAGAAGGGACATGATAAAGGATGAAAAGAAGCTCATGGCATCCCCAGCAGCTGACATGAATAGTCAAAAGATATCTGTGGGAACTTATACATTTTGTGCTTCATCGCCAAAAATAAAATAGCCCCTGGTTGAATAATGTAATTATTATGGTAATTACATTTACAATTATGGTAAAATTCATTGCGTTTGCTAATGGTGTTTTTAAAGCAAAATATATTTTCTTAAACAACGATAAAAATTTGATAAGTTAAAATTTAGCTAAATAAATGATTTCTTTATACAATTAAGAACATTCTACATTGACCAAATAGCTCAGCATGTAAAGGCACTTACCACTAAGCCTGACAGCCTAAGGTGTTCCCTGGGACCCATATGGTGGAAGGAGAGAACCAGTTCCCTCAAGCTGTCCTCTGACCTCCACACTTGCACTGCAGCACGCACGCATGCACGCACGCATGCACATACGCGTGCATACTCTCTCTCTCTCTCACACACACACACTCAAAACAATAATAGTTTCTGAATCATCCTTCCCAAATGAAGTCATGTTTTAAAGGCATACATGCTATATTCCTGTTATTGGAAACAATGTGGGCAAAGATCCTGTTATCCATGCCTGGAAGATGACATAAACTGCAGAGATAATTTACAATCATTAATAAAAGTCTAGCTATATCGATAAAGCCAGTGGGAGGAGGAGGAGGAGGAGGAGGAGGAGGAGGAGGAGGAGGAGGAGGAGGAGGAAAGCTTTGAGCTGATGTTAGTCATAGAAGGACCATGAATGTGACCAAAGCCAAAGCATTAGCTAAAAAGTGGAGGAAGGAGCGGTCTCAAGCTGAGGCCACTCCCAATGCCAATGTGAGGAGAGAGCAATTGCTTTCAGAAGTTCATGAACTCAGGGAATATTTGTCCCAGGAGAGAACTCAATGAGTTTTCAAAGAGTTCACCCCTTCATTTGACAGGAGAGATCAAGAAGCGCTTACGGCATCTCCCCACACTCTCTGGACAGAGATCAATTGTTCCCAAGGATTCTTCTAGTCCCACCATTGCCAGTACCCAGTCTCCGGAGACCTGGTCCTGGAAAAGAAGCATAGGTTTTATTTCTTTAAAAAAAATTTTTAAATGCAGTTTTTAGTGTAACATATGTGTATATTAGCTTCCAGACATGTGTGTGTGTGTCTGTGCATGTGGTGTGTGTTTGTGTGTGTATGCTTTTCAGAATCCCAAAATAAGAACTTTTGTCCCACATGACTTTCATTTCCTGTCAGCCTACAGGACACCTGGTAAAGTCTACAGCCCCAGAACGCTGCATTGGAAAGGCCTGTTTACAGAGCGCTCAGAAGCCTGCCCCTGCTTAGATGTTGAAAGAGCTGTTTTCACACACCAGAGTCTCACAGGAAGCCAGGCGACTACAGAACAGGCTCTCAGTCCAGCAGGCCGGAGGCTCCTCTGGTGTCACGTCTTCTGGCCCTTCTTTTCTCATTTTTAATCCCTCTCATTTTTAATTTCTTCTTAGCAATAAAGGAAAGAAGTGGGGTGGATCTGAAGTTTCTATATTAACATTGAAAGGATTGGTTTTGTTACTAATATTCTGTTCTCTGGCACTTTCTTCAGTGATCTGTACTGTCTGACAAGGGAAGTCGATTTCAGTTCACATAACAGGAACTGAGGTCCACAGTTCCTGTCTTCTCATTTATAAGTGAGCATTATGCAAGGACTGGTTTGGAACTCCATCTTAAGAGCCATTTAAGAGACACGATTATCTCATGCCTTCATTCTTTCACTTAGCAAACAGAGCGAGCACATACCCAGGTGTGGGAGAAAAGAGATGATTAAAAACCCAAGACCTTCCTTTGAGTGTGTCTTCCAGTGGGAAAGCAAAACCCATGGACAGATACGAGCACACACATGTCAGATGTCATGCTACAGGAGCTGTATGGCGGTGCAACATACAGCCTCATGGACAGTGGTCACACACATGGGTCTTGTCTCCTCATGGAAGGGAATCTGTTTTACTTGTGGAATTTCTTACACAAAACTCATCTCTGAGATTTAATTGACCTATTTTTAAAGCAGAGACAAATGTATCTGTTGCAGGGTATTTGATCCCATTGTGAACCCTGAGACTGTGAACTGTAAAACTCTCTTTCTTGTTTGGTTGGGTTGAGCCCTAACACACACCTTTATTCCGAGACCTTTCTGTTTATTGCAAACAGATGATGGTGGTGTGGTTCAGCCAGCCCTAGCACACACCTTTAACCCAAGAGCTTTCTGTACACAGGATTTAATAAGTAACCCTAGGTCAAGAGGCAGAGCAAGAAACCGGCTGCCAAGAATTAAAAAGTATGAGGGACTTTGAGTTGGGGCCTATTTTAGACAGTATGTATAAGTAGAAGGGACTTTAGCTCTTTGGCTTTAGCTCTCTGGCTTTTGGGGGGCCCTTTGGGCTTTGAACTAGCAAGGCTTTGGCCTTGAGTTTTTTGGCCTTTTCTTCCTGGGCTGAGCTAACTGAGCTAGTGAGCCTTTTGGGTTTTTTCCAGACCTGAACTGAGAAGGAAGGTCAGCTGGGAGCTTTCTCTCCCTCTCTGAGCTAGCAGGTTTTCACCCAGCATCTGGCTCCTGAGTCTTTATTGGTAAAATTGAACGGTTGGGGTTTTCATTCATTTATAACAACATAGCTCCAATGCATAGTGCATTTCATGGATTAAGTGAGATGTGATAGGTAGCATTATTAGAATGGAAGCGCTCAGCATTTGCAAACAACTGAAATTATTGTTGGTTTCAATAATGAGAGCTCAAGAGACACTGTGTGACCAGTGTCTTAAAGGAGAGGCCAAGGCCTGATAGGATCCCCTAAAAAAGGGACTGCTGATACTTTTCTCTGTGTGGAAAATGGGGCTCCTGCTTCATAGTAATTAGTACCAGGGATCTACAGATGCAGAAGCAGGACAGTTACATTCTTGCAAGGCCAATCACCAACCCATACAAAATGGTGGATTGCCAAATTAGGTGTGAAAAAGTCATTCTTATAGCCCCACCTCCAGGTCAACCTCCCACCCCTGTCCCTCACCCGCCCCCACTGCCACCACGCCGCCCATTTCACCATTGGCTGGGTACTCACAGAGGAGCAGTCTTTTTGGAGTGTCACCTACCTCTTACAGTCTCCTCTCGGTGTGTGCGCGTCACCCACACAGCCTGCTGGATACAACTTTCTCATCCTGAGATGAACTTTTGGTTCGAATGAATGGTAACAGAAGTGAAAATAGTCTAAAGGGATTCTTGTGTCTGGGGATCTGGCTATTAGACTATTGAAACAATGGACTCCAAAGAAATGGGAATTTCCCTAGGAGTCTCGTGCTGGGAGAAGGAGGAGATGCCAGGCACAGGGAAAACTTGTTTCCAAGAAAAAGAATTGAAGCAGCTCTAGCTACCCCGCTGGATGAAGCCCAGACGATGATGGTCGGTGAGAGGCAGGGACACACCTCGGCCTGGACAGCTTAGATGTGCATATCATCATCAGCTTCTATTTACGCTCTGATCTCACCTCAACCCCCCTCACTTTGGGGATTTTCTGAGTGGCCTTGTCTCTCTTCCCAGTGTGGCTACATTGAATAAATCTATTTTTTTTTCTGCTTTCCATTACTAATTTGGTTCTTTTTCTTGGCTTATTGAGCATGGGCAGCCAGACCTGACTTTGGTCTCAGGTTGTGGCCCTCAAGTTTGATAACACAGTGAGTTCCATGGCAAAGACAGGATTCATTCATGGTGCAGCTGCTGGAGGGCAGGCGCTATAGTCCATCCTCCACCTTACTCCAAGGGCATCCCGCCCCTCAGCTTCCATCGGGTACATCCCAGGATATTCACATAGTGTTCGCAAAAGCTCCACCCATCCCAACATAACAAGGTAGGTTTATAGTAAGAAAACTGGAACTGGAAGAAGAAAACATAAGCCATTCATTTTGCTAGAGACAGGCGGATCTCTGTGAGTTCAAGGCCAACCTCGTCTACAAAGCAAGTCTAGGATAGCCAAGGCTACACAGAGAAACCCTGTCTCGAAAAGCCAAAAACCAAAAATATAAATTTTTTTTTAAATTCTCCCAGTATCTTTGCTGAGCATGTCTTCCATCTGTCCAAGTGGCCAGACTTGCAGGCTCCTGTGTTCTGTTTAAATCATTCAAAGTAAAACCTGGGCCTGGGGCCTGGAAGAGGTTTAAATATGACAGCGTATTTGGGGTGTGTATGCCTATGGTCTACATAAGTTAGTAGAGTTTTCTGTTCATGGCCAGTTGCTCTTTGAGCATGAACCAGAACACTGCACTATTAACAAAGACCTCGTCCTTATTTTTCCTGAGCGTGTGGAGTGAATTCTCACTGGGGGTGTGAGTTTCTGCTGCAACTCATCATCACTAAGCTTCCTTCTTCTAAGTCAACCAGAAACATGAGAGAACTTGAGAACTGTGCGGAAATAAACACAATTACTGAAGTCTGGGGACATGTTACGTTTGAAGAAGGAAGTGGTGAGGGGATTTGAGGAAGAGGGGCACTGATTCAGATTGTCCTCTGGGCAAGAGATTTATTACTGCTTCAGAGGACAGTACGGTGGTGAGCTGGCTTAGGTGGGTGAGTGGATTCCGAAGTAAATACCCTTCCTCCTTCCAGACAAAGTAAGGTGACTGCTTGTCAACGTTTCCAAGGAATGTTTCCCACACCTAAGGAAGCCATTACTATGTGATGTGTGCCATGTGACCTCAGCCTTTGGAGGGGAGGAAGCCTGCAAGGTCATGTCTGGCCTTCATCTCTCTGTGGCTGTTGTGAGCGGACGGAGCCTGCACGGGGTGCTGTAAGGCTTTTCCCAGCAGCGCCTAAGGGTTCTAACAGCATCTGCAGCTCAGCCGGGAGAGTGCTTGACCGGCACGTAGCCATGCATTTGATTCCAAACACTGCATAAAACATCTGTGGTGGCATGTGCCAGTAAGTTCCAGCACTCCAGAGGTGGAGGCAGGAAGATGAGAAGGAAGCCTGGGGACAGCCTCAGCTACATAGCTAGTTCCAAGCAGATCCTGCCTCAAAAGAAAGAAAGAAAGGAAGAAAACCCGAATTCATATTAAATGTAGTCTCTAAATGTATAGCGGGAGACAGGGAAAAGCGGAGGGGGCTCGGAACTAAGACTGATTTCTAATCACTGCAGTCAGGAAGAAATCCAGGTGCTGGAGTACCTTAACAACATCCCTTTACGGGAAGAAAGATGAGCATTGCTTTGTGAGTATTTCCTAGCTATGCCGTAATACGGCTCTTCTCCCTTAGGACATAACAGAGTCCATTATCCTGTTGTCATTTTAAAGCAGAAATTATCTCATCCCAGTAGCCATGGCCACCAATTGAGTAGAACAATATAGAGCTATATAGAACTTTCAGGTCACATATTACATATCACATAGTAAACACATATATACATGTATGTGTATGTGTGCGTGTTCATAGATAGATAGACAGTGGAATGGCACAAAGGTTAAAAAGGGGAGGCATTTCACAGAGGCCTGAGAGGCCAAAGCTAGGAAGCTGACAGAAACTTCTGAAGAGGTTAGGTTGAACCTATGGGAGCTGCAGAGGCCAGGAAAGCTGTCGCAGCTGTCGTCGAGGCTGGCCACTGAGGCAGGCCGAAGGGTGAGAGGATGACTACAGAGGCAATGAAGTGAGGGGCAGGTGGCTCAGAGGTTCAGAGCGGCGACGGGAATCCAAACAGGCCCATCCTCAGCAGGGACTGAAATGAACTGAAGCCCTCGAGACAGGAGGAAGTTCTCTGCACGTCAGTCCTTTGATGCGTATACCGAGTGGTCAGATAACAGGGAAGTGAAAGTCACGGCTCCCAAAGCACTAAGTGTCCACCTTTATGCAGTTCATGTGAGGGAGTGGCACCTCTCTCTCCTCAGTCTAGCTGTCCAGGAAGTTTTGAGCATGGTTTTCCTGATGTGATTTTAATATGCCCATGTGCTAACAGGCCCCGGCAAATTTATAGAATGGGACTCTTCCTGTTCCCAGGAGTAAGTCATTTGTCAGTCTGTACGGTATGAGTGCCACTGGGCAGATGGCGCCGTTTATATTCCTACCCATGCTCACAGTCGGCCTCCATCCTCAAAAGCTGTCGACAAAATAGAGGGTTTCAGGGCTGGAGAGATGGCCTGGCAGCCAAGAGCACTCGTTGGTATTCCAGTTTCGGCTCTCAGCACCCACATGGTGGCTCACAGTCATGTGTAACTCCAGTTTCAGAGGATCTGATGCCCTCTTCCGACCTCCGTGGGCACAAGACACATACATGTAAGTATGCACAGAAAAAAGCAGTAACAGGCATTCAAAGATGCATCCAACTCTTTCCCCTTTTTATTAAAAATATATTCTTTTCTCATACAATATATCCTGATTGCAGTCTCCCCAACCTCTCCTCCTCCCAGTTCCTTCCCACATGGACACAGTACCTTTACGTCTTTCGTTAGAAAAGAACAGGCTTCTGAGGTATAACAACCAAATGCGACAACGTAAAATATAATGAGATAAAACAAAAACCCATGACTTGAACAAGACGAGCTGACATAAAAAAGGCACCCCAAGGGAAGGCATAAGACTTAGAGACATAGTCATTAACACGCTCATGCATCCCCTAAAAACACTAAACTGGAAGCTGTAAAGTATGCGGAAGACCTGGTGTAGAGCTGTAGGGGCTGTGCTTGCTGCTCCTGCCTCTGGGAGCTCGTCTGCACCTTGCTAAGCTTGTTCACTGGACTGTTTTCTCTTGGTGTCCTCCATCTCCTCTGGCTCTCAGACTTTTTCCTGTCTCCTCTTCCTGGGGGCTCTGAGGGGAGGGATTTGATGGAGACCTACCATTTAGAGCTGTGTGTCGCAAGGTCTCTCACTCTCGTGTAATGTCTGGCTGGGGGTCTCTGTATTTGTTCCCTATTGCTATAGGAGGCAGAATAAGGCACCGATTTATGCTTATTACAGAATATCATTAGAAGCCATTTTACTGTTATTTTTTTGTTTTGTGGTTTAGACCAATAGTATTTAGTTTTGTCCTTGGTCTGTTATCTGGTCTCTGGTTCGTGGTCACCCAAGCAGTGTCAGGTAAGGGTCCCAGCTGGTGGGGTAGGCCTAAGTCAAATCAGACATTGAATGATTACTCCCCAAGCTTTGTGCCACCAATGCTCTAGCATATTTTGGAGGCAGATTGTAGACCAATGGCTTTGTGGGTGGGCTGGTGCTTAACTGTCTTGTTTTGTAGCCTATAGAGTACCTTTCCATACCCAAAGCACTAGATCGTAAGAGTGAAGGCTCTAGGTAGGCACCGGCTCAACCTTTCCATGTTCAATGAGTTGTGTAGGTATTGTCTTCAGCAATGGGGCCTTGTTGTCAGTCTGTGGAAAGCAACGTATTGTCTTGGCAACAGTGTGGTTTCTTTCAGATTTCCGTGAAATCCCTTTGGCCAACAATTCAATTGGATGTAATCCAGCCCTGGTACTGGAAGTTTCTTTTGGTGACAAGAGATGGCCAATGGGGGGGGGGGCTCCATCTCCCTCATTATTTGGAAATTTCATTAGGGTCACCTTCATCTATTTTGGGACATTTCTACTGCATTAGGTTTCCATACCAGCCTCAAACGTCCCTCAACTTTAGCTGTCTCTCCCCTAATCCCCTCATCCCCTCCTCCAGCCCCATCTTCTTTCCCCTTCTCCATCTGATCCTCTTGTTTCTATCTCCCTTGCCCCCCCCCCATCTATCATAATATCTATTCTATTTCTCCCTCTCAGGAGATGTATATGTCGCTCCTAATCCGTTCCTCTAGACCTAACCTCTCTGGAACTATAGATTGTAGCTTGGTTACATAATGACTAATTATGACATAATTTACATAATGACTAATATCTACATGTAGACAAATGCATACCATATTTATCTTTCTGTGTCTGAGTTATCTTACCCAGGGTGATTTCTCCTAGTTCTATTCATTTGCCTACAAATTTCATGATGTCATTTTTTTTTTTTTAAAGCAGAGTAATGCTCCATTGCGTAAATGGACCCTATTCTCTTTATCCGTTCTTCTATTGAGAGACGTTAGGTTGTTTCCAACTTCTGGCTGTGATTAACAGAGCAGCAGTGAACATGGTTGAGCAAGTGTTTTGTGGCAGATGAAGCGTCCTTTGGCTCTCTTCCCAAGTGTGCTATAGCTGGATCTTGAGGTGGGTCAATTCCCATCTTTCTGAGAAACTGCCTCACTGATTTTCACAGTGGCTGTACAAGTTTGCACTCCCGCCAGCAATGCATGAGTGCTCTTGCTCCACACCCTAGCCAGCCTGAGCTGACACTTCTGTTATTGTTACTAGGCGTTCTGACAGGTGTAAAAGGGAAACTCAAAGCAGTTTTGATTCACATTTCCCTGAGAGCTAAGGATGTTCAACATTTCTTCCAGTGTTTTTCAGTCATTTGAGCTTGCTCTACTGAGAATTCTGTTTATATGTATTCTCCATTTTTAACTGGAGTATTGGTATTTTTTAAATAGCTAGTTCTTGAATTCTTTATATATATTGAATATTGCTCCTCTTTCAAATATGAAGTTGGTTTAAAAAAGATCTTCCAATTCTGTAGACAACTAGTTTGTCCAAATGATGATGTCTTTTGCCCTTGCAGATATCTTTCCATTTCATGAGGTTTTGTTTATTAACTGTTGATCTTAGTGCTTACGTTAATGGTGCTCTATTTAGAACATCTTTTCCTGTGCCAATGAATTCAAGCCCATTCCTTGCTTTCCGTTTATCTGGTTTTATGTTGAGGTCTTTGATCCATTCAGAGTTTTTTACAGCATAAGTATGGATCTATTTGCATTTTTCTATATGCAGTCATCCAGTTTGACCAGAACCATTTGTTGAGGATGCTGTCTTTTTTTTTTTTTTTTTTACCAGTATGTATTTCTAGCTTCTTTATAAAAAAAAAAAAAGCTAGGTGTTCATCAGTTTATTTAGTATAAACTAGTGATTGCAAACATCAGTACACATTTCCGTATTTCTTTGCCTCTACCAGCATGCCACATCTCCCTGTGAATTTATGGCTGGTTCTTCAATTTGACTTCACTGACCAACTTGCCTGTACAAAAAAACAACAAACAAACAAATAAATAAGATTGAGTCAGCCATGACAAGCGGCATGGGCAGATAGGACAAACAGAGGCCTGCCTGTTGCCTTGTAACACAGTGTGGGAGGAGGAAGACAACCAGAGACCTGACTGTTTCCACACGAAGCTGTAGCTCAGGTGAGCAGAGGACACCCAGAGGCCTGCCTGCTGCCATGCCACACAGAGCAAGCAGAAGAGGTCACCCAGAGGGCCTCCAGCCACATGGCCAGCCGATAGGAAAGAAAGAGAAGTGGAACAGAGTAAGCACCGTGAAGGAAGGTAGAACTGAAGACGTGAGGGTGAGAGGAGCAGCCTCTTGTGAGTTGCCTGCCCGGCCACCTGAGGCCGTGGTGAAGTCCTAGCCCGTGCTGCCACCAAGGGCTGTGTCTGGGTCCCTGGTCTGGGCAGCCACCCAGGGCCATGTAGATGTCTAAGGGCTGTGCAGAGCTGGCCCTGCCCGTCACTGTGGCATTCTGCAGAGCTGTCCCTGACCCTCACTGACTGCAGCACTTGGGAGAGCAGGCCCTGCACCTCGATTTGGCAGCACAGTAGAGCTGTGCTCCAGCGGTGTGGGTGTGCGTGAGCCAGCACCAAGGGCATGAAAGCGGGAGAGCTGGCCTGCCCCCTGCCAGCTACAGCATTGGGTGAGCTAGCCTGGGCAGTGCTGGAGAGCTCGCCCTAGTGGTGCGGGAACAGAAGAGCTGGTGGGCTGACCAACTCAGCTACCACACAGTCCCAAATCTAGCGCTATGAGTTGGCCCATCCCAGCATCTACCTCATCGATGAACTAACTGCTGGAGTCCATGAAAAGGCTGGTCCTGCAGAGCCAAAGCTGCAGGAGCTCTATAACACAAGGCAACAGCAAGAGAGTCCTGGTGAGGGTTCAATATTGATGGTGGAGCAGAAGCCAGGGGCCTTGAACCAGACAATGACTCATTGCAATGAACATTTGCCAGTAATGACGTGCGGACAAGAGGGCATACTACAGGACACACTGTGACATGCTACAATTTCCATAGTGAGAGCTTCCACAATGTTCTCTATGCTTTGTTGTTTTTTATTTTTTAAGTTTTTAAAAATTTTATTTGCAGGAGGAGCTTACAAAGGTAGAGGGTAGATACAAAGAAACAGGAAGATGAGTAAGATGGGGGGGGGGAAGGAGTGTGATGTGAAACTCCCAAAGAATCCAAAAAGAAGTTTTTTAAAACGAAGTCTTTCAGGCCAAGGAAGGTACTGTCTTGAAAAAAAAAAATCATACAAGGGGCTGGAGAGATGGCTCAGTGGTTAAGAGCGCTTCTGCTCTTTCAAAGGACCCTGGGTCAATTCCCAGCACCCACATGGCAGTTCACAGCTGTCTGTAACGCCAGTTTCAGTTTCAAGAGATCTGACACCTTCACACTAAATGCGCATAAAATAAAAATTAAATAAATTGTTTTAAAATTTCATACAGCACTTGGTAACCTCGAGTAGGGCTCAGCCTGATTTCAACAGCTTCCTGGTTTGAAACTCCGTCGCACTCTGAGCTGTGTCCTCTAGGTGTGAGATGGCATCACAAGTGAAAGAACACAGAGGAGCGCAACGTCCCCCACTGGACCAGCACTGCTGGGTTTAAGGTCCCCGCACAAAGCCATGGCATGGCTGTCCACGGCCACGCCACCACGGCGAGAGTTCTACAAAGAAAGTGGGATGTAGCCCGTGGATGACATGCACAGTTGTTATCAGTATTTTATTTAGTCTCGATGCCAGCCTCCACCGTTTCACAAATGTGACTGCTAGATGACGAGAGGTTAAGTAACTTGCCCGGAGCCAGAAACTGAAAAATGACAATTGACAAAATGGCAGTGATGAGATCGCTCTAATTTCAAAGCCAGGAGAGAGCAGAGAAACAGTGGAAACCTTATTGCCCTTCTGACTGACGAGTGACATTCGTTCTGTTGCTAAAATCGAACCCATTTTGTATGGTGGTTTTGCAAGTACTTAAAAACCTCTGAAAGTTTTGGTGGTTTCAGTGGTTCTGGATATTTGTTTTTTTAAACTTGATTATTGACATTCTGCTGTTGCCTGTTTCTCTGCTCTCTGTTAAGTAGTACTTATTAAAATAACTCATACTGCTTGAAATAGAGCAGAAGCTGTGTTTCCCAGGCCTGTCTTGAACTCTTGGTCTCGAGTGACTACCTCAGCTTTCTAAACAGCTGGGACCACAGACTTGTGCTGCTGCACCCTGCTAACAATTCACAGTCTTCGGTTATGATTGCTCCAGATGCTTGCTCTCAACACTTCAGTGACAACACAATGCTAACTGCTCCGATGAAGACCCTGAAGTCTACGTCACAGATACGGTACAAGCCAGTCAAATCCTGGGCTCTTGTCATTCTTATCCTCCTGGACCCACAGAAACATTCTCCATAGAGGACAGCGCCTTTTGCCCTCCCGGGTGGCTGCCTGTCTTTTTGGTTCCTAATGCTGTTTCTCAGTCTTCCTGTGGATCTTGCTTCTCACCTTGGCTCCTAAATAGTATTGGAGAGAGGCGCTCTCTCCCTGGCCCTCCCAGCCATCACCTCTTCTTAGGTAACCTTATATATGCTTGTGGCCTCAGATACTGCCTCCAAGCTGAAAACTGGCCTGGTATTCAGTTTCAGGATCTGTGCCCAATAGCTTATTTGATAGCTGCACTGGGCAGGTCACCTTCCGCGGTGCCCTTGATCTTGTCCTCCCACCCTCACCTGTTCTGTCCAGTCACCGTAAAAGGCTTCGCTGCCAACAAACATCCTTGGCATCTTTCCCTGTGTTTTCTATGGCCAACTCATCAGCAGGTCAACTCGCCCTACCACCGCCGTTCTACCCCAAACAACCATTACTCCTTCAGAGTTTCCACCCACTGCTCCCTTCCTCTCTGTCAACCTGTTTGCATGCCGCCGCTCTGGGGTTTTCAACAACAGCAGGGCTGATGCTCTAGCTGGGCAGTTTCTCTGCTGTGGGGCTTTTGTCCTAGCTTTGTAGTGTTTAACAACGTCTCTGGCTTCTACCACTAGGTGCCAGTAGCACTGCCATCCCCAAAGCTGCTAAAATAAAAATATCTCCAGACATTGGCAAACGGTCGCTGAGAGGCAAATTCACCAGCCAGTGAGACTCACTGCCTCTCGGGGCTAGGGAGAATGCTCCAGGGTTAAAGGTGCTTGCTGTGAAAGCAGGCAGCCTGAGTTCAGATCTCTAGAAGGCATGTGAAGGAGGCACACAGTACTGAAATTGTCCATAACCCAACAGGACAGGAGCCTACAGGAAGGGGAAGCATTGGAATCTCTACACACTCACGAGCCAGCTACCTGGCTAACCCAGCAGCCAGGGGACCCTGCCTCAATCAAAAGTGGAGAGGCAAGGGCCGACGAGAGAAGGTCCTCGTTCTCTGACCTCTACACATGAACCTTGGCACAAATGCCTACACACACACACACACACACACACACACACACACAGAGAGAGAGAGAGAGAGAGAAAACGCTTACATACATGAACACACATATTCATACAGCTCGTGTACAATCACATTTAAATGAGTCATAATTACCGATAACACACATGTAGCGGTCAGAGAAAAGTAACAGAACAGAACGGCAATACTTGTCCTTGTCTAATTTAAGCTTCCTTATGGTTCCTCAAGCATTTACTACATCACAGTCAGGAAGTTTGGGTCACGTCTCTCATTTATCAGCCCCGGTGACTTTATTCCTCTCCCTCACCACAAGCCAGCTGCTTCTTTCTACGCAGAGCTCCTTTCACGGCTGCGCCTTGCACAGCGGACCTCGAGCAAGCCTTTCACTATCTATCCCCGCTTTACGCTGCCCTCTCCTCTGCGCTCTCTTTAATGTGCTATTCCGTGTTCATTGTCATGCTCATGATAGCATCTCTGACCACCGGGAATGGTGTTAGGTCTATGTATTCATATGTATTTGTCTTCCAATATAACACAGTTCTGCAAGACTGGACATTTAGTGTGCTGACCACCTCAGTGCCCCATTAGCACCCATGACAGTGCCAGGCACATGGCAGGAGCCTGAGAAACACTGAGTTTTGGAATTCTTCATACCGGTGTGCTTATTGTGAACTGTTTTGACCCAAATGTAAATGTTTCTACTAGAACAGGACACCGCTCATGCAGAGCACAAATCGTTAAGTCAACATGAAGTCAACATGCTGAGACAAAAGGAGAGGACGATCCAGCTCAAGAAAAAGCTGTTAACCTGCTTGGCTTGTGATTGGAGCCCAAATGTCAATAAACAAAGTTGGCACAAAGAAACTCATCTTTGCAACTGACCTCAGCCTGTTGAAACCCATTCCCAGAGGTAAACACCTAATGAATCTATCTCCTGTGCCATCTAGTCTTCTGTTTGATAAAGCTTTGTCAAGGGAATGAGTTATTGACGTTTTAATGTCTGTGGATTATGGTAATATGCTTAACTATATTGATCTGTTCAGTATTCTGTACTTGCTTTGGCTGCTGTCCCAAAATCTCTAAGAGAAAGAGGTGTCCAGATGGTCATAACACCAACTATGAGACAGGATCAAAGGCATAACTTATCAAAGTAATTCATAAAACATTAGGCATCAAATGCTGACACTTTAGTTAAACCATAAGCATAATGGGAAGATACTTAATGGGCTAAATTAATCCTGCCAGTGACAAAACTCGGTGTGTGTGCATATGAGCGTCAGTGTGTGTGTGTGTGTGTGTGTGTGTGTGTGTGTGTGTGTGTGTGTG